>NC_050452.1:6788958-7133958 GCF_903995425.1 Onychomys torridus | reverse complement strand
GGGTGGAGTAGTGGCCTGAATGGAAACAGCTTGGGCTAGCTGTTCTTGGTCACATGTATAACGTGTTTCTAACCCTGTCTTGGAAGGAAGGGCCACTGGCTTCCTGTGGTGGCCTTTGCATCCCTCCTGTCCCCAAATCCAGAGTAGCCAAAACACACTCTTTAGAGTTTACTGGTGGTGGTTGGTCAGAGTTCTGCCAAAGTGTGTGGAACAAGTTTCGTTGGCTGTACTTCCCTTTTTGTGAAATAATAAAAGCCCAGGCCAAGGCTTATGAATCTATTTTTGTTTCATTAATATTATTTATTATGCATTTTATTAATATTTTGAGGAGGGACTGTGCTCTCTCTTGACCATTTGTAGTTATAATTAATACATTCCGTACTGGTTGTAAAAAGTGTACTTGCATTTAATTGCAAGTCAGGGTGAATTAATGGATATGATTTAAAACAAAACTCACTTAAAATATTCTTGCATGGAATGAGGGGAGGGGCAGTTTCTGCGTTTCATTTGTTTTCTGGTGACAGTGGAGAGTGAGTCTTAAGGGGTGGGGTGTGGTTGGATGGCAGAGGGGGAGGGGCACCAAGAGCTTCCTTCTTTTCTTGGGTTTCTGAGGTTGCCAGGAGGGATGTAGACAACAGTGGTCAAGCCCATCTGCTCTGGAGAAGGTGCTAAAGGAAAGGTTGGTTGCAGGAGTGAGGGAACACAAAGGGAAAACTGTATGCTGGGAGCCTGGCTTTCCTGGCTATGGTGTGGCCAGACTGGTTTAGCAGACAGAATGATAGATTGTTTTGTCAAGGGTCCCAGGGTGCGCCCTGAACTTGGAGCACTTTGTTTATCTTGAATGGAAAGGGAAAAGCACAGACATAATCGATGTCTAGTTTTTAGGAGCCCCAAAGAGGTAGGAGAACAGAGAAGACTTGGGGAGGGGCTGGGGAGGGGGGGGAGGGGCAGGGCTGGATTGTGGCTGTCCATTAACAGATGAACTTGGCCGTTGGCCAGGCTTTAGATGAGAGCGTGTCAGGGCCCCAGTACAGTCAAGCCTTTTCAATGCCCCTCCTTTCTTCCTTTCTTTCTTTCTTTCTTTCTTTCTTTCTTTCTTTCTTTCTTTCTTTCTTTCTTTCTCTTTTAAAAATACCTGCTGACTTTACTTCAAATGCTCTTAGGTCTGTTGGCCAAAGGCAAAACACACACACACACACACACACACACACACACACACACACACACACACACACAGAGAAAGCTCAATTTTTACCCCCCCTCTAAACCAGTTGAGGCTAGTCTTTTGGCTACATACTCGGGTTCTATCATCTTTCCTGGCTTGCCATTGAGGGAAACAGACTTGTGATAACGCAGTGCCCAGAGGGCCTGGGATCCAAAGGGTTCTGTGTTCTGGGGAGGCCAGTATGTGTAAGCTCCCGGTGCTGCTGGCTAGGGCGTGCCTAGTGGGCCTGCGTGTGCAGGTAGGGAAATTAGTGGAAACATTTTTTTTTAATGGCTGAAGTTGAACTTGTGGGAAAGCACCTGTGAATTAATCTCTTGGTGGCTGAGAAAGATAATCTAAAGAGAGGCCCAGAAAGAGTCCAGGGATGGGAAACGTGCCTCTGCTGGCAGCCCAGCACTTCCCACACAGGGTTGATGATGGCAAACCTATGTGTTGGGGCTGGTTTGTTCTGATTATCTTATCTTTTTCCGTCTGTTTCTGTGTTTTTAGCTTATTGTGACATTATGCATTCCACATAGGAGTGTTGGAAGCATGAGCGACCAGCCCAATAACTCCCTGACATTTTTAGCTCTTTTAATGTGCCGAGTAGCCCTCCTGCCACCAGTCAGGGCGGTAATTGAATTTCCCTGTTATGTGCTGGCAGGAGGCATGTTCTGGTTCCCACCAGAGGCGCTGCTGGGGCTGGAGCTGGCTTGTAGAATTCCAGCTAGGGAGCACCAGGGCTTCCAAGTGGTTTAGAGACCTGTCTGAAATGCTGTTCACACATTTTTTTTTTGCCCTCATCATATCCTTGCAAAGACATAATTTCAAATATCCCTATAAGATGATGTGAAACCAGATTTCTATCCCCAGCCTCATCAGGAGATGAATTAAAAAGAAATCTCCTTATTTAGTAGCAAATAGAAATTGGGAAAATTTGGGGGGCCTGTGGGCTCACCCAGCAGCCACCCCAGAACTCAGTCTTAGATGTAGTCTGATCTCTTCCACCAGGATGTCTTTGTAACTGAACTGGTAAGAAAGAGAAACAGAACCCAAACGGGGAACATCTTAACAGTGTGTTTCATCTTCTCTCTGTTCTCCCTTAGCTTCTGAGCACATAAAACACAGTGGATGGAGGATGTAGAGACACTGCCATGTCTGCTTATGTGACCTCGGGCAGATTTTGTCTCTTTAGGCCTCAGTTTCCCCAACTATAAAGTGAGGGAAACTGTAGGACCCACCTCCTCGTGGGATGAACATTCAGCGAGGATGGGTGGAGTCACTGGGCATAGTGTAGAACATTTGATAAAGGCCAGTTATGGTTGTGACCATGACTCATGGTTAGAACTGGGGCCTCGGTGTGTGAGATGAGGAGGTGTGGGATGAGAGGGGAGTCCGCTAGGCGGATGCCTCCTCCTCCTCCTTCTTCTTTTTTTATTTTTATTTTTAATTTTTTAATTTTTTTTTGTTGTTCGAGACAGGGTTTCCCTGTGTAGCTTTCCTGGAACTCACTAGGTAGCCCAGGCTGGCCTTGAACTCACAGAGATCTGCCTGGCTCTGCCTCCCGAGTGCTGGGATTAAAGGTGTGCGCCACTGCCTGGCTCAGATGCCTTCTTATGTGAGCCTGCGGAGAGGGATCCCCAGGTTGGGACAGGTCACTAGTCATTTTGGATTTGATGAGATGGGGTGTCAAGGATGCTCCCAGAGTGCATGGGATCTCACTCTTTTCACAGATACCTGTTGCTTTATGAGGAGTATGTTCCTGGGTGTGTGATGGATGTAGGTAGTCAGGCCTGGGTCACATTTCTGCCTCAGCACCAACTGGCTGGAGAGTTTGGCAAACCGTTTTACCTCTATGTGAAAAGGAAGCAACCCAAAGCCCCTACCTCATAGGGTCCATGAGACAATAAGAGAGGACTCTACAAAGGGCACGCTCCACAGGGCAGGCGCTGTTGTCCCTCTGATGGGCTCCAGCTCCAGCTCCAGCTCCCAGAGGAAGCGTTAGTTCTGGGAGAAAACAGAGATGCATCGAGGGTTGGGCAACTTCCCTGATGAGCCATAACTACCTAAGATGTGGTCCTTCGATGGGGAGCCCTACCACCTGGGCTGTCCTGGGAAGGGTGCAGCTTTCTGCAGGGGGGCTGACACCTACCGGACAGGGAGCTCTGGTGCCACCAGCTGGGTCTCCTGTAACTGCTGGGGTCAGGTTTTTCCAGTTTTCTGGAAAGGGAAGAATGTTCCTGTCTAGTCTCTGGGAAGGTGTCCGAGGCATACTGGAGGACTGTCTAAGAGGTGGGAATACTGCTCTCAAGTCCTTGCTTCATACTGTCCAGAAGGAGCCAGACATTCGGTGACAGTGTTGTGAAGAGGGAGAGGGAGAATTCATTCCTGGTGTGTGACTCGGTTACAGGATAGTAGTGGGAGACCAAGAGACCAGACATTTTGAGGGTCTCGAGGTCTGGCCTTCTGCAGTTCTGAATGTCTCCTTTAACAGATATGCAGAGTTAGATTTCAGTGTGCCCATGTGTGTGAGTGTGTGTGAGTGTGTGTGTGTGTGTGTGTGTGTGTGTGTGAGAGAGAGAGAGAGAGAGAGAGAGAGAGAGAGAGAGAGAAGGGAATGTGTATGTATGAGAGAGAGCATGTGTATGTGAGAGAGCGTGAGTGTGTGTGAGAGCATGTGTGTGTGAAAGTATGTGTGTGTAAGAGCATGTGTGTGAGACTGTGTAAGAGAGTGTGTGAGTGTGTGAGAGAGTGTGTGAGAGTACATGTGCATGAGAGTGTGTGTATGAGAGGAGTATGTGTATGTGTGAGAGAGAGCATGTGTGTGTGTGTGAGAGAGAAGGGAGTGTATGTATGAGAGCATGTGTGTGTAAGAGAGCATGTGTATGAGACTGTAAGAGAGTGTTTGTGTGTGTGTGTGTGAGAGAGAGAGAATGTGTGTGTGAGAGCGCATGTGTGTGAGAGTGTATGTATGAGGGAGTATGTGTATGTGTGAGAGAGCACATGTGTGTGAAAGTGTATGTATGAGGGAGTGTATGTATGTGTGAGAGAGCATGTGTGTGTGTGAAAGTGTGTGTAAGAGAGTGTGTGAGACTGTAAGAGAGAGTGTGTGTGTGAGTGTGTGTGTGAGGGAGTGTGTGAGTGTATGTGTGTGTGAGAGAGAGTGTGTGAGAGACTGTGTGTAAGAGAGAGTGTTTGTGTGTGAGAGTGTGTGAGAGAATGTGTGTGAGAGCACATGTGTGTGAGTGTGTGTGTAAGAGAGCATGTGTGTGAGACTGTGTGTAAGAGAGAGTATTTGTGTGTGTGTGTGTGTGTGTGTGTGTGTGTGTGTGTGTGTGTGTGTGTGTTGGCTCCTGGGGAGCCTGGGTGCTGGAGGCAATAACCTGCTTCAAGGAGGTTTTGTTTCTGGCTGAAGCCGTGGTTAGGCAAGTCCGGAAGACAGGCGAGATGGTTCGGGGGAATTTGACTGGAAACTAGAGTCAGCAAGTCCGTCCGTCCATCCAGTCCACCTCTGGCTTCTCCTGAGGCAAATTTTTAGCTTCACGCCATCCTCTCCTGTTGTTCCACACCAAGCTTTGATCCTATTAATATTAGTATGGCAGAAGCCAGACCTGAGGCATTTTCTTCACATTCATTTACACAGTGCACTTGCTTAGAAGCACCTACTACGTGTGGAGGCACCTCAGGGAATGGAAGGTTGGCAGAAGGGAATGCTGTTGCTTGGAAAGCTCTGCTCCGCCCAGATCCACCACCAGAATGTCTTTGGCTCGTACCCAGGGGACCCTGTGCGTTGACGGTGGTAGTGGAGGTGGCTGCTGGGGTACTGGTGGGCAAGGAGCCCCACACCTCCGTCCCATTCTTCTGACTGCCCGAGTGTGCGTCCTCAGTGGAGTCTGTGCGACCCCTGCCTCCTGCCCTCTCCAGTCTCTATCCCTTGTCTCTCAGTATCGGGGTTCAGGAACTCCGTGGGGATCCATGATTGCCCCAGAAGAGACAGACGCTCTTGGTTTTGTTTGTTGGGACTTCTAGACAGGAAAACAAAATGATAAAAGGAATACCATGACTTTAGAAGGCCTCTGTCCTTACTACTTTTCCTTTATCCCCTGAGAATCAGGCCAGATCTCTGATGGTGGCCTTTTGTTTCTTTCCCTGCCTTGCTTTGGTTCTGTCTTCCTTAAAGGTAAACATGAATTTAATGTCCCAAGAGGCAGGCTGGTGGCCCTTCAAGCCAAGTGCCTGGATGTGGCAAAGCTACAATAATAAATATTGGATGGTGAGCACAATGGAGATTTAACAAAGCCATGACAAGGAGACCTCAGAGGGGCCGTGGACTGGCTAGGAGGCTGCTGGATGAACTGGGTAGTGTTTCTACTTCAACCTGATTGAAATGTCGACTAAAGAAAATCAATGCTGTTGACTAGTGATTATTTACAACAGTCCTGGCACTAAGTAGTTCCCTGCTTAAGAACTCGTTGGCTGTGCAGATATTGGTGCAGGGAGTCTCGTATGTCACGATGAGTCAGGCGCATTATAGGTCAGCCCTTTATTTGTCTCATCATGACTTTTACACAGTTGTCATGTAATTTATGGCTGCTTTCACATTGTCAAACATTCTCACTGTAGCTTCTTCTTACCACACTCCTGACATGGGCACGATGCATTTGAAGGCTTGGTATTGTTTCATAATCTGAGAGGAGGCCTATAAACCATCAACTTACACTATCTTCAGGCTAATCTAAATGTGCTGTAGATTAAAATCAGAGCTCATTTGTCCCCGATTCAAATTATTAAGTTCTAATTATAAATATCCATTTCATTGCCCCATACATTTTTGTTTTGTGGACACTTTTGAGGACTGCTGTCTTGGATGGAAGGAGGGTGGGGAAGGCATAGTACACAAATCTGTGGTAATTAACATACATGTTGCGAGTGGTAAAGGGTGATCACGTGATGCTTTGTCTGGTTTATTGTTTGATTAGATGTATAGGGGATTTGGCATGGGTACAACTCAAAGTTGAAATCTTTTGAAAAAGTGGAAATTATTTAAAAATCTTTGGGGGAAAGAAAACAGAAAATATAGCCAACCAGTCACTGTTTGCTGGAACACATCATTTACAATACGGGATTCTGCATTTGCCCCAGTCACCTCCTTTGGAAGTCGATCCTATCTAAATTTTGCAGAAGTTACTGGTAAGAGTAGTAACTTCTACTAATATCAACAGACACTGGTGGCTGGAAAGGGTTCAGTGGTTAAGAGCACTTGTGCCTTTCCAGAGGACCCAGCACCCATAATCACAGCCACCTAGAACCCTAGTTTCAGGGGATGCAACAGGCCCATGGTCCACAGGCATGGTAAGATATTCATACATGTAAAATAAATATGTAAGATAGTCATTCACGTAAAATAAATCTAAATAAATTAAAACAAAAAAGACACTTGACTAGATAACCTGGATGTATGAGCTCCGATCTACGCCAGGGGACCCTGGGCTCTTATCAAATCTATTTTCCTAAAAGATTAAAAAAAAAAATTTTGTTAAGAATCATGTTCCTGGGTCTGAATGTGGGTATGTGCACATGCTGAAGGTATTCTCTGAGGTTGGAGGCTTCAGATCTCCCTGGAGCTGGAGTTAAAGGTTGCTGTGAGTTGCCCATGGTGCAGGGAGGTGAACTACTGTGCCATCTCTCCAGCCCCTCTAATCACATCTTGACATCTTGTTCATTCTCGTCTATAAATCAGGTATTTGGACCTGGGTGGCTCTCTAAGGCCCATCATGAACTAGCAGCCCATCGTCACCCTCATTTCCCGCCTCCTCTCTGGAATTTACTTGCTGAGTGTGTCTCCCCTACAAAGAGGGCTGCTGAGTATTTTCTTGATTGGCCCCACAGGTGGAAGCTGTGGTGGGCAGCAGAGTACTGACTGGCATCTTTCAAATGCTGAAAGCAGAAATGAAACACAGGGTAGGATAATGGAACGGTGATAATCTACAGAATTTTCCACCTTACATAGCTCTGTCTTTTAATTGTTGCAAGCTGTTTTTTGATAAACTCCAAAGAATATAATGTGTACTTTTTTCAAGCTTACTTTTTTTTTTTTGGCAACTCTAACTATATCAAAATAGAAATACACTTTAAAAAAAGTCACTTGCATTCAAACAAGCAGGTATTTTAAATTCAATTAACTGGCTGAATTCAGTGGTATTTTGCTCCTTCCTTCCCCTTAAAGCTGGCTTCTCTGTGTGGACACAGCCCGCATATGCTGAGTTCTTGGAGTTTCACATTCTTGCTTGTTAAAGGCATCCGATGCAACGTGTTTAGAAGAACTCACCCTCTGTTATTGTGGGAAGACAGCATAAGTTGAGGGGAACTGTTCTTTTTTAATTCTTCATGTAGGTAAAAGCATATGGCCTGTTCTAGGACACGCAATCTTGCAGTACGTCTTTCTAAACGCTGTTTACAATTGACTTTTATGGTGGACCAGTCTAGCTTCTACCCTGCCCAGGAAGTGCGTTCATACACGTCATTAAACCAGAGAGGTAAGATGATGCTCCCGGGAGTGTGCCCAACAGGAGCATTTGCCATCATCCTTTGGGTAGTAGTCCTCTGAAACTTTCCTTTATGGTCCTCTGTGCCCAGAATTAGGGGGAAATGAGCTCATTGTGAAATAATGTGTTTCTTGTAGGACACAGACACACTTGAGATCTAGAGCTTCAATAAAAGGTAATTTCTTTAAATTATTACTCTTTAATTTATAATGTTTTGTTTTTTTCCCTTAGATGTGCTCTGTAAGGGTTCTGATATAAGAATCTGAGATTTGGAATGCTCTTCTATCTCTGATAAAAATAAAAAAATTAAAATTAAAGCATTCCCAAACTGAAGTAAGATAACAGGCCAAATAAATGTATAGTAGCATTCATTCCAACAAGACAGCAGCAGTGTATGAAGGACTTCAGAGCTCAGGGTCCTTCTTCTCCCCTGCTCTTCCCCGTGCAGATCTCTCTTTCGAGGTGGGAAGCTGCTGCTGGGGTGGGCCTGACGTACTGATGGGGTCTGCTGTGTCACAGTGCGATACACAGATTATGTTTCCTGTGGTGTGTTTTGTTTTCCAGCTGGGCTGTGAGATGGGAACAAACGATACATGAAGAGACATTCAGTTTTCACACTAGTTCCTGTGGTCCCAAGTTTCAAAAATGATAGATCACTTTTGATAAGGACAGGTTTTCATGAGGACCTTCATTGACCTTGTAGCAGAACTCTGAAATCTAAGCTGTGACAGTCCATGAAATCAGGAGCTTTGTTTAAGGCGCTATTTGACTTTAGCAAGTCATTTGGTGCTGTTGTTTAAACTTGATAGACTCATGAACTTTTGGGTTTGGCTGAAAGACTTTCTAGTGGCTAGTTGTCGCACGCATGTGTGTGTGTGTGTGTGTGTGTGTGTGTGTGTGTGTGTGTGTGTGTGTGTGTTTCATTTTCATAGGCTTCTGTTTGTGTACCATTCACCTGGCAATAAATGATGGTTTTCTTATTGAAATCTAGTGTGTCACACCCGTGAAAGACTTACTATACACACACACACACACACACACACACACACACACACACACACACACACATGTATGTGCATATACATCTGTCTGTCTTCAGGTGAGATCAGATGGGCTCATGGTGGTATGGCCACATTATATACCAATCTCAATCAGTCAGATTCGGAGGAAGGCCAGTAGACTGTTGTGATTCTGTTAAGTCAATATTGAAGGTTTTAAAAACATTCCCCATGAAGATAGCACTTTTCCTCAACCTTGGCTTAGACCAGCCTCCCCCCCCCCCCCCCCCCCCACCGACAGTTTGTTATTCACACCCCGCCCCTGATTGAGAGCCCTGCTTGTAAGTGTAAGGGCATGTCTCAGGCAGAAGTCTTCCTGGCCTTTGCTAAGTTGGGAAGGCTTGCCCTGAAGTTCCTCTCCTTGAGAGTCCTGCCCTGAGTGTATTTCCTGTGAGCTGCCTATGCATTTGGTTAAATGGACGTCATAATCTGTACACAGTTACTCCTTACTTACTGTACATCCCAGAAGATATTAAGTCCACTGTGATTTTACCAACCATGGCTGCAGAGAAAACGGCCAAGCAATTTTTGTTTCAATCTGTGTCTCTCTGGAGCACTAGTTCCAAAGGCTGATCAATAGGTTTTATTGTAGACCTCACTGTCTCTAAAAGCATTGTGACCTTATCCCGTCTAAAAATAGTATTTGCTCTTGCCTGCAGAACCTTGACCTGTGAAACCCCATTTGGAACATAACTGACATATCTAGTCAGCTGTAGATCTAAGACATGCTCTGTGAATGATTCTGAACCGAACTGTCCGTGAGAACGCGGTCCGAGAAGAAAAATAAATACCAGTTGTGAACTGTGGGAGCTCTCTGCCCATCTGATGCTTGCAGAGGCACAGTGGCGAGTTGGGGAAGTGAGGACCCTGCCGGTGCATTCAGCCCTAAGTGGGCACAAGACTGCAGGGCAGGGGAGGGCACTGATGTCACAGGTGGCTTTAAGCATGTGGCCATGCTCAGACACCACGGTTCTCGGAACACTTTCCTCGGACATGAGTGTGGAATGTTGGGGTCCTCCACAGTATGCTCAGGTGTGCAAAAGTGATTTTAAGTTTAGAGTTGTTCTGCCCTGTTTGATAAGGAATTATTGTCACTTTATTATTATTTCTAGGTGTGGTAATGGTGTTGTGGTTGTGCTTAAGAGTGAAAAAAAATAGAGCCCTTATCTTAAGAAAATACACATTGGAGTATTTACTGATGAAATGATTTGTTGTAGAGGATCAACTTAAAATAATTCATCAGGCAGAGGAGGCGACAGGATGTGATAGACTTGCACAGGTGAAGCTGGGCGGTGTACTCGTTGGGACTGACTTATGCTCGCTCTTTGTATGTATCTGAGGGTTTCTTGTAAATAAAGGTGTGCCTGACTACTAGGGAGGAAATCTGCTTTGCTACTACAAGGATTTGGGCCCAGAATCAGGAAGGACAAGGTTCCTGCATGGAAACAAGTACCTGTGAGCTCAATCTGGTGTTCAGAAAGGCCATTGTGAAGGGGAAGGAGGGGACAGGATGGCTCCTGGGGCCTACATATCATGGTGCTCCACTTTCTGAGAAGAAAAGAGAGGATCGTGTCTTCTCTGGTGTCTCTGTGGAAGACCTGGGGGAAGTGGGTGTGGGTCAGGCCAGTGCCTCTTTCCTTGGAGTCTCGGAAAGCAGAGCTGGGCATGCTGATGAAGACAAGGCTTTGGAGTCATGTCACTGGAGAAGGATAAAGTCCACGGAAGGAGGGACAGAGAACTCAGTCAAGAGTTCTGCAGCTGCTCGTGGCAGGTACAACTTGGGGTACAGCCTCAGGCAGGTGTGGGGAGCATGTAGGGCTGAATGCCAGGACTCACTGCCTGACCCGAAAACAAGGTCACTACTGGGGATGGGCTTTGTACATATACAAGCCACAGTGGGCCGGGTCCTAGCAGTGTGCCTCCTGGAAGCTGAGGCCAAGTCTTCCGAGTCTTCCCAGACCCTGCCAGCTACACAAAATGTCTGCTCCTGCTTGCTTCATGCAGAGGCTATTATTAGCAAGTGTCATTCAGTTATCTGAGAGTGGTACTCTTAGCTGCCATCTAAGTGCCTGACACTCGGGCTTACAGCAGATTAAATTAACTTTTAGGCTGGCTTGGCATCACTGCCAGTGGACAATAGGGAGCAGCTGCTGTGGAAATGTAACCTGGCACCCTCGAGGACCAGGTGTGTGTGTGTGTGTGTGTGTGTGTGTGTGTGTGTGTGTGTGTGTGTATGTACATACATGTTTCTGGTCCCTGCGCTCATCTATCCGTCTGGGAGTTTTGAGCACGCAAGTGAGTCTTGGGAGACCTGGGAACCGATTAACCTTTTGCATTACTGGCCTGCCTACCACATGGCTCGCGTAATGGGAATGGTGCTGGTCACTAGGCTGCACCTCCTTTTCCTCCGGTCTTGTTCCATTCCTTTCCAAAAGGTTCAGACACATTGCTTCTCAAACTCAGTTTACCATTGTGCTCGATTGGCAGGGAGCTTATGAAACTGGAGTTGGTTTTGGTTTCCACTGTCTCATTGTTGGTGTCTTTCTGCAGAGAAGGGTTTAATATCGCGTGCAAATGCCACTAAAAACCCATGGGAGAAGCGTATAGACTGTTTCTGGCTTGAGACTGATGAGCAAGGGGGTATGCTGAGCAGGGTGTGGAGATTCCTTAGGGTAAGCGGGTAGACCACACGGACAGGGTGGGGGAGCATCTGCTTTTCTGTGATGCAAATATTTTTTGCTCTCCTTGGTGTTCTGTGGCTGTGCCTGAGAATTTGGGACCTTTATGCTTCATATGTTGAGCCGGAGTAGAACAGTGTACATCAAAGCCACTTATTTAAAAATTTTCACAAAACTCTAGGGATAATTTTTCCTTCTTACAAACAGAATGCAAATGTATATATTACTCCATCAAAGGGCAATGCTCTTTATTTTTATGATCTAGATTTTTAAGAATTCAGATTCCAGAATTCATACTCACTGATTAGGAATGCATTATGCAAATAACTCAGTTTACATATCCAAATACTGTTTTGCATCATTCACACCTCATGTCTTGGAAAAAAAAAGTGAAATGTTTCCTCAAAATAAACAAAACCTGCAGAAGAGCTTATTGTGAGGGTGAAATGGAAAAAAGGCACCATTTGCCTGGGAACTTTGGAGGGAAACTTTAACAGTCTGCATAAATAACTTTGTAAGTTCTGGGGGACTTCTTCCCAGAGGATGTGCCATGTAGACTGTATTACAATGTTGTTGGCTTTTGAATTGTTCAATTTTGAAAAGAAGATGCCACGACACTATGTACCACACATTTAGCCAAGGGGTGATGGCACACTCCTTTAATCCCAGCACTCTGGAGGCTGAGGCAGGAGGATCTCTGAGTTCCACAGTGATTTTTCAGGATAGCCAGAGCTATACAGAAAGACCCTGTTTCTAAAAAAAAAAAAAAAAGGAAAAGAAAAAAGGAGTCACATGGGTATAACATACACTTATTCATAGATTGCTGTAGCTGTGCATGAGAATTTAGGGGAGAATTATTAAGTACAATAATGCTTCACTAACATGCCTTGTGAAAGAGGCAGGAACAAGAGAGAGTGAGTCAAGCGTAGCCATTAATTCCTAAGTCATGGGTTGGCAAATGGCAGAGCCAAGCAAAAAGACTTGTTTTCTGTGGGATTTTACAATTCCTGGAGTAGCAAGAAGGATGTGACCTAGTACCTCTGTCTGAATAGGTGTGTCCCCATGCACATGGAGTGCCTATTCCAGCTGCTTCCAACTCTTGTGTCAGAGCTGGGAGTGTGCACAGCATTCCCGTGGTTCAAGCCTCACTATCTTGAGTGATTACAGTTTTTGGTATGGCAGAGCATGTCATATTTCAGTAGCAGTTTCCTTCAGAAGAAAGGCAGAAGAAGGAAGGGAAGAAAGCCAGGGAGTACCTTAGTTTCCTCTTCAGCATGAACACATTGTCTTTCTCCTGCTATGGCCCACACTCATCTCTCCTTACAAGTTATAGACACATTTTTGGCACTGCATAGAGTAAGCGTTCCAACATGTTTTTAATCTTTAACTTTCATGTTGTTAAAAGTCTGATGTACTGACTTTTGGTTGCCTAGAGATAGTTCAGGGCCCGGCACCTGGCAGGTGTAATGTTCTGTGTTTTATGTTTTTCCATATAGAGGTTAAAGAAATTAAAAAAAAAAAAAAAGGAACATGGAATGCCTTAAAGATGTTGATGCCTATAGGTGGAGATACATATTTCTTAGGTTATGTTTCTTGCTGCATTTCTCACCCCCAACCTCTTCTCAGTGTCTATATTTAAAGGTGTTCTTTGGTGCATTTGGTTAAAAAGGAGCTTTTTGGCTTGATACTAATGTCAGGGACTCCTTGCACCCTCAACTGCTGGGGATGAAAATCTCACCTCCCTCAGCCGTGAGAGTTGAACTATAGCATGATGATGCTTACTCTGCCGTTAGGCCTCAATCTGAGTGACAACCTCATAATCTTGACCCTCTGAACAGGGGCCATGTGCATGGAGTCTGCACAGATCATCTCCAAGAGTAAATGCTGGGCATGCCTTGGGAATGCTCCTCCCAGAATGCCTCATGGCATCCTGTTTCACATTTTGAATCTGGTGAATCTGGATGGACTTTTTTTTTTTCTTTCTTAGGAGAAAGAGTTAGGAGGCAGAGGCAGGCAGATCACTGCAAGTTTGAGGTCAGCCTTGTCTACATATTAAGTTCCAGGCCAGCCAAGGCTACATAATGATACCCCTGTCTTAAAGTGAAAAATTTGTTGGCTTGTTTTGGCTTCTGCGACAGTATCTTCTTGTGTAGCTGTGGCTGGCCTGACACTTGGGCTACTGACGTTCACGGATCCATTTGTCTCCAGATGCCCTTTGAAGTGGAACTCCATAGCGAAGAACTCTTGTCTCTGAAGGGCTCCTGTGGCACCCTCACCCACTCTGCTGAGGTCTAGGGATCTTGTGAGCTTGCCGTGTCTCCCACATCGTGTGAGGACCTGGTATTTCCATGACTCTCCCACGCACAGCTCTCACCTGGTCCTCACTTCTGACTCTTCCCCTCACTAAGCTACAGTGGTCCAGGTCAGAAGGACTCATCTTACAGGCATGATGTTAAATCTGCTCTACATACAGATTCTTAAAAAGTAAACAGTTGGAAAAACTTGGTACCCAGTGGTCACCTTCTTTGGGTCTATTTCAGATAAGCTGCTTTGTGGGACAATAGTCTGGTTTGATGCTGTCTTTACCCGTGATCTCTATGTAGAGTGGGAGCCCAGAGGACAGAAGCTAGAACGAAGATGAAATGACTGCAGGCCCAGGCTTGTGGGACGGAATCTGTGTAGAGAAAATTTGGGTCTCATTCTTAGATTAAGATTGCTAAATCTCGTTCATTATTTTAAACAGTTTTTATAAGTTCTGTCTTCCCATAAAGTTGACTTTTAGGGCAAATGCTTTTTTGTTCCTGTAGTTGTCAAGAGTGTCTGAGGGATTGTAGAAGAAAGAATAGATGTTTGAGAACAGGTATTTTCCATCAGAGAAGGCCCAAGAAAACTTTTATTTAACATTAGGGTCAGGGATTATAACTCAGTGATAGAGCTCTTGCCCACAGCAACACATGCGCGCGCACACACACACACACACACACACACAGACACACACACACTCATACACAGACACAGACAGACCCACACACAGAGACACACACACACACACACACACACACACAGACAGACACACAGACAGACACACACACACACACACACACACACACACTTCGATCTAGGCAAGTGAGGCAGGTGGAAGGGTGTGGTGGACAGAGAGACTGTTGGCGAGGCAGATAAAAATGTAGCCCAGAATTAGATCCCCACACTTGGTTTCATTCTGGCTGCACCAGCTCACACCCCTGTTTCCAGAAGGAACCAGGAATGGTGCTTCGCCTCATGTGGCCCTTTTCTGGACATGAGCTTTGCTCTGCTGATGTGGTTTGGAGCGTTGATTCTCAACTTGGAAAGATGCTCGTTTGTCCTGGGTAGTCCACCTCTCTTCCTTCTCCTGGTTTGCTCTGTCCTGTTACAGTTTCCCACCTGCCACTTTGGGATCTCCCTGTGTTGGCAGTCCTGATGTCTGCACAGCTTATATCCAGGCAGCTTGTCTTGCTTCTTCAGACTGCTGGGCGTCTGGGAAAGATGGAGTTGTGGTGGGGAAGGGATTATATCTTCTGAGGCAGACAGGTCTGAGACTCAGCCAGCCTGACCTCTTCCTAACCATACAGTGCTATTTTTAAAGATGTCTCTCAGTAGCAGGAAGTCCTTCCTTTTGTCTACCTTCAAGCCCTTATGTTTCAGTTTAAACCCATTTCCTCTGCATTCCAGAGAAGACAAAGTATCTTCATCAGCATGGGGCTAAAACCCCGTCATGGTTCAGATTCCCTGCCATTGCATCTTTGTGAATAATCTCCTCCCTGAACTGAAATCCTGGCTTGGTTCTTACTTACAGCCCTCTTTAGAACTTGCTGTTCCCTCAGGGCTGTTTCTTGCACACTGTCAGATGATTGTAGACTACAGTGGCAAGCCACCTGAGTGATTTCCGTGTGCCCACTCTGTGCTCTCACATCTCCCTTGCCTTTTGACAACCCACTGTTCGATGAGGACCTTTGCTCAGCTTGATGTCCGCAGGAATCCTGCTTCTTCTTTGTTGGTCACTCCCAGCTGGCAGGAGTCGCTTCCCTCTGGTAGCCCATCTGTGGCCTAGTCCATGTGAGCTTGGTTTCCTATTTCTCAGCTTCTGTGGATGGAGAAGAGTTATGATCCTGTCCCCAAAGGTGCCTCTTCTTCCTTGGCTACCCTGCTGGTGACAACTTCCCGAAGATGGAGAAATACAGAGAGGCCTTTCTTATCTGTGCTGTAACTCAGCTCTGGGGAGACTTGTTCATAACTTTCTGCTGACATGTGGAGAACAAAGGTTTTGGAGAGGCAGAGCCCAGATTA
Organism: Onychomys torridus; assembly: GCF_903995425.1. Taxonomy (NCBI): domain Eukaryota; kingdom Metazoa; phylum Chordata; class Mammalia; order Rodentia; family Cricetidae; genus Onychomys; species Onychomys torridus. Next base: position 7,118,147 of record NC_050452.1, on the reverse strand, counting down.
CCTGGGAGCCAGCCAGGCCAAGTCTTTCCATTTCCAACAAAACCCACATTAAGACAACAGGAGTGGGTCCTTGGGTTTGATGGAACAACAAAGCCTAGATGCACGGAATGAGCACGTCTCTTTTGTGTGTTGGGGTGAGGAGAGGTGACGGTAAGCATATAGGAAGACAGGGAAAGCATTTCAGACTACACAGACGTGGGGTGAGTAATCGCAGGCTTATAGCCACAAGGCTGGCTTTTCAACTGCGGCCTCCCTTGTTTCTGCTCAGATCGGTGAAGACAGATGAACTGAAATGGTGAGGAGTGCCACCAGCCCTCTGAGCTCAAGGACCTGGATCCCTGCCCCAGGGGAGCCTGAGGAGCATCCCTCCATGGGCTCTCTTTCAGATTGATTTACTTTCTTCCCATCTTGCCCAGCCCTGTGATGAGTCTGATCCTGACCGGATGACCTCACAGTGGGCTGGGTGACTTGAGAACTTCTGCCTCAAGCATCAAGCCAGGAGCAGAAACGGGGAAAGCTTGGGTTGTAGGTGATCAGGAGTCACTAGGAACCCCCTGAGTCTACATCGGTCCTTCTGAGTGTTACAGGTAGCCTTCCCCTTGCCTGGGAGAGCAGGGCCATTCCAGAGAGATGGCCTGGCTCCACAGGTCCAGCGCCTGCCGTATTTTCAGAGGCCATTTAGGTAATAGGAGCCTTGGGCTGGGCCTTGGCCAAGGCTTGACTCTATCACCAACTTTCCCTTTGAAGAAGGGCTTCTCTGGGATTAGTAAAGGTGCTAGTGGTGTTTACAAGCCTTCAGTGTCAACATTGTTCTCTCTCTAGATTATGCGTAGCTTTCGTAGAGGACAGAGATCATGTTCTTGTTTTTATTGGTATAATTTTGTATTTTTGTGCCAACCCATGTAATTCTGATTCATATTTGGTGTTCAGTAGGTAATTCACTCAGGTTGATGGACTGGAGGCCTGGCCTTGATTTGAATATTGTGATTCCTTGTCACTGAAAGCTGTGTGCTGGGACAGTCATTTCCCTGTTTTGTCCCCATGTCTTTTCAAATCGAGGGAGTCTTTTCAAATCGAGGGACTGGGAATGGGGATGACATCTTGGGGACTTAACTCTGTGGCTAAGTAGCTTGCACCATCTGCCTTTAGTCACCTAGAGTCTGGGGCAGGGCTTTCCGGGGAGCAGAGGGAACACCTAGTTGGAGGTTGGAGGCTGTAGGAACTGGAGCTCATCCTGATCCACAGCCCTGAAGCTGCCTTTCATGCGAGGGAGAAGGGCCTGGGCTCAGAAGGGACTGGATGCGACCTCCTTCAGGAAGCTTGGACTGGCTCTGGTCTCAGTTTCAGCAGTCTTCTCTGTCTCTGTCTCTGTCTCTCTGTCTCTCTGTCTCTCTCCTCTCTCTGTCTCTGTCTCTCCTCTCTCCCCTCTCCTCTTCTCTCTGATTTTAGGGAAACACTCTCATCAATGAAATTTCCTTACTCTGTCTATCATGTTGCATAAAGAGTCAGCCAAACCAGATTTATTTCATAAATGAATATACTTCTCTTAATGAAACACCAACTAAATTTAGTTCCAGTTTTAGACAATTTGTTCTCCAAGACTTGATACTCTCCCTGCCTTGTTGACCAAGTGGGGCAATGGTTAAACTAGGAGCCCAAGTATGGCCAGGTGGCCCACACCTTTGGAGTGCAACTGTAGCCTGTCTGTCTGTCTGTCTGTCTCCACCTGCATGCTGGAGGTGGCCCAGTGTGAAAGCCTTCTTCTTAGAAAGGCGTAGGGGGATCACTACTACTGTCAGCCAGAGGTACTCTTAGGGAACTTCTGGAAAGTGGCTTTTATGGCCTGGAGTCTCCCTGATGCCTTAGCTTAACTCAGACAACTGCCTGCCCTCTGTTGGGGACAGTAACGACTGGGATTAAGAGGTATGGCAGTGTGATTTGTCAGCAGCTGCTCTAGGTGTCTAGTTTGGATGAGATCAGTCTCTGCCACATCTATGAACTAAAGCTCCTTTCTCCTTGTGTTATCCAAGAGGATGCCACGTAGGTGGGCAATGTGGTTGTGTTTGTCACACACTCTAGGTGTGTATTGTAATATAAAACCTGCTTGTTCTCCTGCCCCTGTTAAGGGTGACTCATAGATGAGAATAAAACATCTTCACCAGACTGTGAATATTGCCAGACTTTGAACCAACTTTAAGTAACATAAGGATGCCCCCACAATTATGCCATTGAAGCCAACTTAAATTCAGTAAGAGGCATGTAGTTACTGGGAGCACGAGTTCTCTCTAGACTGGAGAACTTAGAACTTAGAGGAGATACCACCTCGTCTAGCCCTGTCAGCGAGGTCCTTCCATTTGCATCTGCTGAGCACTTTCTGTGATGGCCCTGGAAAGGGAGGTGAAGGGTCAAAGTAGACCCCCTCTATTGATGCCAGCTTTCTCATTTGCGAGCTGGATGTGTGTGGGGAACAGTGCTGGTGTGAAGAAGGCAAACCCTTTCTGCCTGAGACCAAGACTTGGCTCCAGAAAGGCTAAAAATGCACAGGCCAGGGGAGACCAAGTGGCTTGTGTGGCTTACCTAGCAGAACTCTGCCACAAATCCAAATGCACCACTTCTCAAAGCCATGCTGTTTCTAGGGCCTCACTGCCACCTTCAGCAATGCCAGGGCTGTAGGTTGAGATGTGAGTGATTGCTGAATTGTCTCAACAGAACTAAATGGACTTCCTCTTTTGACAGCCATCTGGGGTGGGTGAGCACAATGGTTCCTTCCTGGCTCTTTAGCTTTAGTCTCTCGCCACTTTTTGAATTGGTAGCATGCAGTGGCTGCACACACATTCCCATTTTGGAGTTCCTATGACACTGGGAAGAGTTTCCCTGTGCTTGGTGCAGTCAGCCATGTGAGGTCCCCTTTACTTTGTCTTTGAACAGTTCCCGATCCCAGATGTTGGGGTTTCTTGGTGACTGTGTCTGCACATTTGACTGCAGGATCATGAACCCCACAAGCTCGTTGATCTTTTAATTGTGGATGAGAAGTCTGTTCTCCTATGTGTTTGCCATTCATTCTTGCTTTTACAGAAAAGAGGGCAGAACCTGGAGAAGATGCAGCGCGCCTTCCCCTTACTCCTTACATCATAAGCGTTGCCTACTGCATTTCAATGTTGTCCAGCTTTTCTGTGGCTTGGGAAAAATACATAGACTGAATGACCATTGTTTTCATGAAACTGCAACAGGAGAGGTTGATGGCTGTTATTAATAGAATTATATAGAGTTGTGTTCTTTAAGTCTTCAGTTTTGAGTCAGATTAGCTCTCTGTTAACTTAAAGCAGTCCCTCCCCCAAGGCAGAAAGAAAGAAGGGGAAAGGGGACTGCTGGAAATGAGAGAAATATTAGCAGTATGGAGCATGTTAATGAGTGCTATTGGCACTTTCTGTCTGCAGGAATAGCATCTTCAAGTGTTTCATTGGTAAGGGAATAGAGTCAAGTCACACCAAATGGTATTCCTTCCCAAACTGGCAACTTCTTTCAATTCAGATGTCTCCTTGTTATTGCCTATAAAGGAGCATTTATTTACCTGTCACAGTGTATGCCAAGGTGGGGAAGGGCACTGTAGTCTCTCTGGCTGCATCCCGGCCCTCGGGCAGGGGTCTGGTCCCTTCACCTTGTCCTTTTCTCGGTTCTTCAACCCTTCCAGGGAGTCTGAAGACACAATAGCATCTGGCATCTCAAGGGTTTGGTCTGGCCAGAGTCTTCTGTGCGGCATTGGGTCTGAGCATGGTCTCTCAGAGTGAGTGGGCATTCGGTGGCAGCAAGGGGAGCCATGGGACATAGGATGGCCAACATGTGGTGTTGAAGTCAAACCTTTCCTAAGTTTCTAACCAACTTTTCTCCTTCTAATGGTTCCTCATAAACGGTAAGAAACAGATTCACATTTGACCGCTGCTGCTACTGACCTCCCTTTTTTTCTTTCCTCAAACCAGATGAACCCTTCATTTATATTATAATGCAAAATGCTCTTCCCTCCAGGCCTCAGGGCCTGTGGGGAAAATGGAATTTGGCTCCAGACCAAGCTCCAAAGCCAAATGCCCCAGGTTGGGCTGCCTGACAGTTTTATAGAACAGCCTCCTGGCAGTTTGGAATGGCAAAGGGTCCCTCATTCATTTTTCAACAAATATTTTGAACACCTGCCATGTAGAGGGAACTGTTCCTGGAGTTAGGCATACAGCAGTGGTCAAAGCCTAAAGGAAATTCTTGCTCTTTGGGGGCACTCTTATTCTAGGTGGGAAAGACATACGCTGTGTAAATAAACACGTGCGTTGTTTACTATGTCAATGCCTTGAAGAAAAATAAGGCAAGGAAGAGAAAGAGAGAAGGTGTGTGTGGTAGACAGACTTCTGATTGGACGGCTAGGGAAGGCCAGCATGTGAGGAAACCAGCATGTGGATCTGAGGAAGAAGCTTCCAGATAGAACAATGGCAGACAAGCCCTCTGTGTAGAGTTAACCTGATTGCTGGGCTCTTTTGAGGAGGTTTAAGGAACAGCGGAGGTTAGTGGGAGCTGAGGCCAGGGAGGTGGAGATCACTAGAGGACAGCGACGTCACATGACTGCTTAGGCTGTAGAGGTAGTCAGGCACAGTCTAGGCAAGGTGACGATGGGTGCTTATGCCAACCAAGTGAGGAGGTGAGAAGGGGTTGGATTCTGGACAGATCTTGAGGATAAAACTAACAGGATTTGTTAAGAGGTTGAGTTAGAGGCATGAGAGGAAGAACAGTCCAAGTGGAGCTTGAGATGTTTGGCTTGGTGTTTGGAAGAGTAGAATTTCTTGGCATGGGCAAGGAAGACCATAGGGTGTGTGGGCATGTCTAGGACCCACCCTCCTCAGTGCAGGCCTACACTATTACCTCTTTTCACGGAGGGCTGTGGGAGACAGCAAGTGACCTTCAGATGGAGCTGTTGAGAGACCTCCAGTCCACTGCTTGCAGCTCAGATGATTTCAGCCAAATCCTAATAGGAGTTCTTTAGGAAAGGCAGGTGACACTGTGCCTTGCCTTCAAAGCCTTCCTGGTGGCGTCTCTGCACTGCGCTCAGGTCTGACGGTCAGCGTGGGACTGAGAGTTCTTGAGGAAACCTCCTGACCTCCTTCCACAGATCCTCCTCCCGTCCCGGTTCCTGAAAAGACATGGCTGGCAGACTGATTTCCCTTGAAGGAGAGTGAGAGCCCTCTCATGGAAAAGTAAAATAATTCTTGGAATCCTCACAACACCCAAGCCAGCCAAAGCTGAGATCAAGGAAATTATGTGGGGGTAATTTGCAAGGACCAGAGTCAAACAAATTGCTTCTTTGTTCTGACCTCAGCTCAGCTCTTCAGACAAGATGACCATGATCTGGCAAATTCAGTGAGAAACGGAGGTGTCCTTGTTTCTGTCCAGGCCCCCTTTTCTTTCGAGGTGGTCTCTGTTTGAAGGCTGGCAGGAAAAGCCTCAGCAAGTTCCCTTCAGGGGAGGACTTTCCTTCTTTGTCTCCAGAAAGACCCGAAACACAGCAGTTCAACTTCTGCAACCTTCATTCCAGCCTTGGCTTTCTGTTTGTCTGCTCCTCGGTGCTAGGTTGTCAAAACGCAGGGCAAATTCTTTGACTCTGAGGTGACCCAAAGGAGGGCCTGTAGAAGGGTGCAGGCTGTGGTTCACCAGGTCCAGCCTTGTTGCCAGGAGCCAGACAAGGAGCTCTGTGGGCCTCAGTCTTTCCCAGGGTCCTGCTGAGGCAAGTGCCTAAATCTTTGGGTGCTGACACGGCTTCCGGCCATGTTCATTCTCATAAATGTGCTTTGAGACCAATTTTCTACAGTGGCTGAAGTAAATTTTCACTCCTTGTTCACCATTCACCTCCTCTACCTATAGGAGGAAATCGAAGCACAGTACCCCAGTGTGCTGTTCCCTGGTCTTACAGTCTCAGGCCTTCAGAAGTGCCTGTTGAGGATGCCTGTCCCATAGCAGCAGCTGACAGCGTGATGCCCAGTCCTGGTTGTACTTCTGGGCTGCTCTTGCTCCTGATGGGATCCTGAGTGGGAGCCTGTGCACTCAGGAGTCCTTTCTAGACCTTCTTTTCCATCCAGCTTTTGCATTCAGAACCAAGTGTGAATGAGTCTGAGTTTTCTTTTATTTTCTTTGGTCTAAGTTGTTCTTATTTAAGGGAAGGCAGACAAACCCTGGGGTTATCAGTATTTTAGGCTAGTTCTTTGAGACGAAGAAGTTAGTAGCTGTTGCTCAGCTGCTTGTGTTTGTGGAAAAGGATGACGATGAGCACTAGGACAGGAGAGAACTCCAGTCTTACCGTGGCTTTCAGGAAGGGGGATTGCACTGCCTTGCCAAGTTAGGGTGAATCAGTAACTGCTTGGCAACCAGTCCTGAAGACTGTATGATTTTAGAGCTTTATAGAAAGCTGTGTGTATGCCATGTCTTGTGTGCAATTTTGTTGTGTTTGCTTTAGCACCTGTAATGATAACCCACACACAGTTCAGGCAGGCCCCCATGGTAAACTGTCCTTTGTCACAGGAGTATTAGATTAGCATGGAAGCTAATCCTGTCTGGGGTACAGCTTCAACAGCTTGATTTTTGCCCCCTCCCCATTTTCTGTCTGGTCCTATTTGGATGACGGTTTCCACATTTCTGCCATATGTCTTTGAAGAGAAGACTCAGAGGCAGCGGTAGAGTCAGGATGGTGAGCTAGTTCAGGTGGGAAGGAGGCCAGGCGTGACCGAGTACATGGTGCAGACAGTGAGCTGTTGCAACAGCTGCATTTGGGAGCAGTTCTTCCCCTCTTTCCTTGAAGGATTGCAAACCATTTGGAAATGCAAAAGTACTCAGCCAGGTTTTTATCTCTGCTGGCTCGTGCAGAAAGCATCTTCATGTCAGCAAGAGCAAGCACCTTAGAGGTACATGTACTACATTTCCCATCCTCTCGAAGATGAACACTTTCTTTTCTTTGATCCTGCCTTGCTTCTCTTGGTGTCTTGTTTTGCAGTCTACTGAACTGCACGACCAATTTAATCGTTGGCCTCCTGTTTGCGGGGATATTATGTTTTTTTAAAAATAGTGCTTGTTTATGACCAAGGTCAAAGACAGTATTTTAGAACAAAAATTAGAGTTAGTTCATAATTGAGTACATATGTATGTTACTGTTTATTTTTTTTTAGTTTGCTAATTTATTTTTAAACAGCTCAGTTACACCAGCATGTTTACAGCTCTGTTCATCACATGCCTTTCCAGTCAGGGTGTTAAGAGGGACATGCTCTTCAACAGTGTGGATCCCAAGTTCAATTAGATAATGCCATCAGCTAGCAATTTCATTACATTAATTGAATGTTTGGGAAGAAAGGTAGTTTTGTGGAGGATACAATGAAAGACCATTTATAAGGACACATGTGTAAATCTCCACATTACAGGCATTATTTGGGGCTGCTGACAGGAAAATGGATATATCAGGCTCCAAAAGAAAGCATGAGGTGCTCACTCACTGGTGGCAAATGCTGCCGTCTCAGCTTAGGATGGAGCTGAGCATGGCTGTTTGCTCACTCCTCCGAGAGCTGGTCCACAGAGCTCTTTTGCGAGTGCTGTATCTGTGAGCTTTTCTGGGGTACAGAGGACCAGCTGAGGCTGAAAACACAAGACACAGTCCAGTGAGGTCTTTGTCACCTTGGAGGACCTGAGAGCCACCATCCTTTGGTGTATCCTGTGGCACCTCAAGCCAGTGTGTCCTGGAGGGTGTGACACAACTCAGGAGACTTCACAGAGCAGGACAGGAGCCACTGGCAGAGCCCTGTGGTATAAGAAGACAGATTTAGACTACACTCCATCTCAAGGAGGTCTGTGAAGAGGCCAGAGTCCCAGTCCCTAGTCAGCACAGCCCCCAGTCCCCTCAGACAGAGAGCTAGCGTTTGAAGTCCCACAAGCTATTTGGGGGTCTAGGTGTCCTCTCTCTCTCTCTCTCTCTCTCTCTCTCTCTCTCTCTCTCTCTCTCTGATTTAGAGTGGTGGGTGTCAATTGATGGCTGAAAAAGCAGAATCCTTGGGGGTGTTAACACCGATCAGTTGCCTATGAGTAATTCATTGTCTTCCCAGACCATCTGGTGTCACTTTCACTGTGGAGTCTACTGTGGTGTCCCATATCCAGCAAAAGACCTATTCGGGTTATTTGCCAAATACCACAGCTCCACCCCCACAGCGGCTGGCAGATGACTGAGCTGCGGCTGCTGTTGCTGTTGCGATCAGTTCTGCTCCTCATCATTTGGAGGGGTGCTTGCTCCCTTACTCAGGTAGAATTATCCTCCCTATGTGCTAACCATGAAGGACTTAATCTAAAAATTATAGACTTTTGTGTGGGGGGGTTGGGGGACGGTTATTTACCCACTCTCATCACAGAGTGGCCATCTTGTCTCTTGTTGCTGAGAGATGGGAGTCAGTGGGAAAGGGCTATTATTTTCTTACCTTTTTGCCTTAGTGATTGAGAGGGCACTCCGTCCTCTGTAGAGCTTAGGAAGCTGAAGGGAGGGGTCAGAGGTGTGCGTAGGAGGGAGGAAAGGGAAGGTTGATCTGGCCTCCGAGGCAAGGCAGGAAAGCTGCTGCTCCTGGTGCCCAAGTGCAGAAGCAGTGTTTGTCCAGCTGAAGGCAGCCCCACTCGGCTGACTAACTGATGAGTGATTTCCCCAGGCTGACAGCCGCTCCAGCACATCTCACCTACAAGTCCTGACAAAGTACTGTGTTCCTTTGGGGCTGTTATTACTGCAGCAGGCATTTGGAAAAATCTGGAAGAATGGAACTCTTACAGGACACCCTTGAAGCAATTTCTCATTGCCTGCTTCTTCCCTTCTCTCCGGCTATCCAACAGCTTTGGTTTATGAAAAATCAGCTCCATCCCACTTAACAACCATCATGCTGTTAATAATGAGGAGAGAGAAAGAGAAAAAAAGCATGGTGTGTTTTTATGGGTTTCATCACCTTGTGAGGAAGCAGGAGAAAGAGGCATCCTCTCAAGTCCAAAGAAGGCCACTGGTGTGTCTGCTTTCTTGGGCTTTCAGAAGAAAACTGGGTTTTGGTAGATGATGTTTTAATGGTTCAGAGTAGTGAAGGTGATAGGGGATCCTCACTGCTGGGAGTGGCAGGTGAGAGGATGTCATTGGACCTTTCTAGAGTTTGAGGGAACAATGGAACATCAAGTTTTTATCACCACAGCCCCAAAGCAGCAGCACAAGGGCGGGCGATCATGGAGAAGAGCAGTGAGCACATGGGCTTGCGCTCTGGGCCTCACCTTTTCTGTTGAAGTACTGAGGGGGTGCTCTGAGTGGAGGGATCAGGGAGCACAGGTGCCTCTGGTTGTTGAGCAGACCGTTCGTTTGTCCCTTTACTCTCCTCTGTGAACTTGACCTCCCCAGCTTCCAGGCTGAGCCCCTATTTCAAGGAGAGCCTTAGTGTGAGTCTGGAAGCCCAACCGCTCTGAAGTTGACTTTTCTTTTATAACAGCTTCCTCTTTAGGAGAGCAGGTTGGCAGGTTCAAGTGTGTGTAAGGTTTTGGTTTTCAGACAAGGTGGCTTTCTTGGCCTTTACAGTGGGTGGTTGGGTTGGGTGAGGCCCCACCATGACTTGGAAGGGCGAACTCAGTCAGGCCTGGAAGACTGTGTCTTGATCATTCTTATACCCAGGCCAGGGGCAGCAGTTGGGAGGTGGAGGGTGCTGGGCTTCCTGCTGTGTGGGTAAGTGCAGGGTTCTGTTCTGTTCTCTTCTCTGCTAAGCACCTCTGCTTCATGTGGGGAGTCCTGCCTGGCAAGTGTGAGACCAGGGCCCCGTGACACAGGCGCAATCTAGTCTAAATGACACTTTTCCAAATTCTCAGACTATCAGTAAGCATTGGGAAATGTGGGGTTCAGTTGAGCATGAATACTATGCGTTTTATCTTCTTTACCTTCTCCCCTCCATCCCTCCCCCCTCCCTCCCTTCCTCCCCCCTCCCTCCCTTCCTCCCCCTTCCTCCTTAGTTCCCTTCTAGAATGAATACATTACTATCATCAGCTTCAGGAGGCTTAGATGAATACAAATTGCTATCTAACTGAAAAAAAATTATACAAAAAATATAATAATAATAGTTACACTCCGACAAAGGTCTGGAATAGTCTATCAACAGGTCCTAACTTGGAATATTGTCTTTTCAGACTTTCTGCAGAGGTTCAGTTAGTCCCCACAAAGTAGGTTTCCATGGACAAGAGTCATCTAGCTTGGTCCAGGCGTCTCAGTCCTGGGCGAGCAGCTGCTAGGTGTCGGTTGCACTGAGGCCCTGTAAGCTTGGAAACAGTCAGTAGCATCAGGGTTGTGGTTGATGCTTAGACCCAAGCTCTGTGGCTGCTGTGCTAGATTAGGGCCATCCACAGGCAGGTGAACCCGTGGGTGGGATGGGTGCCCATCCTGGGAGTCAGCCGCGCCTGGGCAGAAGGCAGCCCAGCTTTGGAATGCCTGTCGAGGCTGGAGTGGTGGTGTGAGGGATCTTCAGTGCTCCAGATTCCCTGGGTGAGTGAGGCCCCTGCAGCTGTCCTTCAGCCTCCAGTCTGTCTTGATCCTCCCAGCTGGAGTGAGGGTGTCTCCCAGCTGTTGGGGGACATGGCTGAGCTTCAGGGCTTCAGGGTGGGGCTGGCACAATCTGACTGAAGTGTCCTCACCCTCCAAGGAGCAAGAGCACTCAGGTTTGGAGTGAGTGGATCCTGGTGTGCCCTTTCTACACAGACTCCTTCATTACTGGCCTCGACTTTAAAAACACGTACCATGTGTTAAAATGACAGACACCTTGGTTTTGTTCCAAGCCAGTAGCTATCCATCCCACATAGGCTTGGGCCCTGGAAGACAGTAGGTGTTGGGAAGCCGTGGTGTTCTTTTCTGCCCTTTCCCTGTCTCCTTTTATCCTCATGAAACTCAACTCCCTTAAAGACTAAGTACTTCCTCATGGTCAAGAAGCTTCCTAGAGACCAGACCGGAATTTCTTTCTGTTTGTTGATTACCTGATGAGCACATTTTGCCCCGTTGTGTATTATCATTACCACCAAATTTGTGGCTTTTTTTTCTGATGACAATTTAAAAACAAAGTTTTACTAATGTGTCAAGAATTTTGTGCTATACACAAAAGAAAGTCATGTCTAGAAAAAATTTTCTGAGACAAGATCTCACTAAGTAGTTTTGATCTTGGGATCCTCCTGCCTCTGCCTCCCTAGTACTGAGATGGTAGGTGTGTGACTTGACACCTGACTAGAAAACCTTTTAAGTGGCCACTTACCTCCTCTCAGAATAAGAAAGCATTATTCAGTGTAAGGATATGCTTTGTCATGAGGATGCTATAGAGAGGGAGCCCAGGAGGAAATTCAGAAGCCATGTACGGAGTGCAGCGGCCACGCTTGCATCCCAGCTGCCACTGCTCCAGGTGCCCCCAAGGAGTTACTCTGTAATTTTTATCAGGACGGAGCTTTTCCCAGGGATTTATTTTCTGTTCACTCTCAGTCTGTCGAGTCAGGGCTGGCCTGCTGTAAGCTCTGGCTCTGGAACATGGCACATCTTCTGTGCATCTTTCTGGTTACTCTGGAAAAATCAGGAAGCTAGAACCCAAGTCTGCTGACCCATGTGATGAGGGGACAGTAGAACCCAAGCCCGCCGGCCCGTGTGCAGGTGCTACAGGAGTGATGAGTGTCTGCACAAATCTTTATGAGTCTCATAGGCCTGAGATATGTCCTTATGGCACACAGAGCTGCCAGGTCTCTAGTGCCTCTGATGTCTGGCTTCCCTGTGGAGCCAGCTCCAGTCTTTCCTCTCTGGAGCTCCACTAGTCTGAGAATTGGCTCGGGGTAACACAAGTGGTCCAAAAGAATCTTATTCTACTTCCCTCCTTCCCTGGTGAGTTAACTGGACCAAGTCACCACTCTGGAAAGCAGAGGCAAGGGTACCTTTTCTGAAAATGTCTACCTGCTCCTCTTCCTAAGTTCTTATGTGAAGTGAACACTTGGCTGTGAGAAGCCATGGTGATACTCAGGGAAGGCTGGCATTTCTTGCTATTCACGCAAGCACCTGAGGAGAACACATAAGGCTGGACAAACATTTGGAATTAATGTGTCATGGTCAATGACAGAAGGCTCTTTCATTTTCCAAACGTCGCCAACCCCTCCCTAAGACCCCCGATTCACATGTACAGGACTGGCTGCCACTGACTACAAGCAGAATAAAGATAGCATCCCTAGTCCACAGCTGGAAGTAAGCACAAAACTGTGTTCACTGAGAGCTCTCTAGAAACAGATTTGGTTTGGGATGATGCCGCAGAGGCATTTGGGAGGGGTTCCTGAAGCAGGTGAGCACCACTGGTTTTGAATTAGTTCACCACAGGGTGGATCAGGCAGTTAAGTTCTTCCCCACATTGTGGATGAGGGTCAGGAGCCCAGAAGGACAGGTATCCCACTCACCCTTCTTCCTCAGTTCCAGAAACTATGGGGCTCCTGCTCTGGGCTTGGCTTCAGACAGTCCCAAAGCAGCCCCAGGTGGTTTGGCATAACTCCAGCACACACATTTCATTGATGAAGAAACTGAGGCTCAGATTAAAGAGCTTTTCAGAGTTCCCAGCCAGGTAGCACGGTGACTGAGGATTCCTGTCAGTGTGCCCACCTTGGGGAGTGCTCAGCATACACACTGCCAAGGCTTGGAGTGGAGTGTGCTGGTGCCCATCTCCAGCTGAGCTGTGCAGGCTGTCAGTTTAGCACCTCCAAGGGGCCCCGCCTGTAAGGAACAGGTCTCCATTCCTGGGGAGTGTCCTTGTTCTCCCCGCATCTCCCAGGTCCTCACTCTTCCTGCTTTTGCATAGGATTCTTGCTCTGATGCCCATATTGCCTGGGTGACTGTGCTGGCCAGGTCACCAGCCACTCCCTGCCCTGCTGGGAATGCATGTCTGTCAGCCCACAGAGGTGTGGTTCATGGGGTGGAGGAGTCAGAGGCAGGAGCCCTTGGGAACTGGTCTTAGGGAACCTCACCTGCCCCTGTCCTCTCTTCACCCGGGCTCCTCTTGGGGATTTTCACTCCCGGGGGCAACTTTTCAACCCACAGCCCTGTGCTACCCCTTTAGACCATTATCAGGCATCCTGGGCAGCAGGACACTGGGAGCTGCAGCCCTCAGTGCCCAGGGCATAGCCTGACATACAATCACATTGGCAAGCAGCCTCAGGCAGGCCTGGGCAGAGGCCCGAGAGCAAGAGAAGAAGGGAGCTGCAGTAGGGCGGGCCAGAGACAAAAGCCAGCTGGAGTAAACAGCTCCTGTTGGGGTGGGTGTCCTGGCTCAAGGGGCTCGCCCAGGCTGGCCTGCCCTGGGAACAGGCAGATCGGCACCTGCTCTCTACCCTTTGGTCCTGCTTGCCGCCTGCCAGCTGCTGGGCTTCACCTGGGGCTTGGAGTCTGTTGCTTATGGGCTAGGAGAAGAAAGAGAGCTAAGAAGGCAGAGACCTGAGCATCTTTAGAGATATCACCTCCCCATACACCATGGCCCCTCTGCGGCTCCTTTGGACCTGGGGGTTTGTGTTCCTGGGGCCGGTGAAAGAAGTCCAGGGCTGCCTTAAGCTCTCTCGTAAGGTGTGGTGGTGCATGCCTTTAGTCCCAGCACTAGAGTGACAGAGGCAGGTTCTGTGAGTTCAAGGCCAGCCTGGTTTACATATAGAGTTACAGTTAGTCAGGACCCTGAGGGAGAAAAGGGTGGAACTCAGAGGAACTTGGGCTCTAAACGGTGTATCTGACTTTTCAGCTATTATCTGGGTGGCCTTGGGTTGGGTCTTGGACTCTTATATGTAAAATGGAGCTCAAGTCCCATCTTGCTCATAGGAGGAAACAATGTGTATCTAGCCCTTCCCTCTGAGGAACCTTCTCCCAGCAGGTGCTTTTTTTAACTTCAGTCTCAAACTTGAGACAACGGGAGTATGGCAGGGAAGGAGACAGATAAGCCATGGCCCTGGGATCCCATTGAAGAGCACTTTCTGCTCACTCGATGTTGGGCTGACCAGGGTGGGATTTGCCTGGCCAGACACTGTTCTCCAGCTCATTGGCTTGAACCCTGATGACCGAAAAGATAATGGAAGGCCTAGTAACCTGAGTGCCAGAGGGCACATTAGAGAACCACCCCAAGAAAAGCAGGCGAGCTGGAGCCGGAGCTGGCGCATCCTTCCAGTTGCACATCCGTGTATGGACAGAGTCCGAGGCATAGAAAATAAGAAGAGACGTTGTCTTGCTCCCCACACATCTGCTTCCTGCTCATCATGGAGATGTACCTTGTGAGTAAGCTGGACAGGTTTACAGTTCCAAAGCACATATGAGACAAATATTAGGGTGCAAATTCAAGAGGCTTTCTCAAGCAACAGAGTCTCCAGTCTTCTTGGCTAACAGTGGGGTGAGTCCAAACACACTTGGGCTCATAAGATGGCCTCACTGCCTTTCAGCCTCTTCCCTTCTTCAGCAGCTCCTAGATCTCAAGTGCTGGTGAATAGGTTTAGAGACCAGTCCCTTCTGCTCAGCTTGGCCCAATGTCCTAACCCTACCTGCTGTTGAGATCTGAGAGGACCAACTGCCAGAGGTGACTTGGTTACGAGTGTGCCAGGCCAATTCTAGGAAAAGAAGTAGACTTGAAGTAGCCTGTTGCTTTCCTGGTACCAGGATAATGCAATGCTTGGAGCCTGGGACATCTCTGCCTTTTCAGGGCACATCCCACAACCTTACAGGGACCCTCTTGTCCAGCCCAGTCTGCGCGTGTGTCCTATGTACTTGTTTGGCACTGAAAGGGTCATGGGTAGGGAGGAGTCTTTGAAGCACACTGATCCTCCTGTGAGCTCTCCTTGTGCCCAGCCTGTAATGTCCAAGGCTTCTTCTTCCCCTAGGGCCCTCTGGTTATCATTGTGGGTATTATCTACACCTACCACCTCTGCCCAGGGCTATGGGGTCCCCTCAAGGAGCTTCACACCCATCTTCCCAGAGGCCTGTCTTGCCTAAAGCCCAACCCTCTTCTCTCTGCCCACCTCCCAGGACTTTGGGTGTTTGCCAGCCCTGCTCAGAGTGTCCTCTTTCAAAGGACCAGGCCCAGCTCTTTAGGGGTTGCCATGTGGCTCTCCAGGTCTGTACCTTCATGGTCTTCTCCAGTTCTGTGCATGGCAAGTCTGTCATGCCAGAGTCCTTTGGGGGAAATGCTTGTTGATAGGAAGGTGGTCACTTGGATAAAGGGAAAAGTAGATTGGTCTGGAAGGGCTTCAGGGAAATAAAGGTTATTAAATTGCTCTGCAAGCCAGGTGCCATCCGTGGAAGCTATTATTATGATCGTCATCATAATGGTCATTGTCATTACCATTATAGGATGTGGCAGTGGGGGATGTGGTGGCTGGTGAGCACCAATCAAGTTTCCAGCCCATTCTTGATGTTACAGCTCTGAATTTGTCTGCCTGTGACGTTCGGATTTAATTTCGGTGTTAGTGTTTGGTTCTTCCCCTCAAAGCTTTCTGGTGCGTCCCTGGCCTGCTAAGCTGACAGTGAGTTCTAGGGATTGACTCAGGCTTCTTACATAGACTTCAACACTAGCTATTTATAGTCTAAAGCAAATCTGAATTTATAAGGCAGAACATTTAACTGATTGCATTTTATACAATGTTCTCTTTTCCCCCTCACAGTGGTATGCCCTTTTGTGGGCTGTTTCTCTAGCTCAGTGAGCATTTACAGGTCACTAACTACTCTACAAAAGGGTGGACATTGGTAGAGAGAGGGAAGGCTGCAAGGAAAGACTCAGCTTTAGACTTCTGGAGGCTGCTGCTCAGTTAAGACTGGCTGGCCAGCAGGTTCCTGTTGTGTACTCTGTACTCAGTGCTGGGGTGGGGGCAGGGCCACAAACCTTCCTTGGGGAATTACAGTGCCTCTGGAGTAATCCTGGAGACAGCACCGAATGGCCAGTGCTTCACTCGCGTCTCGTGGTTGTCTGCAGGAAAGCAGGTCCTGTTTTACAGAGACTGGCATTGCAGACAGGGATGGAGATCTGAGGAGGAGCTAACCTCAGATTGCTCTTGGAAGCACAGTGAGAGCTCATGCTGGCACCCAGAAAGTCAAAGACTACTAGCTGGCCATCTTCCAGCAGGAGATTGGTTCAGTTTAGGGTCTTGGGGAAGACGAAGGCTCTTCCTGCTCTCCTTAGAGCAGCTGTCATGGAATGACTTTTGCTGTGTCCAGAGCTGACCAGAGGGCACTGGTAGACACTATGAGACTCTCACCAGCCTGGCCCTCCGCCTCTGCTTCATAGGACTAACCCCTGCCCCTTTGCCAGCCCCTTTAGACCGTCAGCTCTTACCTTGGTCCCTTGTCTGGGGCACTTGGCACATTCTCACTGGCCAGGCATTCTATAAATGCTTATTGGAGCCCAGTTGCAAAGGTACTGCATTTTTCTGACCCTAGAACCTCCCCAGTGCTGATCCCACAACCACGCCCCAGTTGCCTTCATCCAGTTAATTGGTGGAGCTACCCCCAAAGCCTGAGTCGTCAGTGTTCACCCTGGGGGAGGCCTCTGACCTTTTGGGTTGTTCTCTTTTGTTGCAAGGTTTCTAGGTCTACAGTATGTTTTGTAGGTGTTTTTAAAAAATATTCTAAAAAGATGGAAATAGCCATGTGTCTGGAGTCTTGGAGACATGAGAGTTCTATTGAAAGTTGGCCTTAACTTTGCTCCCAAGTGTGTGCACTCTTCCTCAGGCACCCATGTGGCAGGGGTTCTGTACTGGGAGAGGGTGTTAAGTTACCTCTCTCTGAGCAGGAGGGAATTCACTTGGCACCTTATATCCATGCATGCAAATTTGGGGCCTTTTCAAACATTTTACCTTTCAGGGAAACCCCAAACTCAAACCACAGGGACCACAACATACATCTAATGTCTACACCCCACTCAGAAAACAGCATGACTGTGCCCACTGGCTAAGCTGAACTTGAACTCGTGTCTAGGGTGTTGGGCTTTGAGGTACTGAAGGAGCCCATGTACTGTCTCTGTGATAAAGAAGTGAGGCAGGATTTGGCAACTCTCTGTAGCCATATGGCTGATCTCTGCCCCAGATGTGTTTGAGTAGGAGACAGTCTCTGATGGAGTTTTGGCTAGGCAGGATAGGCACAATCACTAGGGCTGATACACCTCTGGAGCTGGCCTATTGCAGGCTAACAGCCACTTCATCACAGGCCCCAAAGAAGGGTTTGGCCCGCTGTGGGCAGGATGGAGGATGAATGTCTGTGTATCAAGGTCTGTGGCTGTTTGCTCAACTGGCCTCCTTCTGAAGGCTCTTGTCAGTGGAGTACTGAGTTTTATTTCTCAATCAGAACAAAAGGATTTGCGTGCCATGGGTTGAGTAGCACACCCTCCCTGAACTATAAAGGAAGAGGAGGGTCCTTGACTCTGCCTCCATTCTTAGCACTGCCCACCCAGTTTTCATGTGTCCATCTGTCTGTCATGGGGCTGCTTCTTAGGTTGGAATCTGCATTCCTGCTGGACATCCTTCTCATAGCCTTGAATTCTTGTTCTTTTTCTCTCCATTTTCTATGGATCCAAACTTGCTGTTGGGAGAAGGGTTGCTGACCTGATTCTGCTGAGGTGTAAGTAATAAATACCGGGAGCTTTGCCTTTGATCACGTAAGCTCCAAGCTTTCTTACCCCCTGTACATACTTTATAATGCAGACTGGACTGGTTTACTTTCCTGATAACCTACAAAGCAGTTAAATTATTATTTCTGTTTTTATTTTATTTTATTCTAAGTATTCTCATTGAAGGACCAAGTTTGTGGTGAACCATTCGGAGTGAGCCTTGAGTTATTTATCCCCACAGTACCAGGCTGTATTGCTCCAAATCTGGCTGTGCCAACTGGAGGTTAGGCGCATGGGGCGAACACATTTCTTCCCATTACCTATCTCATCTCAGCTAGTTCTGGGCCACCATACTATTCTTTCCCTATTCTCCATCTCTGCAAATGGCACATAGTTTATAAGACATCAGGGTATTAGACAATTTATTCCAACCTGCTTGTTTACAGTGGGTGCCTAAGATCAAGTACGGTAAGGAGATGTGACCTTGATCATTGGCGAGTGCAGAGGAATGTACAGATGAAGCCAGAGCGCCTAGTTCCTGCCCCAGGTGTTGTAGCTAATGCAGATGTGCCTCATTTCTGGAAACCCCCCCACCCTGCTGTTTATTGCTAGTAGCAGTCTCTCTTCCTTTTTTTCAGCTGCTTCCTCTTGAGTTCTTTCTGTTTAAGATGGCTTCCCTCTCTGTCCACACTCCATTTGCCCCCAATGCTTTCCCCTAGTCCGCTTCTACCACAGCAGAGGGGCCCTTGGAGCTCTCGTGCTGAGGCCCTGGCTTGCTCAGGGCCCCTGCTCTGCAATAGCTGAGGAAGGAAGGGAAGCTGGGTGTCTCAGGCTCCTCTCCCAGTACTTTACCCTCCATGGTAAGCAGCTGTTCCCTGGGTATTAGCCAAAAGCTTGATGTTTTCTGTCTTTTCAAGGCCTTCGACAAAGCAAGACTCTCCCTAGCACCCTCAGTTCAACTTTTCTGCTTGCGGGAGATGCCAACCTCTTCTCCTTTGACCTGACAGGGCCTTAGGGCTCTCATTTTTATATGGCCACATGTGGCCCAAAGAATGTCCAGCATGCAGATGCTTTGGGCTCTGTACCCATCATTTCCTTAGTGTATTGAGAGGTTTCTGCTTGAAGGAAGGTGACATTTGGTCGTTGAGATTAACAGATGGCTGGAGTAGAGACTCGGGAGTTGAACTCCTCAGGGAACAGCGTGGAAGTGGGACGAGCAGAGGACAACACAGTGGGGCCCCTGGACTCTGAAGCCCAACACCTTTTCCATGTTCTCAAAATGCCTTAGGTATGTTTACTCAAGGGAAACAGAGATACATACTTGTAAATTTAATACATAGGTAAGATATTTATTGTAGCACAAGCATTATAGTTCAAAGTGGCCACAACTCAAATGTCAAGCAATTGGTGAATTGTCATATGATAACTGCACCTTAACAATAAAAGAATGAAATAGTAATATATTTAACAACATGATGAATCTTAAAATCATTCTGCTCGGTGGAAAAGAGGTTAGATATGAAAGGTAACAGCCTGTATGATTTCATTTATATGAAATTCTAGAAGAGTCCAGACTATTTTAGTAGGAAGCAGATCACAAATTACAAAGAGGTGGGGCTTGTGGGGGGTCCACAGCAAAAAGACATGAGGAAGCATTTTAGAGCAATGGAAATGTTCTGTGTCTGGATTTTGGTGGTGGGTACATGGCTCTATAGCACAAGCCATCAAAGTGTACACGAAAACAAAAGACTTGCTGTATGTAAATTATGCCTTTATAAAATGGACCAAGCAAAGCTAGTCGAGTAGATTAGCTATGGTAGGAAAGACTGCTTGTCTGTCTATTAACTGTTTGGGATTTTCTTAAAACTCAGACCAACTCTGAGGGGGTCTGAAGCAGGAGAATGCTGCCCGGGTTCTAGGGAGGCACCACAGACACTGGTAACTACACAAGAGAGGTGGGCTGGGCTGGGTTGTCTGCGAGAGCATGAGCATGCCTAAGAAATGTGTTGGCACTTGTGGAGTGTGAAAATAAAAGGAGAAAGAGGGAATTTATTTCCTAGAATCCCAGTGGGCTTCCCAGAAGAGAAAGAGCGAGCATCCGATCCAGTCATAAGCATCGGTTGCTACCACCTTCCCATGGGAGAAGATG
Source organism: Onychomys torridus (assembly GCF_903995425.1). Taxonomy (NCBI): domain Eukaryota; kingdom Metazoa; phylum Chordata; class Mammalia; order Rodentia; family Cricetidae; genus Onychomys; species Onychomys torridus. Next base: position 7,098,359 of record NC_050452.1, on the reverse strand, counting down.
CCGACAGTGAACCTGTTCGTTTCCTAAGAGTGAGAGTTGTTGTTTTTAATATCCACCTTCTTCCCCAAACTGTTTCTCCTGCCGTTTCCAGTGCAGTCAGCATACATGTGGCATCTGGATTTCGTTCATTTGGTAAAGCTGCACCGAATGCCTTTTCTGAACCTGGCTAGATGTTAAGGGTTCTGTCACTTTGGGTCTATTAATGGGAAAAACTGCTGTGGAAGGTTGTGTTGATCTACCTTGCCACTCTCCCGGCTCCAGGTCTTGGCTCTCACGGTTGAGTAAGGACATCCAGCATGCTTTTCTATGGACACTCACTCTATCACGTAACATTTCCAATAACAGTTAAAACATCCACTGTGGTCAGTCCCACCAGGACTTCCTCTTACCAGACCCTGTAGCTGCTGGGGAACAGGAATGTCTGTGCTTGCTGCTTACTGGCTTTGAAGTTGAATCTTTCTTAGTGTTGCTGGATTTAAAAGAATATTAAATACATTTTTAGAGTTGGACTTGGTGGTTCACTTCTTAGAACACCAACAGCAAAGCAGAAAGATTGCCTTGAATTCCAGGGCCACTGATCTACATAGTAATTCCAGACTAGCTGGGGGCTACCCAGCAAGACCCTGTCTCAACAAAGTAAAGACAAACAAAACAAAACCCAACAAACAAGAAAACCCATTATTTGTGGTTTTGTATGCAGGACATGCTCATGGAGACCCTAACTTCTTTGTAGATGCAGATGTGCACGGTTGAGACTCAGCTGCAGAGCTGTGCAGCCCCCAAGTTGAGCTTCACACAGAGAAGATGCCATCTTGGGGGTAACTCCTACAAGTCGGTCAGACTTCATGGCCCTGTACGTGTGTCTGGCTGGCCCATGAACTTTACATTTGCTTTTCCCCAGGGTGTGGGGTGGCTGTTGGAGGAGGGTGGGTAGCCATGCTAATCTTTGTATAGCATAACATGCTCCTGCCACTTGCCTTTTTATCTGGAAGTTGAAGCAGATATCGGACGGGGCCTGTTGTGGGAACTGAGAAGGTGGAAGTTACCACTCTGAACAGAAACGATACTCGGAAGAGCAGGCTTTAACCGTACTTGGTTGCATTCCTTGGGTGTCATATATCAGGTGCTATGCGTTTACTGTAGAATAAAATAAAAACAAGGAGAAGACAGTGTCCCAGCACTTAGGAAACAGGCTGAGAAGCCATGTGCTTAATAAGAGGCCGAGAGCCAACAGCAAGGGAGAGCTGAGCTGTAAGTGAAGGAGCGGTTCATGCGAGCTCTCCTCAGGTGACTAGGTTTGACCCTCTGCAAGGCTTTGAGCATGTACAGCATTCCAGGAAGTTGGAAAGGAAGGAGAAAAGCCAGAAAGGAAATGAGGGTAGGAGAGATTTTTCACTTGAGCAGACTACATTCATTGGTGGATTCAGGGAGCCGAGACCAGAGTACAGATTTGTATATGAATTATGGAACTCTGGAATGGCAGCTGCAGGAGTTGCTCTACATCCTGCAGATCATGGCATGCTGTTAAAACACCCTGAGCAGGAGTTACAGTGGCCTTCTAGAAGACCAAGCTGAAGGTTCTATGACTTCTGCTCACTTGTCCCTTCTGGAAGGTGGAGCTAGTTGGATTTACTTTCTTAAATGAAGTGGGAGCTGAGTGCTGTAGGAGACTGGCATCCGACTGTTACTCATGTAGAGAACAACCAGCCCCGGGAGTGTGCGTGCCATCCTTGTGGATGCAGAGGGACAGGCCTGAGGTTTGGTAGTGAGAGCCCACCAGCTCCTTGGAAATCTCATCCCTGTCCTCCAGCTCCTTGGGATTTATCATGGTGATCTGTGATGAAGCAAGTCAGGTGCCAAAAGTCCATATCCTTATATGCTCTCTGATAGTGCCCTTCTATTTGGAGGTGAATAGGCTAGCCTGAGTCTGAATGAACTGTTGGAATGGAATAAAAGAGGACTTGATGAAGAAGATCGTCAATAGGCAGTTGAAAAGGAAAGGGGCCTGTGTCTCTGGAGATTAGCTAGCTAACAAAGAAAGGGGATAACCTAGTGTCCCAGAATGTTCTAGAAAAACATTAGCTCCTTTTGGATTTAAAATGTCGGACTTTCTTTTCAGCCTTTTCATGGTAGTTCCCATTCTAGTCAGGTTCAGACACGTGTTGGTCAAATAAGCTTTGGTTTGCGGTTGGTCACTTGGACAGCAGGGCTGTCCTGGACGAGAGAATGCTGTTTCAGTCAGGCAGGGGAGCCATGTGCTCTGCCCGGGAACAGTGGCTTCCAGAAGACATGGTAGGTATGGTAGAAGCTTCCAGCAGCAGAAGTGAATTAGGAAGCAGGGTGGCATGGACTGAAGAGCTGGCGCCCACAGGTTTCGGCGTGCTGTGTGCTTAGTGGCATCAAGGAGTTAGGGTGAGAAAAGGTGTGGCCAGCAAGAGCCTTTTTGGAAGTTGGGTTCTTGTGAGCAGCTCCCTCTGTGTGAACCCAGATGGATGGCTAGATTTGGGGCCTCCTCCTGTTTGTGGCCCACAGCATTTTTTTCTTTCTTTGTCCAAAGATAAATTCATTTGAGATGGGAATGACTTTTGGCTAGTTTGTAATCTTTGGTTATTAGGGTAGGATCTTATTGTTATTATTTTCACATCAACCAAAGCTAAAAAGTTCCACCAAATCCTCCCACACTTCATCCAAAGGCAACTGTTTGCAGCCATAAGAGGTTTACAGTGAAGTGTGTAAGTGATACTGACTTCTGTGTCAGCAAAAAAGGAACGCAAACTGATCCTAGATGACATGACCTAAAGGACAGTCCTGTGTGAGTCCTTTCCTACACATCTGCTGTAAGCCTATAAGGCCTCCTCCTCTTTCCTCAAGGCCTGCCATCTTCAAATGCTGTCAGATCATAACTGATTGCAAGGACAGAGGGGCAGATTCAGGGAGAATGCAGTAGCGTTCCCACACTCCGTAGAGATTAGGATTCTCTCCTCTGATAGCCAGAATTCTTGGAGAAATGGTTGAGCTAAAATCAGAACCCCATCCTTCACAGGTTTTGATGAACTAGCCAGATTCGCTCCTTGTGTTCTTAAGAGGACAGAAAGAAATGCTTTTTTAACAGCAACTGAGACAAATTCTTTTAGGAAACTTTTTTTCTTTTTGTGGTTTTTCAAGACAGGGTTTCTCTGTGTAATAGTCCTGGCTGTCCTGGAACTCACTTTGTAGACCAGACTGCTCTCAAACTCACTGAGATCCACCTGCCTCTGCCTCCCAAGTGCTGGGATTAAAGGCGTGTACCATAGGATATTTTAATGCTTCTCCATAATGGAATAAATGTCAGGTATTGTTATGTTTTTAAAACCAAGACAAAAAGTAACAGGGAAGGAGGAAAGAATTGATGAACGCAGCAGATCCAGCTAGTTAGTTGGGTCTCTGCATAGTGATGTTCCAGACCCAGACCCCATTCTAGAGATTGGGGAACTGAGTCAGACTGTGAGGTGGATAGAGTTAGGAGTAGCTTTATTTTGTATTTTTACCCAATTCTGTAGACCTGGCAACTATGTCGACCAGCTTCTTCCGCATAGGATTCGTAGATTCCTCATCTCAGCCTTCCTGTGCTCCTTAGTTTGAGTGGCCGATGTCAGCATCTCTGATCAAAATCAAGTCTCCTGCTTCTTGCATTCCACCACTCACAAAAAGGGAATGAGGAGTGGTGGCTGTGGACACCCTTGTTAAAAGCTCGGTTGGTTATTGGAAAAGAAAGCTAACCTAAGGGTGCCAACTAAGACTTGTGGCTTTGTGAACTGTAGTTTGGACTTCCAGAGAACCTTGCTCATTTTTCCTTTTACCCAATTCTGTATTCATTTTTAAGTTTCTAGTGTTGATGAGGATATTGTATTATTTATAGCCTTCCCAAGATCCTGAAGGAAGATCATCTTCCTTTGAAATTTCCGTATGGATGGTAGAAAAGCACCTGTCCACTGCACTTTCCCCCCGATGATTTTGTTTCATCTCATCTGTATGTGTACCACTCCTACTATGTTATAACGTGGGGTGCAGACACCCGAAAGCCTGGCTGGAGGTGCAGTGTGGCTGTGCTGACATTAACATGAGGAGCTTGGCTAATTGACTTGCAAAATATAGGTTAGGGAGTTTTACAGAATATCAAATCATCTTACACTTTCCTGATTAAAGACAAAATATTATATTAAGTAGATCATTACATGGGTAAAAGGTTAAAATTGTGTGCACTTTAGCCCTCCCCTTCCCCCTCCTGCTCCTGCCTATGGCAAGCAACTGATTGAAGGCACCCAGCCTAGGTTTATAGGTGGGCTGCTTGAATTAACTTTGCATCTCCCAAGTCTTTTTCCGTTCAGACAGAAGTTATCTTAAAATGAAATACTAATTTACCCTGACTCCATATCTGTTAGCAAGGAAAGGGCAAAGCAGTGGCCAGGTTTGGGACACACAGGCTGCCTGTGATAGCGTTCATGATGCCACTGAAGGAAAGGATGTAGTTAGTGTTAGTTACCTTTCTTGGCGCTGTACCTGACAGGAACCAGTTAAGTGAAGAGAGGTTTTTGTTGGCTCATGGCTCCTGTACACAGGAATCAGAAAGACCCAGGTTGTAATGTTCAGGGTCTGCCATCATAGACTCTAAGTCAGTGGTTCTTATCCTTCCTAATGCTGCGACCCTTTAATACAGTTCCTCGTGACTACAAAAGTGTTTTTGTTGCTACTTCATAACTGTAATTTTGCTACTACTATGAATTATAATGTAAATATCTGTGCTTTCCGATGGTCTTAGGTGATCCCCCCTCCCCCCCGAAAAAGGGTTATGATCCACAGGTTGAGAACCAATGCCCTAAGTCCTATAACCTTCCAAAACAGTGCCACCTGCTTTGGAACTAAGTGTTCATTCTAAGTCCGTGGTCCGGTTCTCTGTCTTGTCTCTGTGTCAACTGCAGCTGTCAGCTGTGATCAGAGCCTTCGTGAAGAAGAGCTCCTGCACCACCCTGATTCTGAGATGGTATTTCCATGTCCTCATTGCCCTGTTTAAAAGCCCAAGGACCTCACTCGTGCCCACTGCTGGGCTCTTGGTGCTTGGGCAGGAGAAAGGTCAGGGCTTTTCTAGGCCAGCTGCATCCATTTTCTTTCAGTGGCTGGGGCAGTCTTTAGAAATTGTCTTCTCTGTGTGTCCATGCTTGCCTGAACCCAGCTTCTTGAGTTTCTCCCTTCAGCACTTAACTAGACAGATGTGCATGAAGTGAATTCTAGAACTGAACCGCTGCTCTCCTTCTTTGTGTGAGAAGGTGCCTCAACCTTTCCTTCTTGGAGGTGAGGCAAAGTGGGCTAGTAGGGCTGGGTTTGGTGTCATGGTTTGATGTGTGTGGGAGAGAACAAGTCACCAAGTTGCTCTCTGGAAGTGAGCCATGGTCCACCTACAGAACAAGAGAGGAGGATCCCGAGGCCCTGTAGCAGCCCCCCACTGAACACCTTGCTCTGGCAGTCATTCAGCCAATCCCATCTCACCATGCAGAGGGACTTGTCATGTCTCCTCTCTCTCTCTGCTGCTACAGTGGAAGGTCTTAGGGGTCTTTGGGTACATGCTGAAGTGAGTCCCTGGATATCCTGAAAATCTCTCCTGTCAGTTTTTCTTTCTCCTTCTGATGGAGAAGGGGACCAGAGCAGCAGCAGGTTGGAGAAGGAAAGCTGGGAGAGAAACAATAAAATGAGCAATCTCATCCCGCCTGTTCGCGTTGAAAATGGGAGTCAGGTGTGGTCCTCTGTGTCTCTGTAAGAAGAAAAAGCCATCCTTTTGTGAAGGGGTGTGTGTAGGACTTTAGGAAAACACTAACCTCCTCTGGGCTGAGTTCATCTCATTGTCCACAAGGGACATTACTGGTGTGTATAGACACTGCATGATGGTCTCCAGAGAAAAGCAACTGGGGACAACGTCCTAAGAATCTTGTATCTGGCAGCTTTTTGACATTGGAGGGAGGTTTCTCTTTACACGAATTGATCAGGCTTTGCTACTTTTTGTGTTATTTTCTCAGTCTAGGTTTGCTTTTCTCTCACAGGCAGGATCTAAAAGACGAGGGGTCTGCCCTGATTCACGCAGTTGCAGGGTTTCTGTGAGCTTAAAGGCACAGAGGGCTTCCCTTGGATCAGTGTCTAAAGTGGACGGCGGAACTGACAGCCGCAGGAATGTCTACAGAAGCCTGGCTCTGGACAAAGCTGGTGGCATCCCCAGTGCTCTTGCCATGACTGCCTCGCTGTGGCTAGTATAGACGCTGAGCCGTGTAAATCCAGGATGTGCACGATGCCTGTGGCACCCTGCCATATCCCAAACCATGGCATGTCATAAGATAGCTCCTGCAAGTCCCATATGCGGCAGCCTCGAGGGAGAAGGGGCTGTTTAGGGAACTGAGATTCCTGGGAACTGCTTCTTGACCGTTTTGTTTGTCCCACAGTGCTACCTTGTTGCTGGTGACTCGTGTCTGCAAATTGCTTCTCCTACTCAGGTTGAAATATCCAGTTTACTTTTGGTCACATCCTAAGTAAGAGACATAAAGACCTTGATTAAATTTAGAGTATACAAAGTCACACTCACATGGCTGTAGGTAGTGCCCTCCTGCATGTCTACATCCCATCCTGAGCTCTTCCATCTCCGACCTCAGCCCCACATGTAGTTTTGCTAAGCTGTTAAGCTTTCTCTGTTCCTTCTGCTTTCCTCTGCCTCTCCAAAGTCTCCCTTCCCTAAGAGAAAAATATGTGAGCCATGGTAGAAGTATAGACTTGACCTCAGCCTCACCGGGTGCAGCTGACCACTTGCACGCGCGCAAACACACACACACACACACACACACACACACACACACACACACACACACATGGGGGTGGGGGAGAGAGAAAGGAGCTGGGATGGGGGCCAGTTTCTGTTCCACAGTCACTGCTGTTTCGATGAAAAGCAGATGGGCTGCCTATAAGTCTGAGTTCCTTTTCTCAGAAGTGTGTCCATTTCCCATAGTGAGGACCACCATGGGGGGAGGCGCAAGGTGAGAAGGAAGGGCAGAAAAAGAGGATGGGGAAGAGAAGAAGGTAGAGAGTTCTGAAATTGGAGCTATAGGCAGCTGAATGTGAATGTAGATTCCTTGAGGCTTCATGGCTATGGGCAAACAGACTGTGCGACCTTCCTGCAACTTGCTGTGAATGGGCTCTGATGATCCAATTCTCTGACACCGTCTGAGTCTGGACAACCCTGCCAGTTCCTGGAAGGGCAGCCCAACAACTGTCAGGCAGAGCATCAAAAGCAAGAGCTATCGCTAGTGACCTGCATTCACAGGAAATCTGAGGGCTTCCTAATTAACGGAGGAGCTCTAAATGAGAGTAATGCGCTCCACAAGCCCCTCACAAGCAGTAAGTGTCACGACGCAGATAATCATTACATCTAACAAGCGTCTGGTTTCAGCCGAAGTGGTGGGACCCACTTGCCTACCATGAGGCTCAGCTTCAAGAGGGGAAAAGCAACCAAGGAGGAGGAAGGAAAGAAAGAAAGAATATGAAGCAAAGGAAGCATTCATAGGCAAAGGTGGTGAGCAGAAATCTGTGTTGTGCACTTGGGCATGAATGTTACACACACACACACACACATGCATGCACACACGCATGCACTCACGAACGCACAAGCTTCCTGCATTCTTCCTTTGTTGCTAGTGAAGCATTTGGGTACTTCTATCTTCTGTTTTAGACTTTCCTTACTGTAATCTATAATCTGCTAATATACCAACTCATTCATTTTGATGTTTCCTGGAGATGAGTATCCTGAGTTATTCCAACCATTGCAGCACTCCATGGGGCCTAAACTGTCAAACTCAGTGTGTCGACTTGAGTACTACAATCAAAATGAGTGATGTAGACAATGATTAGTTTGGGTTCCACCTTAGATGGAGAAATGGATTGAAGCTGAGGGAACACTGTTGCTGTGGTGGAAACTTGCCTGAGATTATTGGAGTCTTGCTGGAACCTAGACAGGACTCCTGGCCTTGGCCAGGGCTCTGTTTAGAGCAGGGGGATCAGAGTCTTGGTTTAAGGCACTAATTTCAGTAATTTTCAAAGTCCTGAGTGAAGCTGACTATTTGGGCATCTTTTTCTGGGTTTCCTCCTGTTGAGACAATTTCTGTACCCTGTGATAGATAATAGAGGGCCAAGGGCTGGCTCTGAGTGTCACTGGTGTTGTTCAGGAGGAACAGAAGTAAAGAGCAGGCACCCTTCTGATACACCACGTCTTCCCACTCTCCCCACTCCATCCTCGCGATTATTCATGGGAAATAATATAAATCACATCTCACAAAGCAACCACAGGCTGAAGTGCAGGTTTTCTTGCAGTTCCTTTATCAGTGAATCAGACTTGAAGAGTTTATCAGCAAAAGTTAGATGTAAGCATCATTCTTGCAAGGTTTGAAAGAAGGTTGTTTTGGTGGGGACTCTGCCAATCAACTATCTTCCAGCTTGACTCTGCTATCAATTAATGCTGCAATTATTTGTCTAGTTGGATATTTAAAATGTCATCAGAAAGAGATGATTACATATTCCAGAAAGCAAGGCACTGTATAATCAGATGAACTGATTCCAGTTAAATGTAGTGTGGGACCAACCTGTCCTTCAAAGCAGAATTCTTGAGCTACCACAGAAGCAGCCGCCTTCTGCCTTGCTTGCAGGAAGCTGAGCTCAACCTTGGGACGCAGCATGTTGGGGTCGGGTGGTACTCAATTATGGGGAACTTTCCAGATCTCAAAATGGAATTGTTCCTTCAGAGACACGAGAAGTACGATTTGGTTATCTTGTTCAATTCATCTGCAAACCTATAAATAAACAGTGTGTCTATTCTTCTTGCTTCCTGTGGATTTAAATGCCAAATCCTGATTTGTGGCAAACTCGTCACATGCCCTTCCCCCTCTGTGCCTGGTGCCCAGGAACCAACAGTGGTGTGGAACTTACAACTGTTTGGAAGCCAAGAAAAAGCTCCATTTCTCACTTTTCTCCAGTTCCGGATATTCTCGGCAGTGCTCCATCTCTCGGCCTCCTCCCCACACACCTCCTCCACTGCATACCCTCCTTCTGTCCGCTCCATGAACAGGAAACTGAAAAACAGCTCCAATTTTTTTTTAATGGAGGAAGAGAAAGCACAAACCTGAACAGACAACCCAGCAAACTCCAACCAAACTGAGCTCCTCAGAAAGAGTGGCTTTAAAAAGTACTGTGCACAGAAACCCCCTCCACTGCCTTGTCTCCCCCACACCTGCATGTCTGATCTGAAGATGAGATCAGCAGCCTACACCCCGCCCCCTCCTTTATGAATGAAGGTAGCACCCCCTGGGGTTGCAGGCAGAGTCAGAGTGTCATCTGTTGAGGGTTGGGCAAGCACTGACCCCAAGGCTTTCTGGAACTCACCTTCCACATGGTATGTGATGTCTTTGGAAGACATCCAAGACACTGTGGTCGTCCAGAAGCCCCCTTGCCACAGGAGAATATGTCTGTTAGAGGATTCATTTCATCTGGGGACAAAAAGAGAGACGCCTTTGGAAACACTTGAAACAAACGGGTTATGTACTGGAGAGTATGGATGAGAAAATTTGTAGTTGGGTGGAACTCCAGAAAGGGACAAAAGTCACAAAGCATCAACATGGAGAAGTTCCACCTCACCTCTGCTTCAGACACTTTTACAGAGACTGGCTGCTGACAGTGCGTACCCCTTGTCCCCTCCTCTGTTACCAGCCATGCTCAGAGAAACCCCCTGTGTCAGCTTGTGGCCAGGGTGGCCTCAGGTCTTGCTCAAGGTGACCCAGGTCCTAGTCCCACCGTCTTTCTGGTTTGGCCACTTCTTTAGCCTTGACATCGTGTTTCCATGCTCGAGCTGGGTGGGGTGCGGTACATGGAAGGTACTGAGGAGAAGGAGTGGACGGCCCTGTTCAGCTCTTGGGAGATTCGGGTGAGAGACCCTAGGAAGGTGCTTACTGTTTCTGGGCCTCTTGACCCGTTTTGTAATTTTATGAAACGTGCTTCTCCACTTACACTTTTCAACCTGTCCCAAGCAGAGGTGTATGGCTGGATATGACACAAGGCAAGGGCACCCTCCCAGTGGGGAGGGTCTTCTCCTTGAGTCTCTGGCCCACAGACATGGCTTCCCACGTGGCTCTTCCCAGTCATTTGACTGGGAAGTCCCAACCATCCTGGGGCCCGCTGAGGCCTCTCTTGCTTTCTTCCCTGGTTTGTGGTCTGGGGCAAACTGGGTAACAAGATGTGGGCGGCTGCAGGAGCTCTCCCTGTGCCCGGGCACAGCCAGCTGAGTGCACCTTGCATGGCCAGCTCGCTAGCCTGGTTTCAAGCCCTTTTTGTGGAGTTAAACTTTGTGTTTCCGGTAGCAGCGTTTGGACAGATGGGCTTTCATGCTTGGAGTGCAGTTGAAGGTGAGGGTAGAGAGGACAGTCGGAGGACTGCATTTACAAATTTGAAAGAAGGAAAGTATCCCAGACTAGCAATTGGGAAGAATTTATTGAAGACTATGGAACTTGGACAACCATTGCTGCTCTTCTAAGTGCATAATTGCACAGCATTTACAAAGTGAATTATTAACCTGATTGTCCCTGACAACCATTGAGTAAATATACAATTACAGATCACCCAAATAGTATATCCTGCTGAATGGCCAGCAGGATCCTTTGAGGGGCTGTGGTCACCTCCTGGTTCAAGGCTGACCTGGAGGCTCCTTTGCTAGTGAATAATTTACTAGGGAGACCTGGGTGCCTTGTGGAAGGGAAGGCTTCCCTGTGGCCACTGACAGCTCTGGGTTGGATCCTTCAGGTCATTTACAGTAGCTCCCCAGTAGGAGGAAGAGATCTCTCAGTGCTGGACTTGTGAGCACTTATGAAGGCTCTGCTTTGCCCAGGCAATACAGTGTCTGGCCTTCAGAACTGGTCTTAGAAGGCTGGGACATGAGGGGGCACCAGTGGGAGACACAAGGACTAAGAGTTGGCCTCAGAGCAAAGGCAGATGCTTTGTGGCCCATGCATTGTCTAACCTGTGGGCCTGCACCTTCAGCCCCTTGGCCTTTGTGACATTCCTCCTCTAGGTATAGAGAAGGCCGTCACCTCAGTGGGGCCTCTTCCCGGGGAAGTCCACAGTTTGCTCCACACTGGAGGAGCCATTAAAGTCAGCCAAGAGCCGCAGGCCATAAATGCAAAATGTGATTTAACAAAAGCAGCTTTTGAGTGGGAAAGCTGAGTGGAGTTGTCCCAACCTGTCAACTTCAGATTTCTTTCCTCCTCTCCATAAATCAAAAAACGGTTGGTGGAAGGGAGGGATAGAAGCGTTTCATTTTCAGATTTTGTAAGAAAATAAAATCAAATCAAAAGAGCCTGTCCCACGCTGGTACCTTACATGCCAGGTTTCAGCCTGAGGCAAATTTTTGTGGCCATGTAATAAGCCTTTTTAAAATGGTGACAGACCCTTGACTCTTTGGCTTGAATTACATTGATAAAAGACATTTTATTGCGTTAGAGCCAGGGCTGGAGTACAGGACGTTTTTTGCCTGGTCGGTTTCTTTGAAACAGCGTCAGCCTGCTGTCCACACACCACTCCACCTGACAGGGCTTGAGTACCATGGCGGCAGAGATCTGTGGGCCGGTGACAGAGGGGCTTTCTACTTGGCAGTTGAAGGTTGAGGCATTGAGAAAGAAGGATTTCAGCCTGAGGGGCTTGTTAAGGGAGAGCAGAGTCTTTGACATTCAGAGTAAAGCTGAGGGATCTTGACACTGGGGGCCTGGGGCCACCCTCAGGGATGGGACAGTATGGAACCAGAGGGTTTCTGGAGAACCTTTCTAGACCCATTCCCCAAGCAGCCTCAGAGATTTAAAATGAAAATAACCCCATGGTGTCCCACAGGCCCTTCTCAGTGCCTATGAGGAACAGCCTCTTTCCCTGGGAGGCCAGGTTTTCACACTCTGAGTACCCACATAGATGTTTCTAGGGAGTGGAAAAGGGAACTGATGAATGCCCAGTCTCAGTGTGAGGTGTTGGAGCTGTTGGGGATTGTAGGATACCCCTCTCTCTGCATCAGCAACCAGTAAACCTCAGAAGAGTTGGCAGCACCCCGCCTCTGGGGTGACTGGCTTGTGCTGGTTTGCACCTCCATTTTGCTCAGGGGACTCTTTGGATTGGCCAGTTGTAGAAATGAGGGGTTTGAAGTTAGATAAAATGCAGGGAAACAACCAAGAAAACAGACCTGTTGTTCTGTCAGAGAAGTTAGGGCTGTCCTGTGCCGAAGTGCCGAGGGACTGAGAAGACCAAGAGGCTGCTGCCTGCGCAGGGCAGAGAGAGGCCTGTTTTGAAAGGACGCTGTGGTGGGGGAGGCCTTGCCTTGCAACAGAACCTCCTAGATTGAGCCTCACCTCAGGCAAGAGGGCGGCCTAGTTCTGATCCTGAAGAAATGTCAGAACCTGACCTGCTAGACCATTTTCTTTTCTTTGCCTTTGGAGCTTTGACTCCTTAAATTAGCTCTGGTAATTTCTGAGCAGTCCTCTGCTAACCACGGGCATAATAGGTTTTAATTGTGGAGAATGGCTAGTTCTGGTTCTTGGAATTTCTTGGCCAAGAATGTCACAGAATATTCACCTCAGAGTGGGCCTTCTCCCACTTCCCCTGAAGTGCATATACCAGAGAATAGTCCCCGAAAGCCAAGCAATTGTCTGCAATGTCTGTGACAGTGCGGTGCCGTTTGCCGTTGCCTGCCTTGAGGATCCTGAGGTGAAGAGTAAGGAGTCTCCCAGGAGGTGAGCAGGGCTCTGAGGGCCAGCCTTGACTGCACTGCTCATAGAAGGTTACTTCTGAGCTCTTTCTGGGGGGTGGGGTATAGAGAGTGTAACGCTCACAGGGGCCAGGACACACACTTTCCTGAAAAGGCCAGCTTTGAAGACTTGATATTCTGATCCTGTCTCTAGTGCCTGCCTGATCTTTGAGCTGGGGGGGGGGTCCCCATTCTTTATACCCCACCTCCTTTAAAGGATTGTTCAGATCAGTCCTGGAGGATAGACTGGAAGACTCCCAGCTCACTGGGTTGTTGTGGTACTGGGCCCCTCACACATGTGCTCCGTCTCTCCCTGTCACCCCTGGAAGAGGGGTCCTCTTGCAAATTTGTTCTTTTAGCTTATCCTGGCATTGTCCTAAGGCTGATTAAATGGCGATACAGAGGTATAAATGACATTTGTTGTGAGTTGACACAGATAAAAAAGCTAGGCGTGGCCTCTTCCGAGTAAGTGGGGAGTTGTGTCTCTGCTGGCTTTGATAGACAAACCCTTCCCTGCCCTGGCAGCTGTTATCAGCATTAAACGTTCGCTAAACAAATGGCCGTTCTCCTGGATCCATCTCACAGCCTACACACTTCTTTCTCACCTGAGATGAAATGGCTATTCCTCCTTCTCCCTTCATGTGTTAACCGGGGGTGTGTATTCAAAGGTTTGCAGGTGACCGTGATGACAGTTTCCTACTCTTTCATTCATTTTTTGGGGGGTAGGGTATCTAGAACATATTTGTATGAGGCTAGACCAATTGACTGCAGGAACCATGTTTAGGGCTGCTGCTTAGATCCTTCGCCCTCTCTACTCACTTGGGCCACTGACCAAGATTTTGAGATTTTGCCCAGCTTTCTTGAAGGTCCAACACACAAATCAACATTTCATGAATGGAAACTGCTAAAGCATGGGGTAATTTTTCACATTCTAGAAAGATTGTTAACTTTTCAAAATGTTTCACAGCAGGGTTCCTTTAATAGTAAGCTCCCCCATTGGATTTAAAGTGTTTGTTTATAGATCATTAACTACTTGATGGAGATGATGTGGGTGGGGGTGCACACTTAAAAGGTAGAATGTTAGAAGCCCTGCCAGGTTTTGGTGAACTCAGAAGAGTGAGGGAGCTTCTGAAGTTGTATCAGTTAGCCAGTATGACTGAGGAAACTTTTCAGGTTGTATCAGCCAGTGTGACTGGGTTTACAGAACTTCATTTCGCACCGGTTTTCCAGAAACACTCCACGGTGATGGAGGGCCAGAGCGCCAGGGCACTTGGGCCTTGCCGCCCCTGGTAAAGGTACCTGGGGAGAGACCCAAGTTTCGAGGCCTATGCAAGCTTTACTGAGCGGTGGCACAGGCTCTGGCTGTCCTCCTTGCTCTGGCATGGGCTGCAGGGACCTTTTCCCTTGACATTTAGCCTGGGTGTGTGGGAAGTTTCTTCCTGGTTTTCTGACCTTCCCTCTCCTTGGCTCAGGACACACCTGGGGTTCCTCTCTGCCATGCAGAGGGTGAACTTCGCGAGCCTGTGCCCCTGGAGGTTGAAATCCAGGATCACTTTCTCTGCCTAAAAAAATTAGCTTGCTCTCCAAGCCCACACTGTCCTGTGGGTCCCCCCAGCCAGCTGCCAGCTTGGTGACAAGGAGTCTTGGACAGGCGTGGGAAGCAGGAGAGAGTTGCCACTCAGTTGATACAGCCTTCTCTTTTTAAAGTTGAGAAGACTTGGTGCCAGAAAGAGGATGGGATTTATTCACAGTGAGAAATGGCTGGGAGTTAGTTACAGAGTTAGCACTGAAGCACCAGGGCCCCTCCCTGGCTTTGCTCCAGCAAGAGAAGAGAAGGCTCTCTCTCTCTCTCTCTCTCTCTCTCTCTCTCTCTCTCTCTCTCTCTCTCTCTCTCTCTCTCACTTTCTCTGTATTTTTGAGATAGGACTGCAAGCTCAGACTGGCCTGGAACTCATTTTGTAGCCTAGGCTAGCCTCAAATTCCTGATCCTCCTGCATCAGCTTCGTGGGTGCTAAGATTACAGGAGTTGACTGTCCCAGCAAACCTTGCAGCATTGCCTTTAGTATCTTTAAAAGTAATTCTCAAGTTCCCCCCAAACCCTGGAAAATGCATCCAGTAGAGGTGCACGGGCGCGCGCGCACACGCGCGCACACACACACACACACACACACACACACACAATCTCAAACAGGCTCAGAGGCAGACAAAGGCCCCTACTTGGTCCCCTTTCCCTGTGGCTTTGAAGAGGATAAAGGGGAAATTTGGAGGGAAGGCCTTGTTGAGGATGGAAGTGACAACTAGTATAGGAAGTCTCAACATCTCGCACAGTTGTATGCTGAAAATGTTTCAACAAGTACAGGCCATCTTAGACTGGCAGTACATCTGAAATAGATTGTTTAAGTCAGGGAGGCAGTGTTTCAAAGAGGAACATGGCTATCTACACTCACTTGCTTGCAGACCACCCACTGCTTGAGGGGAGCTTGAGGTAAGACGAATTGGGGGTGAGGTAGAACACGGCAGGTGAGCCTTCTTGGGTTTTGCAAGTAGTCCACATGGCTCTGTCCCTTCTTTAAGAAAACGTGGCATTTCAAAGGATGGAGCTGAAGACTTGACATTTGGATGACCCCATCCACTGCTGTCACCTGGATGAACGGCTGTGCAGTATTTTAGTCCGAGTATGGCTGCCTGGTGAACGCTTTTACTCTGAGTGCCATAAGCTGGCTTCTGCACAGCACCGACACCCCGTTCGCTTTTGTCTAGAAAGCCTTTCTCTGGACTTTCCAAGTCTGTCTTGTTAGTCAGCCTCTAGCTCAAGGCCTCTGTTCTCCCTTCCAAAGTGTAGGACACTTGGGGGTCTCCATCCAGTGGCGTCTGTGTTCATACACGTTCTTCCAATTAAAAATTGTCTCTATCCTGAATATGGACAGGTTTTTCTTGTCATTATTTCCCAAACAGTAATGTCTTTCCTTAGGCATCTGCAGTGTTTTAGAGATGGTTTAAGAACATGGAAGGGTGTGCACAGTATATGTAAATATTATGCTATTGTATATGAAGGATCTGAGCAGCTGCAGATTTGGGAACCCAACGTGTGGATACTGACATGTCACCAAGATTTCTCTTCCTATGGGTTTACTCATGACAGTTTTGTGTCCAGTGGGAGTGTCTCTTCGGCCTGTGTCTTCTGTGCTAGATGCAGGTTTTGCAGGATACTCTGAATACTTTGTATTTCCCATAGAAGCCAGACCATAGCTTGGGGCACTGTAGGCTCTTGGTAAATATTTGTTGAATGAATGCATGTAAAAATGAATGAAGGGAATGTATCCTGGAGCCCACAATTCTGCATAGTGAGGTACATGGTTAAATAAACAACAAAAAAATTGTTGTAAGACAATTTGTCTTTTTATTCAGCTGCCCTCACAGTCCCCTCAAAAAGCCCCACTATTCTAGGCAAAAGCTTAAAGTGTAATAAAAATTTTATCTAATTCATGATCAAGTGAAAATACTTTGGGCCCAGAGCCAAAGAATATTATTGGAGTGAACTTTTTTCAACACCCTAAATTTAACCAGCTGGAATTCTTTTTTTAAGTACCATCCTATTCAACCTTTTGAAATGAAAGATTTGCCTTTTAGTGGGAAATCTGCATTTCAACACAGAGACGACACACAATGTTTCTCTGCTTAGTTATTCTTCAGAAAAGCAAGTTCTTTTTTTTTTATTTTTTGAATTATATGCTTTGCTTATGTTAAAGACACAGATTGCAGAAAATTTTGTTTAGGCCTGACAGATTGGTGGCTTGAATTTTTATAGATAAGGGGCCATAAAAGATGTCATCTCTTCTTTCTTCCTCATTGAGAGGAACCCTAGCGTGAGAACTCTTGGAAGGTGATGTTAGCAACCTGTTTGGATAATCATAGGTCTGAGAGAGTAGAATTGGCCAAGAAATAAAAAACAGAGTATTTAAATGAGTGATGCAATTAAGTTACCACTGTGGTATCAAATAATATAAAAACCAACCAAGTATTAAAGAAGAAAATTCTAGAGTGTGATGTTTAGGATTCTTACTTGCTTCTCCTTTTGCAGAATATATTTCTAGAGAACCATGGGGAACATCATGGACTGGGTGTGGTGGTACAAGTGTTTAATCCTAGCACTCAAGAGGCAGAGGCAGGCCAATTTCTATGAGTTTAAGGGTAGCTTTGTCTACATAGCAAGTTCCAGGCCAGCTAGGGCTAGCTATATAGGGAGACTCTGTTCCAAAAACAAAAAATACAAAC
The DNA here is from genome assembly GCF_903995425.1 of Onychomys torridus. Lineage (NCBI taxonomy): Eukaryota > Metazoa > Chordata > Mammalia > Rodentia > Cricetidae > Onychomys > Onychomys torridus. The sequence goes on along the minus strand of NC_050452.1, from coordinate 7,081,249 downwards.
AGAACAGAACAGAGGTCATCTTGATTTAAGTAAAACCTTAGCCAGTTGGAGAAAGAAATGAAGGAGAAAAGGCTTACTCCAGAATAAAAGGCAGCACACCTTGACAATATCAGAAGGTTAATTAGGAATTCTGTATGCAGTGATGAAACTGGCATGTATTCAATCCAGATCAACACAACTCAGGACACAGGTTTGATTAGTGTTTGTTCTAGAATGCACTGGCCAATCAGGCTCTCAGAGAGGGGTTGGTACCCAATGTCAAACTGAAGGTCAAGTGTAGGACGAAAATGTTTCTCTGGTCCTGCCAGGCCCCCATAGTCCTGAGACCCACTTATAAAATAATCACTCAGAAGCCTAATATTTATAACTGCCTGGCCATTAGCTCAGGCTTATTACTGACTAGCTCTTCCACTTAAATTAACCCATAATTCTTATATATCTTTAGCCATGTGGCTTGGTACCTTTTCTGAGTTCTGTCTTGTCATCTTGCTTCCTCTGTGTCTGGCTGGTGACTCCTGATGCAGCCCTTCTTCTTCCCAGAATTCTCCTCCTCTGCTTGCTCCACCTATACTTCCTGCCTGGCTACTGGCCAATCAGTATTTTATTTATCAACCAGCCAGAGCAACACATATTTGCAGAGTACAAAACGACATCCCACAGCAGTCAAGAGTTAGAAGTAGGGGACCTCAGAGGGTATTTAAGGACTGTATTTGCTTTTTAGTTAAAGAAGCTTCTAGACTAGACTTCCTTCGAGGAGAAGGGAAGACCTGAGTACTGTAGAGCTGAAGGCCCTGCTACCATTTATAGTGGTTTGTCATCTGTTCTCATGTGGAAGACAGAGAGAGAGAGAGAGAGAGAGAGAGAGAGAGAGAGAGGAGAGAGAGACGTACTTTCTGAGGTTCTCCTTGGGGACAGTCAGCTAGATGTGTGTGGTTAAAAGGAAAACACACAAATACATTTTAGAGAACAGTGCACATCTCTGTATTCTGTGGAGAGGGCCGGGGATTTTGTTTAATTTTATTTGGAGAGGGGCTTGTTGGGGGTGGTCCTATCTGGGATCTCATACATATAGACCAGGCAAGTGCTTGACTATGGAGCCACGCCCTCAGCCTTTTCACTCCTGAAACACTGATGAAGTATGTTGGCCATGATGCTTAGGGCTTACTGTTTCTGTGTATTATTGCTTGGTGATGAGCGGACGGCCATGTGGCCGACTGCATTACATGCCTCCTGGAAGCAAACAGTGTGCTAGTGTTTGAGAAATCTTTGAGATGTTCTTGAGGAAACTCAAGACTTGATTTAATGATCTTGAGTTTGAGCAGACCTCACTGAGGAGCACCTTGTCAAAAGTTAGTATCCAGTGAACACAGAAATGTAAAGTGACCAATGTGCATCACTAAATCAGAATCATTCCTAACTTGCTGCTTTTTAGTGAGACCTGACAATGAAGTCATTCTTTTTTTTAATTCAGTCACAAGGAAACCTCACAACCTTACAACATATCAACCATCTCTGAGGCCTCCACATGGCACATGTCTAAGGGAACTTCCTGAAGGGAAAGTTTGAAAAGCCTATGCAAGGGGCAGGAGGCATTTGGAAACTGTTCCAGAAAAAGGCAATATACCACACTAGGGAGTCTGGGAAGAGGAGGAGACTGTAGCCCTTCCTTGTGTCCATGAGGCAGGCCACCCCTGCACAGTCCCCCACTGCAGTTTTAGGGGGGCAGTGACAATTCTGTTTGCCTGACTTAGTGTGGTTGGAATGTTATCTCATGTGGGTTTTCTACTTGATGACCAGCCTGGACCTACTAGGTCAGTGATGGATAGATGAAGGGTGGATTAGAACCTTAAACTCATATGGAAGGACCTTTAGGAATTTCCCTCATTTTGACTTTCTTAATCCTAAAAGAGGAGGGTCATGGAAGGGATGACAGTCTCATGGTCCATGAGTTCCTGCTAAGTAAGGACCGTCAAAGCTTCCGGTTTGAATTGTGTTAGACTTGACTAGTTACCTGAAGGGCCTGCTTAATGTCGACATCCCTCCATCCCATGCAACTTCTGGTCTGGTAATTCTGAGGTTGGCCCCAAGAATCTGCATTTCCAACAAGCTCGACATGAAGCTGGTGCTGGGTGCTGGATGCTGGGTCTGACTTAGAGCCATTCACTAAGAGTGCCCACAAAGAAGCGAAGCAGACTTTCCCAGCCAGCTAAGGAGCCCACTTTTCTCTGGGGAGAGAAGAGGAGGATAGAAAGAGGGGTCCTCAGCCAGCCAGCGCAGCTCTTCCCTCTCCACAGAGGAAGGCAGAACGGCCCCTCCAGTTTGATGCTCAGAAGCATTAATTGTGATACTTTACTTTGCCTAAGCTGTGATGAAATAATTGAAGGCATCATAGCAAGAAGTTAAACCCTAGGGAGGCCATTAACAATTTAGCATTTCCAGTTCATGCGGGAATGTCGATTCTCCTTGCTAAGGAGAACATTAAAGGGTGGTTTGAGTAGAAGAAGAGGCAGGAATTAGTTGAGTTCATAATCAGCCCTGCTTGACCCTCTTTCTGGAGAGGACATTCAAGCTGCCCCCCTCCCCCTCTCTGTCACCATGACAGTGTGCTGTTTTCTAAAATAAACTACTGGCTAGGGGCAACACTGTTTCTCCTCAGCTGGTTTGTCTGCAGAGGAAGTGGAGGATGTGATAGTGGGCTAAGGTCCACACATTCTTGCTGCAGAGTGGGTACTGTGCTCCAGTTCAAGACACCAGGTCATTGCCCTTGGGTCTTCTGGAAGCCTTACCACATGGCTAGGCTGGCCTGCTCCAGTCCAGGCTGGTGAATCTGCACAGTGAGTGAGAACTTCCTTTACTTTTTGAAAACTAGGGGCATGTGCAGGTGCGTGCGTGCGTGTGTGTGTGTGTGTGTGTGTGTGTGTGTGTGTGTGTGTGTGATTTTTTTTTTTTTTTTTTTTTTGGTAAGGGGTTGGTGCACACAAGCTGTGGCACATACATGGAGACTGAGGACAACTTATAGTAGTCAGTTATTGGATTGAATGAACTGAGGTTGCAGGCTCCGTAGCAAGTGCATTTTCTCACTGAGCCCTCTCGCTGGCCCAAGAGAACCTCCTTTATTAGTACTTCCTAGCCAGTGAAGACCATAGCAGAGCCAGCAGAGTGGGGGAAGACATATTCCAGGCAAGAACACAGACTGGGGTCTAACTCGGATTTTTACTTTGTTACTAATTACCCATATAGCCACGGGCAAGTCCCTTACTTTCAGGGCCCCAGTATCTCCATCTTTGAAATGAAGATACAGATATGGTGATCACTGAGGTTTCATACAACTCAAAAAACAAAACTCCAAACAAACTACAATGCTGGATACTCAGACACGTTGGTCACAGGGACCTCACCTTGCCCTGTGGTCTCTGCTGTTGTAACTTGTTTCCTGCTAACCGGGGAGCAGACATCTAGCAATGCATGTGAATGGTGCAGCTGGAATTTGACCTGCAGCTCTCCCGTTCCTTGCTGGGGTGCACCAGGGCCTCTTTCCAAAGTGGCAGGGAATTTGAAGTTAGACTCTCCCTGTGCATGGATTGAAGGACCCTGTTGCTTTTGTGTTGGGGGTCACAGAAATACCTCTGTTGTGTGGTTTTCTGAGAAAAGAATTTCACGCTCTGCCACAGAAAAGCTTGCCGAGGCGGGAACAGGTGTGAGAGTGGCTTCTCAGATTTCTTCTTGAAAACTTCAAACCCGAGCCAGGCGTTGATTCTTACTCTCACTCCCAACCTAGCACCACCAACAAAAGGTGCACACATTTGTTTCTTGTGCCCAGCGTCCCACAGTTGCAGCCTCCTGTCTGTGGAGTTATTTTGGCTTTGATCTGAGAGGAGATCATCAGGGATGATCGAAGGCAGTGGTTCTCAACCCTCCTAATTAATGTGCAACCCTTTAATATAGTTCTCAGGTTGTGGTGACCCCAACCATAAAGTTATTTTCATTGCTACTTCACAACTGTAATTTCACTACTGTTATGAATTGTGATGTGAATATCTGATATGTAGGATTTCTGATGTGAGACCCCTGTGGAAGGGTCCTTTGACCCCCAAAGGGTATCGACCGACAGGTTGAGAACCACTGGTCTAAGGCTTGGTATGCTTCTGCAACAGCCCAGTAATAGCAGATTTCTCCTGCATGTCTTGTTACCCATCAGGTTCCTCATAAAGGGAGCCTGGTCCTAACTGTCCTGACCCCCACTTGGCAGTGTGTCTGTAAAGCCATCGAAGGAATTTCTTAATTTTTTACTTGTCCCTCACTGCTTCTCACCTAAGCTCTTATGTGACCTTCAGTATGCACAAGTGTAAAATACATATGCAGATCAGACATTTGCTTAAATTATAAGGAAATTTATTTTTAAGCAATTATTTGGTATGCATATAATCTTAACACTTATTAAAGACTAAGGAAAATTTGCATACTAATGAGATGGATGAGTATATTTATTTTTACATAAATAATTAAATCTTGGCTTAATATTGATACTGCAGGATGGAGAACATCTTCAGTGTTTTTCAGAGTTCATTGATATTTTGATTTTATAATCACTGATGTTGAGAACTCACTTCTCATAAATTTGTAGTTCAAAGTGATAGAATGTCTAGGGCTAGTTCAGAAACTGTTGGAAATTCTGTCCTAATTCCAAGCCAAATTAGTTTGATTTTTTTTCCTCCCTCTAAAATTCAAAAGTCAGCAATTGAAACAATATTTAAAATAAGACAGTCTATCACCCAATCCAAAGATGGACTAGTTTGCTTGCATGCTTAAGAAAGGCAGCAGGGAAGGACTAGGTCTTTGTTTGCTGTACCTAAACCATTATGTTTCCATGAGAGCAGTCAAAAATACCGCAGCTCACTGTGTACAGTGATCTGGAGCCTGGGTCAGGTGTCTCAGGCAGGCAGTGCTGTTCGGGTTGCTTGGTCTGAATAGCATGCACAGTGGGGTATGCACATGTTACGTTTTGGAACCAAGGCTGCAACGACATGCAGCATATAGGCAAGCCTGGCCAGAAACCCATTTGATATTTGAAATTAATTTTTGGCCATTGTGTGTTCAGAAACCTTTAACTTGCAAAATTTTTAGTGACCTCTGCATTTAGTTATGTGACCCACAGTGTATGGGAACTGTGTCCTGGAATACATTGGCAGTACTTTTAAGTGCCGTTGCTATCAGGCATGCCTTGTTTGCTCACTATCAAACTCAGTTTCTTCTGAACTCCAACCCTGGAACGTGTGAACTTCATCTGTCTCACTCCATCCCAAGGTTATCATCTCTAAGGGTAGTTAGCCAGAGTATATTTGGAAAAGCTGGGCATTAAGGACCAAATCCACAGCATCCCCAGGTTGTATAAACCAAGCTTCCTTTCCTACAAACATCCCAGTGCTAAAAGTGCTTATATGGCTCCTCGGTTGGTGAGAAGTCGCTTAGCCGTGTGCAGCGGAATGGGGCCTTAGTCCGGGTGCTGCTCTTGGTTACTCTTGGGATTTTTTGTCTTTTGCTTGTTTGACTTTTCAATTAGTAGCATTATCCTTCACCCTGAAAGGGTATGGGGGAGTTGGCCAAAGTTGTTTAGATGCTGAAAGTCTAATCTTCATGCCCCCATTGCTCTGTGCTGTGAGAAGACATGCCTTCCTGGGTTACCCATTGACAGGATTCCAGAGTGTGGCCCACCCAGGGGACTGAAATACCTACAGTTTGAGGAAGCTGAGCAGTGACATTCCCTGAAAGAAATTAGCCTACTGTTTGCATGGCTTTGTCTGTAGTCCATGCATTTGTGTAAACCAGCCTTGCAGATAAACCCCATTTTTCTGGCCCACCCATATTATTGCCAATTTTCTCCTTGCTATTTCCATATCTATTGTAATAATCAAATAACAACAACAAATAAGCAAAGGAACCTAAGAACCAGCCCCTGCTCCAGACTTCAAACCAACCCCTTCCTTGTTGTCCAAGGAAAAGCAAAATTAAAAGCAAAACAAAAACTGTGGGGGACGGCTCTCTGCTGTTGTTTGTTTCGGCCAGGCCTGGTGACTATGTGCAAGGCTGTTGTAATGATGCTAATCTACGTTAATGGAAGTGAAATGTGATATCCTGTGGTTTACGATGCACATTGTTTATGGCTGTAGTGCTTGATTCTGGGTTTCTTTCACAGATAAACTTCTGCACTGGAGGGGCCTGTCCTCCCCTCGATCTGCACACGGAGCTCTAATCCCCACGCCTGGGATGAGTGCAGAATATGCCCCGCAGGGTATTTGTAAGTTGAACATTATCTCTTCTACAAATGTACATGTGTGTAGAGATGAGAGTTCCGGGAAATTGTCCTTACTTTTTAAGTACTGGAGAGAGTTTCTTCCAACATAGACAGGTGTCCACATGTGTGTTATTTTGTTTCTCGCACTCAGCACCAGCTCTGCTGCCACTGGTAGTCCCGAGAGTGAGTTTCCTGCCCCTTTGCTTTGCTTTTCTCACCGGAGACCTGGAGCTGACAGCAGCTTGCCTTTCCTGGCTCCACAGCTGGTAGCTGGTACACCCCTTGTCCACAGTCCATCTTACTGCTGGACATTCACTTCTGTGGCCGTCTATTGCAGATGCTTTGAATACTTTGGCAGACATCGTTAGCAAGGCTAGTACCACAGTCAGTTTACAGTTACTCTGGAGATACTGTGATGCGTGCTATTTATGCATTCACACGTATATCTGAACACGTGTATTTATAGATAGATACACATGGTTATTATATATGTATATATATATGCATGCAGATACACAACACATATAATTTCTGTTTTTCTCCTTGTTCTAGAGAAAAATGCCCAGAAATGTAGGTAAAGTGTAGAAGCCCACGGCTGCCTTCCCACACTCAGGCCTGCACCGCTGACTTCTACAGTGGGCACCTCTTCATGAAAGTCAGATTTAATCATTTATAAAAATGTTTTCTGAAAGATGTTTTAGAAAGCAGCTCAGTTTTCTTCTCTGTGTAGAAGTATGTGGCATGAATCACGTATGGCCAAAATATTTGAAAGAAAAATTGATTCCACCCCAAATACACACACAAAAAGCAGGTTCAAGGAAAAGGGAAGTATGGCGTCTAATGTTTATTTTCAAGCAAACAAAACAAAATAACTTGGCTGTGGGAAGAAAAAAGGACAAGAGAAAGCGTAACGAAGATGCAGAAGTCAAGGCTATCGATGAGACTTCTTTTCGTGAGAGGGTCACTAGCCCTGCCCATCTTGTGGATGGTGCCACAGGGCAGGACATACCCCCTGAGAGCAGATTCAAAGCCAGTTCTTTATCTGTATTCACTCCTAGGTAATCCCAGGTAACAGAGAACTATTGTAGGATTTCAGGAGCCCTTGGGTCCTGAGGGCTGGGTGGTACGGGGTAAAAGCACCTCTCTTCTCCCCCACCCCAGCTGGGCCCGAGCCTGGGTTAGGCCACATACTGCAGAGTTTAGGGGGTTGGCTTGGTGGAGAGCATGCTTTCTTTTGCTAGGGGTGCCTGGGGCCTGCGCTTAACTGTGGCAACAGAGCTACCCTGGGAAGGGAGACTGAGTCAGGCAGTCGTGGGTGGAGCTGAGAGGTCAGAGGCTCCTGGCCAAGGGCAGTTTGGGCCCCTATACCGAGCTTGGTGTTCTTGAGGCCTGGGAGATTGAGCTGGTATAGAAGTCCCTCCTACCCTCTCCCTGCTACTCACGATGCACACTTACCAATACAGCAGTAGTCAGAAGATGGCATGTGCCAATGGGTTCCAGAAAACTCTGTGACAAAGCTAGTGCCCATCCTCTTCAGATGCACAGACCAGCCGTCTCGGCTTTCAGAGCCCTGTGGCCTCCTTAGCGGTGGCTTAGAAATCCCCCACCTGCCTCTGTTGCCAAAGCCTGGGTTGAAGCTGCCATAGACCTTCCTTTCCAAGCCGTGCTGGGAGAAGAATGTAATTAGTTTTACACACACACACACACACACACACACACACACACACACACACACACACACCCCTGCATACTGGACCTGATAGCTTACACTGGCTGTGTATACTTCTGCTACTTTAGACTCAATCAGTCTTTAAAGGTCCTGTATTTAATGCTCGTTTTACATGTAGGAATCCCAAGGCCCAAGGAAATTTCATGTTGGACGCCAAATCACAAGCTAGGAAATGATATTCGAGGGTCCTGTCACAGACCTCCTTGTTCTTTCAAATTGTGAGGCTGCATTTTACATTTGTGACCCATTTAGAAATGGAGACCATTCTTATAAAATGAAATAAGATAAAAGTCAGTAAGTAGGTGGGCCAGCAGCTGGGTTTAACCCTTTCAGTGCCTTGAGTTCTTGTGCTGGTGAGGGGCAGGGCTCAGTTTATTGCTTTAAATCAAAACAATCCTGGTAAATGCCCAATGAAGCTCTCAGAGTGAGAAGTTGATTTTCATCATAGTAAATGAAGAATATTATTATATTTTACACATCAATAAATCAATGTAGCCCTAATTTTGCTATGCAGGAAATCAATTCTGGTCTTTCTAAACCATCAAAGATGTTATGAACAAAGTAATTTCACAAATTACGGCGAGTAACACATTTATTGATGACTGCAGTTTAGGAATTTAGACTCTGTGAGCACTGTAATATAATGTGGTGTACCAGCATGAGCCGAGTGAAATACAGATTATATGGTGAAATTGTAATGCATCGTTTGCTATTAGTGGACTGGTAATAATTACCAGTTTCAGAGCGGCTCTTTCCATGCGATCTTTAGTCTCGATCGTAACAGCCCTTCTCATTGACATTATGATTACACTAGCTACCCCTCATGATCTAGAATATCTAGTTGATGGGAATGCAAAATGCAATAGTGAAAACTGTGTGTCGTCCACTCATAAGATCAAAACCGTTTCCTCAGACCTGATGTATGAGAGGGGAAGACAGCACCGGAGTGTTAATGTTCTGTAACACAATCACATAGCTCGCTCTGAAAACAAATTGTTTGAGGAAGCAAAAGAAAATGGACCTTCCTTAAGCCTCTTGGGAGGCTCGTGGATGAGACTCTTGGTGTGGCTTAGTATGCACAGAATTTGGCTTTTATCAGGGGCCCTATCATAGCACATTTGAAACCGTCATTACTGATTATGGGTCCATCCCCAGGCTTTAAGAGATTATAAGGGTCAAATATGATGTTAAGGCATTTGGAGTGACGAAAGTGTTAAGGATTTGCTTCAGCTGACAAAGCTCCTTAGTTACCCAATTCTGATTGTCAGGCTGAATATATGATAATGACCCCGAGTCCTAGGGAGGCCAAGGAGAAAGCCATGGAGGGTCACAGTGGTTGGAACCAGATCCCCCCTTGCCTATTTAGGGCCCAAGTCATTGTTCAACAACAACAACAAATTTATGAAAATACTCTCAATGAAGCTTTTTATTTCCCTTTGAAGAAAAGAGGCAAACAAAAATAGGCAGATAATGTGATTCTAATGTCAGCATTTTCTTTCAAAATCTCTCTGCCTTCCTCCTTCTACATTAGACAAATGTTTTAAACCTAATTTTGGTATCTTACCATCTAATCTTGTTAAAGAGATTTCCCCAGGAGTGGGCTATATTGAGTGAGATTATAAATGCATTGTAAAGTAAATTACAAGGGCAGGGCAGGAGTCCATTATTTAGACAAGTGCTTGAGCAAGCCTGGCTTGTTTTGGAATATGAGTGTTGGGCTCCTCGGAAGACCTTGGCAGCTTCTCTCTCTGACTTGCTAAATGGAGGAATCATATAATTGATGAATTCCTCCTGCCCACTTCTTAGCTCCCTGGTGAATTTTGTCCCATTGAAAAAGTTACTGACAAATGCTAGCTAGTCATGGGTTTAAGGGCCTCTTCTCATTTAGGAGAAAGTGTATTGCTCAGTTAGATTTTAAGCATAGCCCTTTTTATTTTTATTTTTTTTAATCCCTGGGCCATCAGCTGTTCTCACTCTTGTCCCTAGGCCACGCTCTTTCCTGCAGTCGTCTGGTTGACACTCAGTTAGTAATTCCATATTCTCCTATGTGTGTACACATATATCAACATGTATGGGAATATGTATTTAGCTATAAGGACAAATGAACGATTTTTGTGAAGTCAGGCTGGCCTCCTCTTTGCCAGAGTGGCACTTACCACTCTTGGGCTCTTTTCAGGAAGAGAGAAATAATGTGACTTAAGCAGGCCCCTCTCCAGACAGCTTGGCCACTGGCCAGAGAGTTGACTAGCTGAACTGTGTCTTTCTGTTTCTTTCTCAACTGGAGCCGAGTCTCAGCTGAGGGCGCAGGATGTTGTATAATTTGGTTCACGTTGTTAGCCTCTCAAAATAATGAGGAGGAGGCTAGGGTAGCCTTGCTCAGCCTGCTGCCTGTCGTGGCACTGGCTGCCTTCAGTGCCCCCACAACCCTCAAGCTGGGTCTGCTGAGGCTGGCACCAGCTACTTCTGACCGCTCCGCACTCTTGTTGCACTGGGGCAAACTCCTAAGGATTTGGTACATCTTTCCAATTCAATCAGAATTAAATTTTTCTTTTGATATTTTAATCACAACATCCCCTTGACATTAGACATGGGAGTCCTTATAGGATGTTGTGGAACTTACACGCAGGCTGGGATAAGACAATGTTGCTACTCTCTCTTCTTCCAAAGCCTTTTCTGGAGTCTCTTGTCATTTTAACAATACCGACAATGGACATATTTCCTGCTAAGCAGTGTAGGACCAGAGAACCATATTGATTTGACCTTCCCTTTTTGATATATCTATGCAGTGATTGCCTGTGAGAAAGTTAAATTCACCTGCAGCCCCCAGGAATATGGACTAGGACCACAGGAGTTAGAGAGCAAAAGTTGCCCTGTGAAGTCTAGCTCTGACCTTGTCCTTGTCCCAGTACTCCATGTAACCAATGAAATGACTGCCCACACCACAGCAAATGGGGGGTGGGAGTTGAGAAAACATTTGCTGAGGCCTCTATGATGTAGCGCTCCTTTATCAGAGCCTAAATTGGGTGGGACACTATGCAATGGGGCTTGAATATGGAATTCTTAGAATGGAGTTAAATGTTGAGAGGAGAGGACCGATTTGACAAAGATTTGCTGGGCACCAGACATGGAAGACTCATGTATGGGTGGATGGGTGAAGGACGAGGCTTCATGGGTGGGGCCAGGAGAGGCTGGATGTTGGAACATGAATAAGCAGTTGCTGATGCCTGCCTCGGTGATTAGACATTGATGTTGGTGTTGTGTTATTTTGCAGGTAAAGATGAGCCCAGCAGCTACACATGTACAACTTGCAAACAGCCATTCACCAGTGCATGGTTTCTCTTGCAACACGCACAGAACACTCATGGATTAAGGATCTACTTAGAAAGCGAACACGGAAGTCCCCTGACCCCGCGGGTTGGTATCCCTTCGGGACTAGGTGCAGAATGTCCTTCCCAGCCACCTCTCCATGGGATTCATATTGCAGACAATAACCCCTTTAACCTGCTAAGAATACCAGGATCAGTATCGAGAGAGGCTTCCGGCCTGACAGAAGGGCGCTTTCCACCCACTCCCCCCCTGTTTAGCCCACCACCGAGACATCACTTGGACCCCCACCGCATAGAGCGCCTGGGGGCGGAAGAGATGGCCCTGGCCACCCATCACCCGAGTGCCTTTGACAGGGTGCTGCGGTTGAATCCAATGGCTATGGAGCCTCCCGCCATGGATTTCTCTAGGAGACTTAGAGAGCTAGCAGGGAACACGTCTAGCCCACCGCTATCCCCAGGCCGGCCCAGCCCTATGCAAAGGTTACTGCAACCATTCCAGCCAGGTAGCAAGCCACCCTTCCTGGCGACACCCCCACTCCCTCCTCTGCAATCCGCCCCTCCTCCCTCCCAGCCCCCGGTCAAGTCCAAGTCATGCGAGTTCTGCGGCAAGACGTTCAAATTTCAGAGTAACCTGGTGGTGCACCGGCGCAGCCACACTGGTGAGAAGCCCTACAAGTGCAACCTGTGCGACCACGCGTGCACACAGGCCAGCAAGCTCAAGCGCCACATGAAGACACACATGCACAAGTCGTCCCCCATGACGGTTAAGTCCGACGACGGCCTTTCCACCGCCAGCTCCCCAGAACCTGGCACCAGCGACCTGGTGGGCAGCGCCAGCAGTGCGCTCAAGTCAGTGGTGGCCAAGTTCAAGAGCGAGAATGACCCCAACCTGATCCCAGAGAACGGGGATGAGGAGGAAGAGGAGGACGATGAGGAAGAAGAGGAAGAGGAGGAAGAGGAGGAGGAGGAGCTGACGGAGAGCGAGAGGGTGGACTACGGCTTTGGGCTGAGCCTGGAGGCTGCGCGCCACCATGAGAACAGCTCTAGGGGCGCGGTGGTGGGCGTGGGCGACGAAGGTCGCGCCCTGCCCGACGTCATGCAGGGCATGGTGCTCAGCTCCATGCAGCACTTCAGCGAGGCCTTCCACCAGGTCCTGGGAGAGAAGCATAAGCGTGGCCACCTGGCCGAGGCCGAGAGCCACAGGGACACTTGCGATGAAGACTCGGTGGCCGGCGAGTCTGACCGCATAGACGATGGCACTGTTAACGGCCGCGGCTGCTCCCCTGGCGAATCGGCTTCGGGGGGTCTGTCCAAAAAGCTGCTGCTGGGTAGCCCCAGCTCGCTGAGCCCCTTCTCCAAGCGCATCAAGCTGGAGAAGGAGTTTGACCTGCCCCCAGCCGCGATGCCCAACACTGAGAACGTGTACTCGCAGTGGCTCGCTGGCTATGCGGCCTCCAGGCAGCTCAAAGATCCCTTCCTTAGCTTCGGAGACTCCAGACAATCGCCTTTTGCCTCTTCGTCAGAGCACTCCTCGGAGAACGGGAGCTTGCGCTTCTCCACACCGCCCGGGGAGCTGGACGGAGGGATCTCGGGGCGCAGCGGCACGGGAAGTGGAGGGAGCACGCCCCATATTAGTGGTCCGGGCCCGGGCAGGCCCAGCTCAAAAGAGGGCAGACGCAGCGACACTTGTGAGTACTGTGGGAAAGTCTTCAAGAACTGTAGCAATCTCACTGTCCACAGGAGAAGCCACACGGGCGAAAGGCCTTATAAATGCGAGCTGTGCAACTATGCCTGTGCCCAGAGTAGCAAGCTCACCAGGCACATGAAAACGCATGGCCAGGTGGGGAAGGACGTTTACAAATGTGAAATTTGTAAGATGCCTTTTAGCGTGTACAGTACCCTGGAGAAACACATGAAAAAATGGCACAGTGATCGAGTGTTGAATAATGATATAAAAACTGAATAGAGGTATATTAACATCCCTCCTCACTCCCACCCGATGCCCCTTTTCACCTCTTCCCATTGTCCTCCAGCCCTTCCCCCTGTAGGATTTTTTTCTAGTCCCATGTGATTAAACAGACAAACAAACAACAGAAGTGATGGAAGCTAAGAATATGGGTGAGAGTGCTTGTCACCAGCACACCTGTTATTGGTTTGGTTTTTTGGTTTTTTTTTTTTCCTTTTTTTCTTTTTCTTTCTTCTTTTTTTGTTTTAAGTTTCTTTATGTTCTCACCGTTTGAATGCATGATCTGTCTGGGGCAATACTATTGCATTTTACGCAAACTTTGAGCCTTTCTCTTGTGCAATAATTTACATGTTGTGTATGTTGTTTTTTTTTTTTTAAAAAAAAAAAAAAACTTAGACAGCATGTATGGTATGTTATGGCTATTTTAAATTGTCCCTAATTCATTATGAGCAAACATGTTGCTGTTTCCAGTTCCGTTCTGAGAGAGTGAGAGAGAGGGGAAAAACAAACCATGCTGCATAATTCTGTAATACATATCATGTACAGCTTTATTTTATACCATGAGGGAAAACAGTGTTTGGGTTCACAAACCCTCTACAGACAGAACAGATAGCACTGAAAAAACTTAGTATGTGCTAAATGTCTGTCTCTAAAGGGTTACATGTATTAATTGGAGAGGGAAAAAAGGCCTTGAATTGACAAGTTAACAGAGAAACAAGTTTTATTCTATCATTTGGTTTTAAAATATGAGTGCCTTGGATCTATTAAAACCATGTTGATGGCTCTTTCTGCTTGTTATAAACTTGTAGTTTAATTCAGCATTGGGTGAGGCGATGAACGGTAGGCGCCAGCTGTAGTTCTCACAACAATGGCTACCTAAAATATGGCCCAGTATGTCCTAGTTAATCATCATTTTCCCCTTGACTTTGACTTTGTGAACAAAACTGATTATACCAGTATAAAAGCTACTTTGCTCTTGGTGAGAGCTTAAAAGAAATGGGCTGTTTTGCCTAGAGTTTTATTTTATTCTTTCTAAATGATGATTAAATTGAAGGTGAAATGTGTGAAGGCCCTGGAACATGGTGAAATACATTAGTAAGGAGTTGTTTAAAGTAATACATGCAATGACATTCTGGCACCAAAAGAAGTAGATCCAGACCCGCATGGTTGTCAAATGGACAATCGAATGATAAACTTAAGATCTTTCAGACTGTAGTTAAAAGATGAGGCTGATACAGTTTGACAAAGGGAAACAGAAAAAGTGATTTATTAGCACAATGTGGTAATCTTTGCCATTTTAAACTAGAACAGGTATATAAGCTAATAGTGATACAATGATGATTAACTATGAATTGTTAAGACTTACATTTAATGTGACATTCTTCAGAAAGGAAGAGCGAAGTTTAAGAGCAGCAGCATATATGTTATATGTCGGTGCTCCCTAAAGTTATGCTTCATTTCTTCCCCATACACTGTGTGCTGTTTGTGTTAACATGGAAGAGAATTCATTGTTTTTATTTTATTATTTTTCTTTCTTTCCTTTTTCTTTCTTTCTGTCTTTTTTTAAGAATTAAGCTAGCGTCTGCCCCAGTTGGTGTTCAAATAGCACTTGACTCTGCCTGTGACACCTGTGTCTTTTCGCTAATCAGAGATACAGAGGTTGAGTATAAAATAACCTGCTCAGATAGGACAATTAAGTGCACTGTACAGTTTTCCCAGTTTACAGGTCTTTATTAAGGGAAAAGTTGCAAGAATGCTGAAAAAAAAAATTGAACACAATCTCATTGATGAGCATTTAAAAAAAAACTAAAAAAAAAATAAAAAAAAATAAAAAAAACAAAAAACAAAAAAACAAAAACCAACTTTGCCAGCCATTTACTTGACTAATGAGCTTACTTACTTGGACGCAACATTGCAAGCGCTGTGAATGGAAAAGAACACACTTAACATAGAAATGAATGATGCTTTTGCTTCTACAGTGCAAGGATTTTTTTGTACAAAACTTTTTTAAGTATAAATGTTAAGAAAAAAATTTTAAAAGACACTTCATTATGTTTAGGGGGGAACAGCATTTTAGGGTTCCATTGTCTTGGTGGTGTTACAAGACCTGTTATCCATTTAAAAATGGTAGTGGAAATTCTCTGCCTTGGATCACACACCGCTCTTCAGGTTGTAAAAAACATCCATGGGAAAGGTTTAAGATGACATAGTACTTAAATATAGGAAAATGCACACTCATGTTGATTCCTATGCTAAAACACATTTATGGTCTTTTTTCTGTATTTCTAGAATGGTATTTGAATTAAATGTTCATCTAGTGTTAGGCACTATAGTATTTATATTGAAGCTTGTATTTTTAACTGTTGCTTGTTCTCTTAAAAGGTATCGATGTACCTTTTTTGGTAGTAGAAAAAAAAAGACAGGCTGCCACAGTATATTTTTTTAATTTGGCAGGATAATATAGTGCAAATTATTTGTATGCTTCAAAAAAGGAGAGAGAGAGAGAGAGAGAGAGAGAGAGAGAGAGAGAGAAGTGTGACATTGTACAGAGAAGCCATACAATGGCGGTTGAGGAGCCTGCTAGAGCGTCACGAGGATGACTGTCCTAGGGTTGTACATAGCCTTTTCCGTCCTTTTTCCTGCTGCCATGCTGTATGCAGTACTGCAAGCTGATAGCGTTGGTTTGTTCCGTAGTGTGCTTCTGTCCCTCTCCCCCATCACCCTACATTCCAGCATCTTTACCTTCATATGCAGCAAAAGAAAGAAAGAAAAAAAAAGGAAAAAAAACAACAACAACAATGTTTTGCAGTTTTTTTCATTGCCAAAAACTAAATGGTGCTTTATATTTAGATTGGAAAGAATTTCATATGCAAAGCATATTAAAGAGAAAGCCCGCTTTAGTCAATACTTTTTTGTAAATGGCAATGCAGAATATTTTGTTATTGGCCTTTTCTATTCCTGTAATGAAAGCTGTTTGTCGTAACTTGAAATTTTATCTTTTACTATATGGGAGTCACTATTTATTATTGCTTCTATGCCCTGTTCAAAACAGAGGCACTTAATTTGAACTTTTATTTTTCTGTTTTTATTTTTTTATTTGGATGACCAAAGGTCATTACAACCTGGCTTTTTATTGTATTTGTTTCTGGTCTTTGTTAAGTTCTATTGGAAGAACCACTGTCTGTGTTTTTCGGCAGTTGTCTGCATTAACCTGTTCATACACCCATTTTGTCCCTTTATTGAAAAAAAAAATAAAAAAATTAAAGTACAATGTAAGCTTCTTGTGTCCTCATTTGACACACTCTGTAAATTCCTTCCAACAAAATGACAGGTTTTGAGAGAAGGCCAGCCTGTCTTTTTCAGGATTATTTCTATGGGCATTTTGATGTGTGTATTATACCCTAAAGGAGCATAAAGTACTTACTATATTAATAGACATACTTCAAGCCATGGAAATAGTTTTAGGCATTCCAGGTTTAGAGCCATTGGAAAGTGATTTCTGTGCACTGTTAAACCTCTGCTCTGTCCTCGGCAGAGTCACTCGGTCCATGTGAGCCCGGGAGCAGCCCCTCAGTCACTTTGGGTTCTCTGCCGTGCTCACTGTGTCTAGAAGTCCTCTCTGTTCTCCGAATATTTCCCTGTCTTGGAGTGGGATGCCAAAAAGGGGTCCTTAAACAAATAGCTCCCTATTTCCACATAATGACTTCTCGTACTAAAACGACCCTTCCCCTCAACCCTAAAAGTTGAGAAACAAAGGCAGGAAATATAGTAAACCTGTTAAATAATAATAATAAGATGAGAGGAGGCCAAAGATAGGAAGAGCAGAAACCGGCAACCAAAGGTGGCCAGACCAAGTCGAGTCTCTGGAAGTCAATGTTGGGCTCCTAAGACGCATCATGGTTTGCCTTGCGATTCCGAAACCCTATGGTCTGTACATGCCACGGTGGTTTTATATATGTGTATGTATATAGAAACATGTACGTGCATATATACATACATACATATATATATGTAACAGGTTCTGCCTTGCTGGTGGCAAATAAGGGTAGATAACCCTTCAATTAATTATCTTTTCATGTTTTGCAATGGCTTGAAAGGCAGGTTAGTTCTGTTTTAAAATCCCTTTCCTTAGGAATCTGTGTTGTCGGTTTCCAACTACTGCCTGTCGCAGCATCGAGTTGCTTTATTACAGCACGTCCCTCTGTAGTGCTGTCCCCCTGTCCCCAGTGTAGACGAACGGGTCCGACGTGTTCTTAGTTTTGTAAAACCCCAACGAACGCTGTTCTGTTGTCTTCTCGTGGTAGCATTGTTGTTGCATAGTTCTTCTCTCCGGGTGACTGTGAAGTGACCCTTCCATGTAACGCCTGTATACGAGGCCAGAAGAGTTTTGTCTTTTTAAGTAGGGAGAAAGGAAGGCATTTGGCTTTTATTTTTATTTTTTAAGCCAGTCTGGGTGGGAAAGGGGACTTCACTGAGAAAACTTTGAAGGATTATCACACAGGTGCAGAAATGGGGTGGGGATCAAGCACCTTGGAGAAGTTGGTGTGTGTTAGTAAACTACGGAAAGATATCTATGTTGTCTGGGTACCAAACTGATTCCAGAACAAATAGAAATATTTCCCTGTGCTTTGTCAGCTGTAAACGGTGGTGACTTCTGCTTCACCATAGGAAGTACCCGTACAGCTTCTGTGTGTCCCTGCTGTGCTTCCAAAGGGGGAGCTCAGAGTACAGCTGTGTAGACGTTAGACACAGTGCTTATTTTAATTCCTCACTATACGATGCTGTTAGTGTAATTAGATTTTGCATCCTGACAGACAGAATTAATGGTCGATACAGTATCCTTATAGGTCGAGATATCTTAAATCAAGCTGGGAATGGGGAGGTGCAAATATCTGGTGATAAATCACAGATTATGTTTGATTTACATGGTCCCAAAGTTAAATAAATTTGTTGGGAGACAGCTTTTTCAGGTTACTTCCTCTTGTGACTTATTGCAACCCTCTGATAAAATATTATTTCTGGAGCTTTGTGAGCAATAGAGGCATGAAAACTTGGCCACCAAGAATAGAAATTCTAAGTGACATTTTCTATCCTGAACTCAAATATTTTAAATTGTACTAGAAAGGAATCTCTAAAGCAAAATTTCTCACCATATAACACAAATTACTGATAGATTTTTAAATGAAGAAGTGCCCAGACTGTTCGTTATCATCGAGAATTCAGAGTTAAGTTTTTGTAAGTCTTGACATACCAGTAGAATGTTCTCTATGTACATGAAATTCTGATGCCTAGGGTGTTCTAAAGGGAATAAAAACAAAACAAAATCCCTCCATTTGAGAAAAACTTAATAAGCAGGAATACAGCCAATGCTATTATTTTAAATTTTAGCCCTAAATGCTTCCAGTGTGATTCTATCCTTCCTGGGATCATTTTCTATCCACAATCTTCAGAAAGACGGAATCTGACACATTTTAAAGGACGCTAAGAAGTGGGGTGAACATGGTACTTCTTGTGTACCAGCCATGCAGGAAGTGTGAAGTAGTTGTCTCCCCTCTCCCCAAGGCATTCTGTGGATAGAACTGTTTATTTCAGCCTCATTTTTGTATATGCGATAAGTTTACATTGTATATAGTCATAATGGTGGAAGTGAGAACTCAAAAGGAAGTGACAGAGGAAGCGGTGAACTAGAAAACATTTCACCTGGAAAAATGAGGAAACAAGGTGGCTCATTCACAGACACTGGGAGTTGGATGAAAGACACCACGATTATTTGGGACCATTCCCAAAAGAAATTGAGAAGGCCCTGAGCTGGTCTTGCCCACCTCCTACTTTACTCTGAGATTTAGGGAGGAAATACAGTGTTTTCTGGTTTTACACTCCCGTCCACACACACAAGCACGGTTGCTGATGGCTGTGATCTTCACCATGGAATGGTCACTCAGTGTCCCCAGCCTAGTGTGTTCAGGAATTTTTAAACAGTGGTGGGAATTTTGCTGCGATTGACAGTGTCCTTTCAACCTACTTGGCAAATTAGTTTTTGAGAGAGCACTAACTTTGAAAAAGCATGATCTCTACTTAGCGAATCTTTCTAGGCATCGCCTGAGGCTTTCCCAGAGCTTTTTTAGTTTTTTGTTTTTAAAAGAAATGGACACTAGAAAACATAGGCTGTGTCCCAGGGCTTGCTCCCCCTACAGACTGTAGACATGGCTGGTTGGCCATTTACATTTGCTTTTCTGCATCTCATTATCCTGTTACCCCACTGTTTCATTGACTACAGCACATGGCCAGGGAGTCAGTCTTTGGGGAAGGAGTCTGGCCTGCTTCTAATTCCCTGTGTCATCTGTCATGGGAGCAGCAGATCTCACCCTCCCTTCCAAATGGGAAAAGGAGCCAGTACAGTTCACAAGGGTCGTTGTACTTAAGTAACCAAACTTGGCTCAACACAACTCAATGATTGATCCAAATACTGTTTTTCTTTTCTGTCACATGGCAAGAACTATGGAAGGAAGGCACATGAATCTACCAGATTTCTCAAAGAGACAATGAAAAAAAGGCAAATTATACAGTTTCTCCTAAGCAAGAGCCCCCAGATCCCTAGAGGGCTGGTGTGCTTAAAAAAAAAGAACAGGAATATGGTATATGCCTATGAAGTACTTGTCTATTAGGGCTTTACATATAAGTCGTGGGTCAGACAAAGGGCTTTTCAGGGCATCTGCTTAAAAGGCCTCCAGGGCAGTGCTAGCACGGGGCAGGGATGGGGTCCCCAGGGTCCACCTGGTCACAGCAGGCCCCTCAGTCCAGGTCTCCACTGCTGGGGGGCGGATGTGGGAACACAGCTGAGCTCCAGGCCCCAGGCCTCCTGCCTCATGGAGTCAGGGGAGAGGAGGCCCCAGGCCCCTGCTTCAGGTCACCATGGCAACGAGGCCTGGAATGCCACAGTACTAGCCTTGCTCCCAGCACATCTGGACTCTGAGTTCTGTTGCTTCAAGGCAATGCCCACAGAAAGGGGGGAACCTGGGGAATATCACCATTCCCCCTCTTCAAAGTTGCCTTTCCCAGGACAAAAAACAAAACAAAACAAAACAAAACTCAAATAAACAAAAAACCTTGCATGTTTGAAAGAAACTACAGGCAGTTTGGGTGCAATTTGAGGGCAACTTTTTTGGGTTCTGATTTTCTCTTTAGAGCTTGTTCACCTCTTGTAAATCGCTGGCTGCTTTGACGTTGAACTTGATGACATTTCATGTTTTCGTTGAGCTGCTCTTACATCAGTTTTGCTTTTTGTTTCTTTATAATTTTATTATCATTTTAAGAAGCTGCCTCCCTCCCCTTCCCCCTCTCCCCCATCCTTGACCAAAGGACTGTTTGCTGCCAAGTTTTCTCAGTCATAAGGAGGAGTGTTTCTTTCCAGGTGTGTCCCAAGCTCAGTAGGCCTTCCATATGATGGAGTAGGGAGTCTGGGTCTTTCGGTTGACCGGCGGGAGGTATGGGACCTCAGAGGTGGACATATCCAGGGAGGGAGGTGACGTCAGTGGCTCAACCTGTGGTCAATTAAGTCATAATAGTAAAAAGCTAGCAGGACGACAGACAATCACCAGGCCAAGTCACACCTGTACTTTTTTCCTTCCTCTGTCTCCAACCTCTTTCCAGGTTCTTCACACACCCCCATTCGGCGTAGTACCCAGAGAGCTCAAGATGTGTGGCAGTTTTCGGATGGAAGCTCAAGAGCCCTTAAGTTCTGAGAAACTCTGAAACCCCCAGGGGCGGGGTGGACATGTGTCGCCCAGCCGATGTCAGCGTGGCCCGTCATCCTGCTAGTTTGTGATGTTCTCTGACAGTAACCCTCCAAGAAGCCGTTGTGCGAAGACAGGAATCCCGCCGAGTCCTTCCAGCCCCGGCCTGCAGTGCCATTTTATTTATATTTTTTAATAAAAAGTAAAAACAAAAAAACAGACCCACATTGGAACAGTGAACCCGTCCCAATTAGAGGGCCCTCCGACTGTCGCCATCAGAGCGGTGTCCAACCCTTTTGAAACCAGCCAACCTACTACCCGTGTTGTGGAAATGAGCATGAGCCCCGACCCCTCGTTTCTATACATTCTATGTTGTCTTTTAAAAAGTGTGCTTAACATTGACATAATAAATGTTGGAGCTTTATGCAGTGTGTGCTTGTTCTTTAATTTTTAATGTTCGCCAGGCAACCTGGCTGCTTTGGCTTTGTGTTTGTGTACCTGTTTCCTGCAGAGGCCCGTGGGGTGGGCAGGAGGACCAGACTCAAGGGATGGGCATGACATGTAGAAAAGGAAATAGGCTTTCACTTATCAGATGGCATACATTTTCAAAGAGAATCAAAATGCAAAACTAGGGAATAAATCATAGCAATATCATAATTAATGTAGTAGTATTGCTGTTTATTAATGCTGACGTGTGGTTTTCCTGTCTGACTTATAATTTGCATACCATTAAATAATGCATAAATATGGCACACTGAATCCTCTTTTTCAAATATATGCTTTTGGTGACTACATGTAGGAGCTGAATTTGTTAATTTAGTTCAAGAAAGATAGCATCGCCAGCTGGGTGGTAAATGTCAGTAGTTGCTTATGAAATATTCTGTTAGGATTCCAAACTTCTAGTGAATAGGTCTTAATGCAGACAAATAAACATGAAACTGCCTAATATTTACATCAGAATAGTTGGTAAAGATGTCAACAAGGGGAAAGCATCGCTGGAGGAAAGAGGTAGCCATCAGAACAGACCATTGCAACCATGAGTGCCTTACATCTTGAAGATCAGTGGCACTGGTGAGCTCTACAGATAGGTGCTAAATTCACCAAGAACTTCTCTCGGGTCGGTATTTTCCACTGTACAGATCCAGAAGAGAATCAAAAACAATATGGCATATTAAAGTATGCTCATAAATAATAGATCTAAGACACCTGTGCATTACAGATTTACATATTGGCTGTGAACCTGCGTGGGGAAAATCTTACCCATTCACCCTCTGGCTAGATTATCTAACCTAGTGAAAAGACAGCAAAATAACTGGCACCTGGATTCCTTTGTGCTTATTCCTCATAGATAATAGTGCTCCCGTTTATATTTGCGCGGTACTTTCATGGGCATTTTTTCACCTGTTGCTCGCTGGGATGCATCCCACAGCTTCCAGTGTGGAGGAGACCAGGGCTCTGCACGGTTAAAGCTTGCCAAACTCATGTTGATTGGTTTCTGAACCGGAGTTGATGCTACCAAGTTCTGTTGAGTTGTAGTCGAAGGTAATGCCCCTCCCCCAAGTGCTTCTGCTGTCAGTGCACAGGCCTATCAGGCTCACAAACACACGTGTGTGTTTTCATATACAGAGACCGGGGAGGCCCATTGATGGAGCAAGGGCTCCTCCTTGCCAGCTTCTCTCTGTGGCCCTTCCACAACAAATAAATAACTTTGATTGCAAACGTTTCCTTCATGGGTTTTTGAGTGTTCCTAGGTCAGAATAGGACTTCCAGACAAAAAGTTGTTTCCAAGAGAAACGCCTTCTCGTACCATACTCTTTCTGACTTGTTCAACTCTGAGCTCTAAGCCCACAAGGCATTCAGTGAACAGCATCACCTGGATGTACCAGCTCTTTGCTGATACCGAGAGAAAGTGGTACCAGCTCTACCGGGAGACCTGGGAGAAAGAAAGCTATGTGGTCTGGCACAACTACAGCCTTGAGAACTGGACATTCGCCACACTTTCAGATATGGTCTGTTTTCATCTCCACCTCTTATTTACTCTTAGACTGTGGCTAAATGAACAGGTAGCTTTGAGAGTCGTTTTGTTGGAAGGGAATGAACCGAAGTGGATAAAGAATATCCTTTTCTCCTTTCCCCATTTAGAGAAGAAAGACTCTTCACTAAAAATAAACAAAAACTTCCACATCTTCACTCATACCTCTTTTAATTGCAAGGAAATTAAAATTCATATATAGGGTTCATTGCCAAAGGATGTTATCCTGGGGGTAGAAGTTTTGAAACCTCACATGGGATTGATGATTTGGGAAGTCATCTTGTGTGATGTGTCAAGGTCATGGTTATTTGAGGAGGGTGGAAGCTGAGAAAGAAACTGACAAATCTGACTGGGGTCCTCACTGTGCCCTCTCTGGAGAGAGGGACTTGAAATCACAGAGATTAATTGGCTGCCCAGTATGCACTTCTCACACATTAGAGGACACAACGTTGGTGCTTGGATGGTGGGGACCAAAGATAGAGGCATCATTCTTACCCTCCTCTTGTCTGGTCTAAGCACATTGGTTTTGTCATCTGTCCAGCCATCACACATACAAAAGTCTGTACAACTTAGAGGTCTGTGACGACAGAGAGCCACTTGGAGTGCTCACAGTACCAGCCTGCTAAGTATCAGCAATGCCTGAGAAATAAGTGCCAAACCCAGCCATGGTTTGGTGAAAGAAAGATCTTGATCAAGGAGTGCAAATTTGTGCAGAGTGCCCAGACCTTGGCAGAACATGTCTGGTTACTTATGTTTGGCATTTTTAGGAATCTCTGGACTACAGCTAGGTCTTTAGGATGCTCAGGGATACCTTTCAGGTTTTAGTTTTATTCATTTGTTTATTGTTAGAGGATAGCATTGATCTGAAGAAGCTGATTATTAAGTTGCTTACTACAGGTTTTTAAACCTCAGTGCTAATATCCATTCCTGTAATAATTTCCTTCCAAATCAGAGTGCCCACCATAGAGATGGAGAGGGTTCAGGTTAGAATTCAAGTGCTGTGTAGGCGGCCACTTTTTCTTGTAGTACCCCACATGGGGGTGGCTCCTTCTTGTGTCTAATGTGAGGGCAACAGACTTGAGGAATTCTTTGCCTTGTGGAAACCAAGTTCAACACACTCTGCAAAACACACCTGCCCTCTTCAGGAATTCATCCTGTCCAAGAGAAACAGCACTGCACTTCTTCCCTCTGAGTCTGCAGTGGAGACACCACTGTTGAGCTTGCTCTCTTCTGGTTTCACATCAAACCAGAGAACTCATTTCCAGCAAATCCCAGAAGCAGAGATTATATCCATACCACTTCAGTGTAACCCAAAACTCTCTCCTTCTAACCATATTGCCTTTCCCTTGTTACGTGTTTGCGCCTTCTACAGAAGGCCTACAGAACACTTTCATGTACACACAGTCGGTTTGCCTCCTGCTTGTGTAGGTTCAGTAGGAAAAGAAGAGACTAAACCTGCAGGGAACCATAACAGTTACTCACTTTGCAGACTGGACAAGGGGTCTGAAGAGGAAGGAAGAACCTATGATCACGTGGTGTACAGGACCATCATGGCCAGACAGGAAGGCACAGTGCCCTAACAGCTGAGCTGGACCTGGAATCCAAGTATTCCAGCCCTTGTGCCAAGGGATCCAAATGATAGAGCTTGCCCTGTTGATCTGCTGAATATAGAAGCCTGGGCTGCAGAAGAAAATGTGCACTTCAGAAGGAATGAAGAAAAAAAAAACCAGTCTTGTTTGGTGATGCCAGTCCTCATAGGAAGGATTACTATGCGGTGTCTGTAATTGGACTGAACATGCAGGCCCCTTCCTTGAAGGGTTCTTGCATCCACACCTCCAATGGTAGAAAGAAACGTATGGACCAAGAACTGCTGAGAGATGGCTTTTAAAGTTAAAAGGGCATAAAAAAAGAGCCACTCATCAACCAAATTCATTGCAAATGACTTAAACAGATTTCATAGTCTGTTCCATTCTCCAGACAGGGTTTAAGAGAAACACGCACTTAATTTGAATTTCAAGGCTGCATCACATCCTGCTAGGAATCCAAAGAGCCAATAGTATGCCTTGAATCTTGTTACTGGAGGTACTGCATTTGGAGCACAGAGGTGGTGAAGTGGCCTGCAGGGTGGGCTGAAATGGTGGCCCATGGCACTGTTCCTCTTGCCCCCAGCTCCGCTGTCGAGCTTTCCCTGTGCAGGATGAAGCCTTCTTCTCCTCTTTGGATCAGGCCTCTGGTGTCAGCCTTGCTCTTGCTTTCATCTCTTCTGTCCCTTCTTGCCTTAGTGAGGACCTCAGGGTACACCGAGTGTCTTAAGGCTTGATGGGAGTGCAGTGATCTTCAACATTTGCAAAAGCAAAGCTCACTTTGAAATTGGAAAGGGGTGGGGTTGGAAGGTAGCATCTCTGGACTCTCCTGGATGAGGAGAGTCTGAGGGGAAGGGTCTGCCCACCTCTCTCCCACCATGTGGCTCCATGAACTTCCCTCCTGGTAATGCAAGCAGGCAGCCTCTGCCCTCCTCTCTGGCCTCTGTCTTCTCTCCTCAGAGAGCCAGCTGAGAGGTGTGGAGACCTTTGCCCTCCATGAGTTGCAGTGGCTGACCTCTCTGTTTCAGAGCTGACCAGCTGTCCCACTGTGCGGACTGCTCTGTAGTCACCGTCTCTTGCTTTCTGCCTCTCCAGGTGTTTTCTTTCCCCTCTGACGCTGATGTGCCACCTCTTTTCTCCCCAGCCTGGTGAGCTGTTCTGTGAGCCTGCAGCTCAGGGTGCTGCCCTCCTCCTTGATGCCATTCCAGGCCTGCCCTGTCTTCCCAGCCCCCACTCTGAGACAGCACGTCACAGTCACAACTGTGGGGAATATCCATCTCCTTACACTCTGTAATGGATTTAGAGTACTGGAAGTTAGTATTCGTGGCTGTAAGGAGTGGGCTATGCTTTTGCCCTGGCAAACCCACATTCTTTTTAAGTTTATGTTTCAGCAAAGAAAGCAACGGTGATTTTGGCTTGAGAATTTAAGCTGTCACTATGAGGTCTAGTTCCCTGGGTCATTTGATCTGTGCCCTAAGGGTAGAGGTCTCTCTGGCCCGTGCTCTGCAAGAACAGAGAAGACAAATCTCCACACTCCTGCTGCCTGCAAGAGATTGGACATGTCCCACAGGCCATCACTGATTAAGAACCTAACCCTTCTCATCCTTAGCTGGCCGATTGCCTGCCTGGAATGCAGATTAGAGGAAAATACAGGTTAAATGAAAACAATATTAGCTAATATTTATTGAGATTTCCCTACATTCTAAGGTCAAGGAAGGGATCCCTGTGGCTAGCATTTTTGATACATTCTTACATCTTCATGGCTCTCTTGTGTCTACCTACTGTTATTTCGCCCATTCTACTGAAGCTGAGAGAGACCTGACAACCTCCACCGCCACCACAGTATGGTCCCCAATCCTGTCTCTTTCTCTTTGTGTGTGTGTGAGCATGCACGTGGAGGCCATTAGTCGATGCTGAGTGTCTTCCTCAATTGCTCTTGACCTTATTGCCCTGGACAGACTCTATCACTGTACCTGGGGTTTGATAGCGCGTTTCAGCCTCTCTCTGTTTTCCTGATTGTAAACTGGGATTTACAGCAGCTTGCATTGTGAACCCGTTCTGCTGTACTCTGCTTCTATGTGGGTGCCTGTCTCTCCAGCCCCAGGAACCCTCTCTTTTAAACTTCTCACCTCTCTCTGTGCTGATTGGCTTTCAGTATTGATTTCGTCCAAGCGTTTTGCCCGCATTTGTAACACCAAGACTTGTGTATCATATTAAAAACATCACCAGTGTTAATTGGAATTCAAATGGCCTTGCTTTGAAGGTTTGGTTCTGTCGACTGTTGGGCAAGGCCAGTCTGCTTACTTCCTATCACTCTGAGAGGACCACTTTGATTTGGTTTTGTGAACCTTCTCTATGAATTCACTCATGAATCTTCTCCATCTGCAGCAAGGGCCCACTTATTTGTTCAATCAACAAATATTTATTGCATCCCTGCTATAGGAAGCCGACTGGGTAAAGTGCCAGGGAAGGAATGCGAAGAGGTAAAAGGCACAGCCATTGCCTATCAGAAACTGCCACCAGTGGAGAATTAAATTAATTAGAATCCCACTAAATAACTGGTCTCAGTTAAGCTGATGTGGTGAGAACAGTGGGCCTTTACAATGCTAATATATAATTCGCTTTGCTAATGTAGACAGCAGTTCCAGGGGAGGGACTTTAGCACTGTAGGATGCTGTTCTTCATGTAGCATCCTTGGCGTGCATACTTACAAACTGTTTCAAAGGGTGGAGATGGGTATATCTTGAAGTCTCCTCATGTATTTGGCCCAGTTTTGCTTATAAATACTAACAGCACATGGTTTGCAAAGAGAGTAATAATGGGGACATAGTTTCTGTCCTGCAGTCAAAGGTGAGTGACCTATGCTGGGGTGAAGACTGAGTGTTTGATCCCTCCAGGCTGGGCTGTAACTGATTACTGGAGGCTAATTCTTTTTGGTGGAACATGACAGAAGTCTGGAGTTCTCCCATGTCCAGTATTAGAATACCAACACAGAAAGCTTCCCAACACCCGCCAGTGTGCCAGGTGGTGTCCCAGTCCCACTATAAGAACAATTCAGAGTACAAGACCAGTGTCCCTCCTCAGAGTTGTAGTCAGTCCTTTTGGCGGATAAAATTGTAAGAATAAAAACACATATGAAGGGTCTGATATGATTATTTCATAAACAAGAGTTGAAAGCTGGAGGAATGCAGAGGAAGGTCATTTTCTGGGGTATGTGGGGATGGTGAGTTTTAATGGTTTTCAAAAACAGTTTAGAGTTTTGGTGATAAGTAGAAATGAGAAGTTCAGTCCAGTTCAACGAAGCAGCTTTGACGGTGATGATTGGCCAATGTGGCAGGAAGATGTTCATCTGGGAAAATGTTGCAACATAATGGTGGAAACTGACTTGGAACCACATGTTAGAGGTCTTTTAATGGTGGGCTAAAGGACTTGTATTTTTGTCTTATAGCTAATACATTAAAAAAGCTTATGGTCAGTAAATTTTTTTTCAGAACCATGTCCGCAGGCAAGTTGAAGGGAGTGCACAGCAGGATGTGAAATGGGCTGAAGGGGACTCTGAGGAAGCACAGTGACCAACAGGAGGCCAATCCTTGACAGTGGCCAGCACTCTGACTCTGCAGTGGGTATAGCACCTGGGTCACACTACTTAGTCATTTCTGCTAGTGAGCTCCCTCTATGGTCCATCTCCATTTCCTGTTTGTGTTTCTCTGGATCCATCTCAGGCTGTCCTTAAAAACCATCCAAAAGCCTACCTTCCTGATTGACCACTGTGAGAAGCCTGTACAAAGAAGAGCGTGAAGATTCGGATGTTGGGGCCCAGACAGGCCAGGCAGCTCCCAGAGGGACTATTCTTGCATACGGAAGGCGTCATTTTTCATCAAACATTTAACCTGTTAACATTATGCCCGAAATGGAAATGACAAACCCAACCAGAAAAAGAACAGAAGTTGAAAGATTTTTGTAGGTCAGCAAATCCAAAGAATTGTGAAGGGGAAGATTTAAAAATGATTCAAGAGAATTTAGAATCAAATCAAAAGATTTTCAAACTTGGAACGTTTGTAAAAGTTGTGTTATGTTTGGTTTCTCTTAACAATATGTGTCAATAGAAGCCATTTTCCACAATATTGTCTTACTGCCGTTTGGCATGCCGTTAAATGCCTGGATTAGGAGTAAGCAAATGCACAGGCAGTTGGAGAAGTACTCTGCACAGGGACCAGGCTGGGGCTTTGCTTTCTGGGAGGTGATGTTTCAAAAACAGAGGCTTTGGGTTTTGCTTTGCAGCCATGAGCTCTATTGTCTGGAGTCCTTTTGTCCCTCACGTTCCCGTTTCCTACTGCCTGTCTTAGACACTGCCTGTCTTAGACACTGCCTGTCTTAGACACTGCCTGTCTTAGACACTGCCTGTCTTAGACACTGCCTGTCTTAGACACTGCCTGTCTTAGACACTGCCTGTCTTAGACACTGCCTGTCTTAGACACTGCCTGTCTTAGACACTGCCTGTCTTAGACACTGCCTGCTCTGCAACTGGCCGGTGTCATAAGTCAGGATATTTCAGGCTCCCAAAGAATTTGCTTTTGGCGCTGGGTGGGAAACTGCTTCTTTCACCTTAGACTTTCTCTCAGAGTACAGGACTGATCTCTGTGGGCTCATCTGCGGCCTCAGCCTTCAGCTGGTCAAAAGCAAGAAAGTAATATACATGGACAGTCAGCCAAAAGAATAAGAATTATCCCCAGAGATACAAACATGCGTTGATATTACCAGGAGGGCCTCAATCTCCCCTCTCACTGAAGTACAGTAAAGAGCATCCCCAAAACGCTAAGTATCTCTAAGGACATTGATAGGGGATAGAGTGTAAAGGAATTGGGGTCTTTGAGATGAAGTCTTATGAGAAGATAGAGCCCCTTTCTATACTAAACACCCCTCTCCTGGATTAGTACAGGGCTCAGCCCACATCTTAGTAACATTATAGTCACTCAAAGACACATGTGCTTGAGTTAGCAAGCGCATATGTGAATACCAGGGGCCTGTTTGCATATGTTGCCTTTTCCTCTTTCCCAGTGAGTATGGGTGATGGTTTATGTATGGGAAGAGTGCATATTTCCATAGTTGCACAAAACATTCCTTATTTACAGCACATACATATTCATATTGTGTCCCTGTTTCTGAATAGAAAGGCATGCCTTACTTGTCACGACTATGATGATCTCAGTAACACTTGGGGCCTTGGTCTTTGGTGGTTATTACCCTCCTGTTTCTAGAGTCTTCCTCCTAGAAGCTGTACACCTCCTAGGCACCCATCCTTCTCCATGAGGTAAGGGTCACAGCAAGCAAGCCAGGCTGAAGGTCAGCTTACGCTCTCCGAGCCGAGGAGTCTTCCTGTCTCCAGAACAGCTGTGGATGGGTGCGAGCAGAGTAAACCTATCCCTTCTCCTACTGGAAATCACATTGAATTCTGACCCAAGGGGCCTCCCTGTTGCAAATGGAGAGGTAATCAAGTCACCAAACTGAGCCCTTTGAGAAAAGAGGGGCTTAGTTTTTCATATCCAATGTACGTTTTAAAGAGCAGAGGGTCGAGGTCACAAAGACATAGGAAGCCTTGAAAAAAAAAATAGAAGCAAGATGACAGGTGTTGGCTGTACTGCCACTAGGTGCTGTGGATAAACAGAAAACATTTCAGAGTTAATGTGAGCTTTAAAAAGCTCCAAGAATCCTACCAACATTCTTGGCGGTGTAACAGAAGAGCAGGGTCACAGCCTGCCTGGTGAGTGCCGGCATGGCTCTTCTATAGTTCTTACTACCTGTAAAGCCATCCCTGGTATGGGAAAGTCTCACCTGTAGAGACCTGGAGTGAGACCTCTGGGCAGGTCTCACGGGGTGGAAGCTCTCTGTGGATGATGACATTTGGTTGTTAATCAGCACAGCCAAGGACAGTGTCTAGTACCCAGAGTAAGGTGGCTGAGGAAACCAGTCCCCAGAAGCTGTTGCTCCCCTAGGAATGGCATTCCCATTTCAGTCTGCTAGCTTGGAGCCCTCCTCTCGGTGCGCTCTGTGTTGACTTGGGTCTCTTGGGCATCTGCTATACAGAGTTTGGAAAATCTGAATCAAGGGAGCTGACTCAAGATTTCCTTTTAGGAATTCGGACACCTCCTCCTGTTGAAAGGACACTGTATATATGTGTGTGTGTGTACGTGTGCGTGTGTACGCGGTAGGCCTGTCCCAGGCTAAGTGTCTGTTCTTTCACTATTCCAGTTACATTAGGCCTGGCCATGGAGAGGGCTCCCCCAACACTGCTCACTCTCTTTTTCTCACCCTCTTTTGGAACCAAGTGCAGAGAGCTCCAGCATGGGCACCTCTTTTTTTTTTTCTTTTCCTGTGGGCCAAGCTTACAGTTTTCAAAGTGCTATGACAGGATGGCTGCAAAAATAAAAAGCTAGTGAAGGCTTAGTCACAATATTTCTATAGCTGGCAATCAAAAGATCATATTGCATGCAACTGGCAAAATCATCCTAGGGAAATTATGCATTTTCCAGAATACCTTATTCCCTTCTGTGTATTAAACATTACTTTAATATTCTGGTGACAATGTTTTATAATTAATCTAAATGTAAGGGAATGAGCACACTAGAGATTACGCCTTAGTGTGAAGAGGTGAAACGGGCTGCGTTGCTTGGCAGCCCAGATTACTGACTCGACTTTCACTTACCACCAAGCACGGAGGACTCGGAAGGCTCATAGCCCACCACATCCTCAGGAAAGGCAAGTGTTCCGTGCACTTCGGGAGTAAAACCTTCTTGCTCACAAAAGTGTTAATTCGAACACAGAGGAAAAGTGTTTTAAGAATTGCATTAGTTCATAGACTTATATTGAACTCATGAGGGGGAATCTAGCCCCTGAGAGATAAAACTAAAGAGCTGAGCCATAAACCAGTATGATAACATCCTTATTATAAGATGCAAATGGAGGGACCCAATTCACTAAAACACATGTTACTGGTATTTAATTTTGCTTGTGGGAATATATCAGAAGTTGGCCTATGCCTTACGCACAATGTACTTAAAACGAGGGCGAGTAACTTTAGCTATAAAAAGAAGTGACAGAAGCATGGGGCAAGTCAGGATGGAGAGATAATTGCAAGGATCTAATTTAAGTGTCCGTGTACACAGCTTGCTTTCCTGGCTTGGGCTTAGAGGCAAAGCGTTGGTGCAGTGCAGGCGAGTGACGCTGGTTTCCTGAGATCAGGCAGGGGTCTGGCCAGCTCTCAGAGAGGAAGCCCCTCTGGGTGGGGCTGCAAGTGGTAGGCCCACACCCAGCGGCCATCACAGGAACTTCACTCCAGCTCCTTCACTGGTGGGTCTGTGGTTTCTAGACGAGAAGATGCACTTCCCCATGAGAAAGAGGTCAGTTCCTCTTTCCTGAGTGGCACAAACAGCCTGTGGGACGCTTGGACTTCCTGCCACTGTCCACTCCAGCAGGTGAGTTATGCTGTCCTCTCAGGTCAACACTGAGGCCTTGTACCCTGCGTTTCTCCAGGTGGTTGACTCTGTGAGCTCAACGAGAAATGTCTTCAGCTCTCACATTCTCTCAGAAGCCTTTCTCAGCAGGGAGCATGTGCCACCTGAGACTCCAAGTGTGACCATGGATCCACAGCCACTGAGCATCCCTTGAGAGTCACTAGAAATGCATGGACAATAGCCTCACCGCTAGGCAACTTAGTCATGCTGTCTGTTTTTATGAAACTCCTGAGAGTTTGAAGTATGCAGGATTGCAAAGGTCTACTGAAGGTGTTATTTGTTGCAAGAAGGTATGACTGTGTTCCCGCCTAACTCATTCCAGAAGCGAACCCCACCTTCTTGAGAGTGGGTGTTAGAGAAAGGGGGAGGAAGATGAGCAGGACAGGGCTCCTCAGGCCACCTTAGATGAAGGCTAGCTGACCTCCAGCAGGCTGAGTAGGCTTGTAAGGGTTTCATGGCAACTTGGACCAACTTGGTCTCACACCTGTCAGCACCTGAAATGCCTCTACCAAGGTGAGAGTTCCTTTGTAACACAATTAGGAGAGAAAGTCTTACACAACAAAGGGCAGGAGTGTGGTAACACCCAGGTGTGAATGAGTTACATGATAATGCGCCAATCAATCACATCTCGAAGGAGGCTCATCTAGTTTTTGTGGGTGAGCTGGACAAACATCCTCTGTCCTGAGGTAGGACACAGACAGGGGAGTTGCTAAGAGGACTGGGTGCAGAGCATGAGGTTTGATCTCTGGTCCTGAGTGAAGCCCTCATGTTGGGCAGAGGAAAGGATGAATACAAACATTTAGCTTAGTCTCCCAGCTGTGGAGGAGGCCATTCAGCTTTGCGTTGTCTGGTGTAGGTATTTGTTGATTTTTTTCAACCCAGGTAACTTCCTCCACAGGGGGAGTTTCCTGCTTCATGAACTCCAGCTTTACATTGCAAAGTCCCTTCTCTCTACCTGGCCCAACCCAAACTCTTGTGACTTTTCCTATAGCAAGCCCAGTACCTTGAACATAATTCTTGCGTCATGAGTCCGTTCTATTCAGATGCTCATGTAGAAGTGGCTTTTGGAAAGACTGGCACAAATGCCCTTGGGATAGTTTTACCTCCCCAGGATGGATTTTACTCCTGTGTATACCTGAATAGCCACATGTATCCAGGTCTCTGGAGAAACTTGCTCCCAAACCCTTTCCATCAAAAGAAGAAAAAGAAGAAGAGGAGGAGGAGGAGGAGGAGGAGGAGGAGGAGGAGAAAGAAAGAGTGGACATTTTATTTTCTTGAGGCTCTTAAAGTTCAGATTACCCCTTCAGATTGATCTAACTGTTTACAGCTGGGCTGGGGCCTGAGGATGGGTGGTGTGGGATTGCTAATGAATGTGGTCCAGTATGTGCATTCAATTGTGTTTTCCCATAGTTAGATTGAGGCTGACTTTGCTCTCCCACTTGGCCTTTGAGAAGCTATCCCCAGATGCTTCCTGGGGATGGAGCCCATAGTGCCTCTGTGTCAGGCCATTGCTCGATTTGGACTTGACTTTTGCCATGTGAGACCCAAAGGAACAATATGTGACAATTTGTGGAGTCCCCAAGCAGCAGTCATCCAAGGCAGTTGAAGCAACCCTGGTGTTGGAGGAAGAGTGAGTTCATGGAGGGCCATGGTTCTCTTTCCAGTCCTGCCTTAAGTTTCTATGGATGTGCGACGCCAGCCTGTGAGGCATTCTCTCCTTGGGTGTTATTATAGCACTGTGGAACCAACCAGAAGCAGAAAGCTCCTGTGCCACTGGCTTACTGACTGGGAAAGTTAAACATGACAGACCATTGGTCCAGACCATGTGGTCCAGAAGAGTCCCTCCTGGGTATATACCTCAGAGCACTGAGAGCAGAGGCTGGAGTAGATGTCTGCAACATCAACAATGCAGGCTCAACACACTTGGGACTGGATGTGCCACTGAATGATGCTCAGCCATTGAAATAAATGAAATATTGACATATGCTCCAATGGAGACAGACCTTGAAAACATCATGCTGAGTGAAATAAGCCATACAGAGATCCTCAGTCTGTGGTTGGTTGTTTTCACTCTTTGCTCTTTTGTTGGGTCTGCCACCCAGCTCCCAAATAAATCATACAGAGGCTTATTCTTACTTATAAATGTCTGGCCTTAGCTTGGCTTGTTTCTTGCCAGCTTTCTTTAAATTATCCTGCCTACCTTTTGCCTCTGGGCTTTTCCCGTTCTCTTACTTCTAAAAATCTTACTCTTACTCTGCAGCTTTCTGTGTAGCTGAGTGGCTGGCCCCTGGAGTCCTCTTTCTCTGGCTACTTTTTCCTTCTTTTTCCTCCCAGATTTCTCCTATATATTCTCTCTGCCTGCCAGCCCCACCTATCATTTCTTCTGCCTTCCTATTGGCCGTTCGGTTCTTTATTAGACCATCGGGTGTTTTAGACAGGCACAGTAACACAGCTTCACAGAGTTAAACAAATGCAACATAAACAAAAGTAACACACCTTAAAATAATAGTCTAAAGCATCAGTCTTGGAAAATTCACAGGCATAGAACAGACATTAGCAGTAGCTAATGTGATTGGGGGGGGTGGTGGTTACTGTTTAATGGGTACAGAATTTACACAGGGACAACAGAAACATCTGGAAAGGGTTCAAGTAATAAATGTTACAAAATACATGTTTTACTGTGATTAAAAATTGCTTAAAAAGCAAGCCAACAGGCTCAACTAGGAAAAAACAACAATGCCACAGCAGACAGATGTGGAGGCAGACACTAGAAGCCCCAGGGTGAAGGGTGGGAGACGTGGAATGGACGGTGGCAGCAATTAAGAGAAGGAAGGAGGGAAGGGAAAGGATGGCTCTAGAGAGGGTGCAGGAAGTCCAGGGCTCTGTCCCTCAGGGAGATGGCCCTTTGCCACCACCCCACCCCAACCAGGCAGAAAAGGCTGGCTGCTTTTGCTACATAGCAGCGTGCCTGGAGCCTGGGGCAGGATCATATCCCTGGGGCAGGAGAAGTGTCCATTTCCAGTTTATTTATGTGTTTTATCCCCAGAGTGGGATTAATGCCTGTGAAACTGACCTGATATTTATGTCTACTTTAAGGCCCAGATTTGATATGAGTGCTTTCCCAGTGAACTGCGCCCTCAGAACCATTTGCTTTAGTGGAAGGGGAGACTGGGGGGAAGCTTCCTTCTGATTATGTTCACACTTCTGAATAATTTCTGAGCCCTTTCAAAGTGCAAGAAATGGGTTCCTCAGCGTTCTGGGAATACCCAAGGACAGGAAAAATGACTCCTGTCTGTCTCTCCAAGTGTCTCATACTGGTCATGTCTGGCCTGCTTACATGCCAGCTGGGTCCAGTCTCTCTTCCTGTGCCTTCCAGGTGAAAGTCGGGTGACTACAGTCCTCATGTGCACGTCTGTCAGGTCCTGAAGGTCAAAGGGCTAGACAGGGGCTGGAGGGTAACAGCAGGGACAGCTGACTGGTGATGTCAGGCTCTAGAACCAGAGGGCCAAGAGTAAGGAGCTGTCACATTGTCCGATTGCACGTGGAGGAGGCGTGCTCCCAGCATGGTGAGCTGTGCCCAGGCAGAGTTAAGCACGCTCATGGACCAGACAGGTGATTAGAATTTACTTTTCACCAAATGATTTTGTTTTTTGGTTCATGAGAAATGACCTGGACAAATCTTCCCTCGTAATCTTGAAAAAACTTCAGTTGGCCAAGGCTGAGACCAAGGGAGGGAATCTAAGTGGGAGAAGAAGCTAAATCTTTAAATCTGGGTGTTCTCTGGAAGATCTTAGAAACATCTAGGAGGCGGATGAGGAGGGACAGCTGGATGTAGCAGAGTGAGGAGGACAAAGGTTTTGAACCTTGTGGAGGAGACTATCTTCTCATTTTGTCCCCATGCCTCCCAGCTGCTGCCAATGTCCACATCTTTTCAGTTCAGGAAACTGAGGCACAGAACAATCTGATACTTTGTCAGGGGCTGCAGAACTGGGTAGGAGTCAGAGATAATGCCTGCCCTTGGTTTGACCCCATGCTAGTTTCTGGATCGAATTTGTTGGATGTACTGGGATAAGTGTGGGGTGGAGGTGACTCTTGAGAAAGCTAATGTGCTCAGTGTGGAGCTGGTCCCAACCTGCCATAGGAAGAGGGCACAGAATTGAGGATAGCCCATTCTTCGAAGGAGGAATTCCAGTGTTGGGTTCAAAATGCTGACCTCTGGTTCACAGAACTTCTGTTTAGATGTCAAAGCAGCTGGGTCTGATGGCCTCCTCTGCTCATACCCGAGCCTGGCCGGATCCATACCTCGCCCTTCAGAGGCCCACTCCTCATGAATTCTCCAAGTTCAGATGTTCTTCCCCAAAGTTACTTTTCTGGTTGGGATGGCAAAGTGGAACTCTT
Source organism: Onychomys torridus (assembly GCF_903995425.1). Taxonomy (NCBI): domain Eukaryota; kingdom Metazoa; phylum Chordata; class Mammalia; order Rodentia; family Cricetidae; genus Onychomys; species Onychomys torridus. The sequence goes on along the minus strand of NC_050452.1, from coordinate 7,044,679 downwards.
CAGAAGGCCCTTGCCTTATTATCTTCCAATTGTCTGGGAAGTGTCCTTGGATCTCCTCCCCTGGGATATCTTAACTTGATTGTTTCACTGGAGCTGTCAGAGCTGGGATTGGGGGCAGGGTGGCCATGTGACCCTCCCAGGTAGATATCACAAGGGCCAAGCTGGAGGCTGGGAAGCAGGCTTCTGGACCTCACATGTGATCCAAGGGGAATGTGTGGCATGCCAGAGAGGAGCTGCTGAGGCCAGCAGGCAGGCCGTCTTCAGAACAGGGATACCTGGGTTCTGCTCTCAGTTTTTTGAATTCTTTATCTTCTCTGGGCCTCAGTTTTCTTAACTGTAAATTGAGTAGAGGAATCCCAATTTTACTTCTGACTAAGACTCTCTATGCTTTTCCTTGGAGGAAGGAGGAACCCAGAAAGGACAGTTTGGAGACGCCTGCTCCATGACAGGCAGGTAGGAAGCCACTAGACACAGCCATAGGAGGAGACTGTGAATCAGGGAGGAGTCACTGGCCATGTGCAGTATGTGGTGAGAGAGTTGAGCCCGGGGTGGTTGGGAAGAAGGCAAATGCTGAAAACACCAGGCGAATTTGCCCGAGGATTGGCCAGCAAGTGGGTGCTGGCTGTAAGCAGGGGCTCCACAGCCAGGAGTGGAATGCCTTTTTTTTTTTTTTTTAAATAAATCCAATTGAGTCTTTCATCTTGTTTAGAAATCATAAATTTAACATGTATTGGGGTTAGCAGAGCAGTTCAGGGGCTGTTTGGGGGCATGGGTTCATTAGGCAGAGAGTATTTATGAGGCAGGGTTTAAAGGACGCCATTCAACACCGCCTGGCCCAGGGCTGTTCTGGCTACAGCTTCGGGTGATCCTCAGGAGCTTTGGAGTATAGTCTGTTGAAATATGGTTTAGAAACAAAAAGCTAAATGCTTCTGAAAGCATTTCCCTCCCACTTTAGCCTGTTAGATTTCCAGCACTTGGGACTCATGACATAAGTGAGCTTACATACATAGTGAGCTTACACACATACGTGAGCTTACACACATACAGCACGTGCCTCCACTATCCCAGGATCTGCAGGACTCAGGTGTGATGAAGAAAATCAAATGGAGGATGCTGGGATCTGGGGTGACTCAGACAACATTTCTGAATTATGACATGAGTTGGGAATTTCTCTTCTTAGATGAGAAGGCACAGCAGCACACATCTGCCTCTGGAATTCCAGGTGTCTTTATTTGGGGGTATTTGGTCTTGGTTTTTGGAAGCTTCTTCATAATCAATAAGGCCAGTTTCATTCTAATCAACTCTAGTAGACATGTCCCAGAATGAAGAATTAAAAAAAAAAAAAAAAAAAAAAGATCGTGGAATGTAGACGGGGTCAGACAAGCCATGAGGCTACAGTCCATGCAAAGGCTCGTAATGGATCAAGGTGCTGAGAGCAAGTGACGAGGTGCTCAGCCTTTTATCACCCCACCCCCAATAAAGCTTAGGAAACATCGCAGAAGAGCAGGCGGAAAGAATATAAGAGCTGGGGGGATGGGAAAGAGGGCTATGGAATGCTCGTCTAGACATTCTGCACCCAAGCTCACACCAGCTGTTTCCTTGTGGAAGACTTGCATTCCATCAAACCAGCCAGAATTTCAGCATTGATGCGGGAGAAACACTCTAGATCAGTGGTTCTCAACCTGTGGGTCGTGACTCCTTGGGCAAACCTTTATCTCCAAAAAATATTTACATTATGATTCATAGCAATAGCAAAATTACAGTTATAAAGTAGCAAAGAAAATAATCCTGTGGTTGGGGGTCAGCACAGCAGGAGGAGCTGTAGTAAAGGGCTGCAGCCTTACCACAGCTGAGAGCTGTGGCTCCGGTTCCTGCCTGTGTTCCGAGGTCCATAGCTGCTGGGGGGGAGGAATCGCTCATGCCCAGTGGATCACCTCATGCTGTGCACTATAGGAAGTACTACGTGGACTTGGTGGATTATTAGGAGAAAAAGAAGAGGAGGAGAGGGAGGCATGAGGGGAGATGAAGTTTGGAGGTGGATATGTGGTGAGATCCAGGAGGCAGAAGTGCCGGATGGTGGATAGGATCAAAATCACACACTTCAGAAATTCTCAAAGGATTAAAAACAAAGAAGGAGAAATGCCAGCTCACTGGATCCTTGGCAAAGGTGAAGGACATGCTTGATTTGGAAGCGTTTGACATGTGGATTTTATTTGTTCTTCTAAGCCAAGTGGTGCTACTTCCCTTTCTTCAGATAAAGATATTGGGGCTCATTCTAGATAAGATGTTTGATAGAGGTCATCTATTTAGTAAGAGGTGAGGCCTTGTCTTTCTAGATGGAAGATCTGTGTTTGCATCCATCCATCCATCCATCCATCCATCCATCCATCCATCCATCCATCCATCTATTCCACACCTGACTTGAACACTACAAATTGAACCTGCTACCTCCATGTTGGCTATACTGTGTAGGCTAAATCACACAAACACTAAAGAGCAAAGTATAACATGAACTAAAGATGGACGAGCTCTGTAAGTTAGAGGGCATGGCTTGATGTTGAGGGAGGGTTCTTAGCCGGTCTCCGCACAGCAAGTCCACAGGCACAGCAAGTCCACAGGAATGGAAATGGGGGGAGAGGGCAGAATGTAGTGTCCTCAGGGCACAATGAGGTCAGACGTGAAGATGTGAATGGAAAGGGTCCTCTAACTTTGCAACATCACACACTTTGGGGTTGAAAAATATCTGTCTTTCAACCCACAAATATTGGTCAGGGTGGAGAAACATCAGTAGTCTCACTCCCATGTTCTTGTGCCTTAAGGGTGGCTACCTCTGAGCCTGGAAAGAGACTGTAAAGTAAATAATCATTGCTGGTGATTTCCAGATGCTTCATAAAGCAACATCCCACCTCCATCCTCCCACTGTCCCATCCACACAGACATCACAAAAGTAGACCTTTGCCAAGCCCAGTGTTCACAGGCGGTCACTTGCTCAAAGGTCTCCTTTCTGGGAACGAAGCCTTCTTTGTCCTTTGAAGCACTTTTCTCCATAGTGCATGTGAACAGGTATTTAACTCAGCTTCTCAGAAGTTGCAATGAACTTGAAGCGATTCTGAGGAGGCCAGTATCTCTGCCCTGGCCTGGCAGGAGTGTGTGGGGTTGTGGGATGCCTGGGGCTCCAATGATGGTCGGGAGTTGGAGCAGTGAAGTCCCAGAAGAACATGGTAGCTCATGGTGGTGTGCCAAGCTGTATCCTCACAGGCACCATACTGGAGCTCCCCAAGAGAACTCTGCCACCACTACCCTGTCTTTCGTCACCAGTGGTGACTACTGGGAATGTTCCTCCAGAGACCTGTATGGATGTCCAGGCTTATCTCTTGGGGCCCATTAATTTGGTTGCTTGGGACTCCAGTGACCAATTCACATGTGGTGGGGTGACCTCTAGATGAGAAAGGAACACAGGCCTGAGATGGTTGCTGTGTCGATCAGCATCTCTTCAGGCTTCTCCATCTCTTCTTCCTTATTTACAGGGTGGTCTGTTATACTAGATGATCGCCAAGCTCCTCCCACTCAGGTGACCAGATCCCTGCTGTTTTGTATAAATAACCCCTGATCGATGCTGTCTGTGAAACTGTTCTGTCAACCTCTGGGGACTGGCCAAGCTGGTCTGCATCAGATGAGGGGTTTCTGGGCAAACTGGGATGTGGTGGCACCCTAAGGAAGACACGCCCGGAGACAGTGGCAAGTTGCTGCTCAACCAGAACAAATGAAGGTATTGGTGAGAATTTAAAACATCCAGGAAGTTCTAATTTCTTTTGCTAATTATCCTGCTTCCCCAGAAGTCTGTTAGTGAATTACTGAAGTCTGAATGATGAAATACTCTCTTCCTTTGGCCCTCGGCTTGTGTGACTAAGATAGTTCCTGTTCCAGGGGCTGATACGAAGTCTCGATTCATACCTCATGGCCCTGGAACCACCATCTCCTTCCCTGGCCTCCTGCTCCATCATTCCCCTGCCCTAGGTACTGCAGATGGAGTCAGGTGGGCAGGCTTTGCCAGGGTTTAGGAATCTTTCCCAGGCATCTGTTCTGACTGGGCTGCCGCATGAGGAAAGCTTAACCACAGTATGATAGGGGCTTTAGCAGGTGATCCAGGCAGTTCTGAGACCAGGATCCTAAGACACGCTGGGTTCCTGGATGGCTGTGGCGTCCGGAAAAGCCCATTGCCAATGCTGCTTGTCAGGGATGTGTGGTCGCTTCTTTCTGGTGACTGTAGTGATTGGACTCTATCCTTTCTGCTAAGCCTCTTTTGAGTTGGTGAGCTGTGCAAATGTACCTCTAGTCTTCACCCTGGGTCTCATTCTCCTTTTATCCTTAGCTCTGCTGACGGGCATCCCTGCTTTCACTGAGGCCAAGAGAAGGGCTGGTGAGATGGCTCAGTGGGTAAGGGAGAGAACTGACTTTCTCAGTCTGGCCTGTGTCCCCCACATACATCTGCAACACACACACACACACACACACACACACACACACACACACGCACACGCACACGCGCACGCGCACGCACACCACACACCACACACCATACACACACACACACACACACACACACACACACACACACACGCACACGCACACGCACACCACACACCACACACCACACACACACACACACACACACACACACACACACACACACACACTGGATAAATGTTAAAAAACAAAACAAAACAAAAGGCAGTCAAGCAAACAAGAAACCAGGATACAGAGGTGCCACTTTATAACTCCTAAAATTTATGTGAACCATACAGTTTGTACAAACGTCTATTTTTATTGTAACATTTAACGTTTTGTCCATCTGATCCAGAAAGGTGGTTCTTGGTTTGATTTGTACCTCCCTGGGTCCCTGGATGGTTGTGTTCAGCAGACCACCCTTGGCCTCCTTAGCCTGTATGGACCCACATAACTGGAAATACAGCTGTTTAGTGTTAAAGCAGCTGATGCCCTGAGTGAGCGAAAACATTCCAAATAGAGGCAGAACACAGACCCTTTTTGGCTTCTCTAAGCCGTGCCATGAAGGCCCTGTCCCAGTGGAGGCCCCCGTCCTGGGAAGCTGACTCTGATTCTCTCTTGAAGACACAGATCACTACAAGGGATGGGAAGGTCTTCCTTACTCTCATAGCCATCCCTCCACTATCTTTTTGAATACTCGATTAAAAGAATATTTTATTTTATTTAGCTTATAAAAGCAAGATGGCATCATTCAAAGGTAGAAATTAGCATGCCATTCTTTTGGGTCCTGCCAATATGTTACCAAGTGGGGTGACTTCTCTTGATTAGAAAGGGTAGTTTTGTGTCTTCCTCTGGCCCTGCTGCAACCGTGAGAGAATCCCTGCTTCAGAAGAATCTCTTCTCTTTCCTGTGACCTGGCTCATTCCTTCTTTTCATGTATGTGTTTAGAAATAATTTCAGTGCCCTGACTGAAAATCCAGCAGTGAGGGCACCCCAGCCCCTTGGAGGAGGGCCTTCTGTTTTGGAGAAGCTGGCTAGAAAGGAGTATATCCAGATATTGTGAAAGCTTGATTATTAACTTTCAGGCTTATTATCATGCAAATGTTTCCATTTCCTCTCTTACTCCACCCAATCTCCTCCTACAACTACGATAAAATGACATCGGGGAAGCTGGGAATTGCAGCAGCCACTCAGGAAAGCTGAACAAGTCATCCTCAGGCAGGGGTCACAGGGCTCCTCAGACGGCCCTTTTGAGGGAACTTGAGGAGCTGTTCCTTTAAACAAGATGTCAGCTTATCTCATACTTTGAAACTCCCCTTGCTTTCAAAGTTGAGTGTTTATCTCTTTGGGAATAGAAATTGGCATAACCTTTCAGGGAAGCAATTTGGCAACATGCATTAGGAGCCTTAAAAAGTTTACTGCCGTGGCCCAGCAGGCCCACTCTTAGTAGTGAATCTTAAGAAAAGAGTCAGAGATGTGATCACAGATTTTAGTATGAGAGAGCTTGTCGTAGATGTATGAGACTGAGCCACAGGAAGTAGCTTAGTGCCAGACAGGAAGGACAGAGTCAGTCTGCTCAGCAACGGAGTATTATGCAGCCATTAAAATAAGTAGTTTCAAAAAGTGTAACAACATAGGGAAATGATTGTGATAAAGGGTTCAGTGAGAAAAAAGAACACAAAATAAACATATTTTAATTTTATGAAATTAGTTTATTTAGACCCATACAAAAATGACAAGAATGAATAAACACAAGCAAAAACTTGTTTTTAATCCCAGCTTTGACAATTTCTAACAGTTTACCACTGGGCAAATGACTTAAATTTGCTGAGTTATTCTTAGGGTGATGGTTAAGGTATGAGAGAATGGTCACAAAGTTACTGGTACACACTGCTCAATAAATGACTCTTATCACTATGAGTAGTTGGGGTTTATTGGACAGAAGCCGTGTAAGAGCAGCTTCATGGGGCTAGCCTCCCTGTGACCATTGGCTGCCTTCCCAATGATGCCTACACTATGCAACAAAACCATGAAGTCCAACTCATGGCAGGGATACAGTGCTCAGGACAGCAGACTTGCTATCTACAGGAGGCCAGTGTAGCATCTAGGAATGTGACTTGTTGGCTGGGCCCCAAACAAGGCATGCTCTAGGCTGGGAGGTGTTTTAATATTTACAACCCCAAGGCTTAGGAGATGTTGACCCCTTGTGGAGTAGTCTATAAGATTTTATCTGTTGAATAATAAGTAGTATTAGTTATTTATGGCTGCAGGTCAAGGCACCCCAAAGGTAGCTGTTGGGCCCGCTCATTTATCATCTCATGGTCGGTGCCCAGGTGCAGCTCGGCTGGATGAGGGCCTTTCCCAGGCTGCAGTCTGGGCAATGGTCAGAGCTGCAGTCTTCTGGAAGCTCTGCCTGGCAGGTCTACTTCCAGGTTAATGAAGTGGCTCCTGGCAAAATCCAGGTCCTTACTGTAGGATGGAGGAACTCAGCTCCCCAGGGGTTCAGCTACAGCATGTGTGTTGTCTTCTGTGAAGCAGCTGGCGATGTGGTACTGGCTTGACCAGGGGAGGAGGTGGCTGTCTCCTTCTGTAACAGGATCCTATGACTGACATCCACGCACTCTTCCTCAGAAGCAAAGCACCAGAACCATCTCACTATCAAAAAGGGAGGATTCCCCAGGGGCTGGAGGCCGGAGCAGGGTCATGTTAGAAGGAGGAGGAGATGGAGGTCTAGCAGTGTATGTATGTCTTTCACTTCCCCATAGAAGGGGCTCACATCAGGGTCCTGCTCTGCTGCACTATCCCATTGACAGATCCATCCAGCATGATAAGCAAGCTAAAGGGAGGCACTCAGAACATTTGAAGATCATTGTACAATTTAAAAAAAATCCTTGAATATCTATAACAATTTATGATACTCTAGGATAGAGGAATATTCTAGAGACAGATAGGAAAATGTGGTGTTAATTAGAAAAATATTCAGAGGCTCCATTACCTTCAAATGCCATCTACAGTTTTCACAGAGGAGGCCCCAGAAAATAGTTCTTAGGCCATTCAGGGTAAGAGCAATGATTAATTCCAAGCTGTTAATGGCATTTTAGTATGCATATATTCCAGCCACCCAGCCATGGAGAAAGTGCGGCCCTGCCTCTCCCCATTCTCTCTGGACACTCGATTTGCATAGAAATGTGGGGTTGTCCCTGGGGACTGGACTGTGAGTTTTACTGGGGGAGGGTGTGGGAGGTGTGTGGGGCAGGTCCAGGACCCATTAGCGACAGGTATTACTATAATGTCATTGTGCTTAGAAAAACAATGAAATTGCCTTAATTTAGTAATTAAACTGCTTCTAACAGAAGAGGTAAGCGGTTCCTACATGATTTTTAGGCACCCTGGATTTGGGTTCTTCCAGCATGGGGGCCCTATCTATCTCTTTGTGGAGAGAAAGCCCGGCCAAAGGAAGTCCATGGGTACCAGACGGGCTTGATCTGCCCTGAAGTCTAAGGTCCCTGCTGATGTCAAGGGAAGACTTGGGTGGGCTTAAGTCTCCTAAGCCTCTGTGTAGGAATGCCAGGCTTGTAGGGAATTCAGCTGCTGGGTGTCTAGGCAGCCAATGAGGAGGACAGGGGTGCATTGGGATCCTCTCAGAAGGGCTGTCACAGGCCCAGTCACCTGTGAGTGGCAGGGGTTTCCCAGAGCACAAAACTGAACTTAAATCTCCCTGGGGTCCCTTTTCTGGGAAGAAAATGAATTGGAGAGACTGGCAGAGAGTTTTAGTCCACTCCCCTGCACACAAAAGACCCCCAGCACATTCATGTGGAGAGGGCTGGTCTTTCCCTATAGGAGGGGGCTAAACTGCCCAAAGAAAGGGAGGAGGCAGCTGGGAGGTCTGAGACCAGCTTCTGCCTTTTTGACCAAGTTATTGAGCTCAGTTCTATGACACAAAGTGGCTTTGTTGTTGATTGAGTGGAGGACACACAGCCTGAAACAGCTGGGATCCAGCAGATGCCTTGGGAGAGCTGTGGGCTTTTTCAGCCTGGATCTGCCACTAACTTGCTCTTTGACCTCTGCTTCCTGGTTTATGTTTTGTTGAACCATTCTAGATCCTTTTAGAAGCTATTGTCATGAAGAAATGAAGTCAACTTCCTCTCCCTTCTTCTTCATTTTTTTTTCCAGAGACAGGGTTTGGAGCCTGTCCTGGAAATCACTCTGTAGACCAGGCTGGCCTGGAACTCACAGAGATCTGCCTGCCTCCGTCTCCCAAGTGCTGGCATTGAAGGTGTGTGCCACCACCACCTGGCTTCCTTTCCCTTCTTTAGTGACTCAGCAGATCCCACCTGCCACGTTCTCCTATCTTCGAGAATGTCCAAGTTCTGATAACCTTGGGACAGTCTGCTTGTGAGACACAGTGACTGTGGCGATGAGGGAAACTCTTCATTCCTAGGCCTTGAGGTTTCCGTTCAATGCCTTTGCCTCAGGACTTCCCACCTCTCCCTGCCTTTGTCCAGGTCTTACCCCTCCTGCCGTCTCAACCTCCTTGTGTTTGCTTATGGCTGCTTTCCTGCAGGTAAGCGTGGGTCTGGCTATACTCAGGAGTCATGGAGGATTGCAACTCAGTCTTCTGGGACTTAAAATATAACATGCAGAACACCTGATGGATCAACTGAGTTCATCTGATTCAAGTTCCCCGGGCTTTTGATGACACTGATGAAATGATTCTCCAATTCCCATGGAGATGTGATACCTAGAATAGCCGACACAGTTGGGAAAATAAGTCAAAGTTGGAGGACACGTACCACTGAGGTCAAGATGTAAAGTTATGTTGTAAAGGCTGTGGTACTTGTCTAGAGTGGACACTGGACAGATGGAGCAGCGGAGTCAGAGGTAGACATGTGCCTGTTATCAGCTGAATTCCATCAAAGAGGATGGAACAAGACCATCTTTTCAACAAATGAACAAGAATAACTAGAATTCATGTACAAAAAGAAATTGTACTCCATGTCTGAGAAACTGACCTGACTGTGAGCAAGGGCCCTATCAACTGGACTACGTGTCAGTCAGTGAACGGATAAACTGGTATATCCATATGCTGGAGTACCACTCAGCATTCAAAGGAGCATTAAGCTAGTTGTAGTAGTGAAAAGCACTGAGACACAGCACACACAATTATGAGTGAGTCCCAAAGACAGTGTTCCAAGGGGAGAAGCCAGAGACAAAAACACTACACAGTCAATGACCCCACTTAAATGTAAGTTCTAAAAAAGGCAAAACGACACACTTTAGTGACTGCTGAGAGTCAGGGGTGTGGCCAGAGGGCGCAGGGTACTTCTCTTTTCGCCCAGTATGGTGACTGCCCGAAGTAAACTACCGATTGAACAACACACTTAAAATCGGAAAGTGTATAAATTCACCTCAGTAACGCTAATTAAAGAAAACAATAGGGGAGAATATACGTTTGCACAAAATGGACAATGCTACCTATGTAGTCAGAATGCCCAAGCAATTAAAAGGTGAACCCTGGGGTCCCAAATCTATGTGGGATGATCAAAGATGAGTGGAGAAGCCAGGCTGGTTGGGGGGGGGGGCGAGGGGGGTGCCACCTGGGCCGCGTGCAGGGCTCATGTGGTCCAAGGTTGCAGCCCGGGGCGTTTCCCTGGTGGTTTTGACCAGCACCTTTACAGTAAGCTGTAGGGAAGTGTGGAACCCTCTAGTGTGACAGGGCTTTCGGCCTGTGCACCAGCCCCCCATGGGTCACTTTCATCAGAACAGGAAAACGAAACAGGCTCCCCCCCGAATGATTTATGGGAGGGTTGTGTTTTGGGGATGTGATACCACAATTGGCGCCTTGGGGCCAGGACATCTGTTTCCAGGGAGGTGAGTGCTCCCACAGGGGATGTTCACCCTCTCTGAGGGGATTCATCTAGTCTTGGTGCCATTTAGCAGAGCGGGCCTTCTAGGGACAAGAGGCCTCCCCGGTGCAGGAGAATGCATATCTGGGTCCACTCAGCGCTCAGGGAGACCTGGCTGTGCCGTAGGCTGTACTCTTGAGAGTTCACGAGCACAGACGCCCACTCAACCGCTACATTTTTGCCATTCACTGGATTAAACTTCAGTTATGCTACATGTCTCCACCTGGATGGTGGATTTGAACTATTTCCTGCAGGTCTTTACTGCATGTGCATTGTGGCCCACATCCGCCTCCCTCCCAGCCTCAGTTTCCTGGGAGCCCTGAAACTATAAGTGTAGACTCCCCTTGGGCCCTGACCAGGATTTTGGCAAGCCTCTGCTCAGACTCACTCCATAGGTGGCAAAACAGTGTAGCTTCATCCTGGAAGATGATTGCCAGTGTCACATGGTCTGTGAACCTAACATGAAGTCACCCAATCCATTCTTCATCCACAAGAATGGGACAGGGTCTGGAGCTGAGCTGTGACGGAGAATATCTGTGGCAGTTCTTCCTCGGCCTGCCTGCCTGGCTGAGGAAATCCAGTCCTCGGTTGGGTCTCAAGACAAGCCACACCTAGCCTACTTAACATTTATTTTTGCCTACTTCCTCTCACTCTCAAAAGGAAATCCAAGTTCTCAGGTTTTCTGTGGAGGATTTTGTCTAGTTTAAATCCTGGGGACCTTGTTGGGTCAGAAGGATTTTGGAGTCTTGAGCCCTACCCGGCTCTGTCTCCATGCTGCCCACTAACCCCTTCCACCCTTGTCCACAGGGTGGGGGAGGCTGCCAGCTCCACCCCCACAGTCCCCTGCCACTGGTGAACCTTGTGAGCATATGACACAAGACTGTGTGGGTGTGGAAACAGCTCCCCCACCTTGGTTGCCATCAAAGATTCATTGTATAAGTAAAATTAAAATGTATTAACTTGCCTTCCAGATGCCCCCTGATAGCAAGTTTAATTACTCTGGGCATAATTAAATGAGTTTAAGAGATTAGAACTATAAGGGGGTAGGTAAAGAGCATAAATTTATGGGGAAAAGGGGAAATTTAATTCTGCAATCTTTGGTTACTTGCTAGCCAGGTAGACTGCGGGGGACTAGAAGGGTTGGAGGAATTACTGGGGCTGAGGCTCCAGGAGGAGGGTGTAGAGGGGTGAACCAGGCAGGATGCATGTTTCTTGGTCCATTTGGTAACATGCAGCCCCTACCTAGGCAGGTCTTGCAAGGTGAGCAAGCTTTGGCTGGGCACACTGTCTAGGGAGCTCTTTAAATGCAAGCTAAGTTGAGGTTGAAGTGACCTGGAGGTATGAATGACTGAAGGACCAGTGAAGCGGTTTCTAGAGAGTCAGTTCAGTTGCTGAGGGCACTGGGCATGGGTGGATTTCGTTGACAGTCCCAGGGAAGGCCAATCACACGAGACAAAGTCTATGGTGACATATTTGGAAGTCCCAGGACAGAGGCAGGGGAAGGGTGGCCCCACAGCAGAGCTACCCAAACTACAGCATGTGCGGCAGCTTTGAGGAGGAAGCACAGGACCTTCATCCAGATGGCACATCTGGTGAGGCACATCTTCTTTAAACACTCCCCCAACCACTTAATGTGTGCAGTGATACACATTCATATCCACACAGACCCACTGCTCACACACATTCACTCGACAGGCATTCACGTATCCGTACAAATTCACACCATGTGCAAACACATCTGTACATAGGTCTGCACCCTTGCACACATATGCATCCACTCCCTCACACTGCTTAACTTGCAGATATGCACACATGGGGCTCACTCACTCAAACACATGCACACACAGATACACATACGTAGATGTTCAGCACTGAAAAGGGAGCATTTTGGGGAAGGACCCTCTTCCTGGCTGACTTTCCCTCAGGTCTCCTACAGCACCCACTGCTCAGCAGGAGGGTGTCTTGTCTCTGAGAAAGTCTGTTGTGGTCTGTTGGAGTTTTCAACAGCACCGGCAGGTGGAAGGAAGGTTACTCTTCCTAGTGGTTTAGGGTTACACTTTTAGAAGGCTGCACACAGACCAGTACACACTTTCCCCAGCTCTTGCTCTTGTTTAAAAAAGGCTAGCTCTAGATAAGATCCCACATTTTAAAAATGAAAACAAAACAAAACAGACGTCCGGGACACCTAAGGAAGAAGGAAAAGGGAAGGCCGGAGCAGGCAGGGAAGATGAAATGGGAAGTCCCTTGAGCTTGCTGCTTGGGCTGGGGTGGGGGCTGGGACTGCCAAGCACTATAATGGTGTTTAGAAATCGAGTCTGTGTTATGTCTAGCGGTCCTAGTATTTTGTGTTACTCTGACCCCGGCATTGTATCACTTCAATGCAGTCAGAGTGTGTGAACGCTCAGTTCTGGCCGGAGGAAGGTATTTGTATTCAAGCCAAATCTACATTTCAGATTTGAAAGGGGAGGAGGGGGGGGCAAAGGACAGATGGGGGGGGGGCTGGAAAGGGCAAAGGTCAGTGTTCACAGGTCTGAGACCATGTTTAATATCACATGACACCTTTGTCAAACAGTGTGTCACCCCTCCCCCAGACACACAGGCTGTCTGGGTTTCTATGCCTCAGGGACCTTCCTTTGCAGTCTACGGCTTCCCACCCAAACTCACAGACTTGCTTTTTATAAACCATAAGAAACGAAGGAAATTTGACCTGCTCCATATTTTTCTAATGTGATGGCATGAGAAGCCTCAGAGGGTCATGCTCTCCCTTTTCTCCCCCAGGCTGGCCTGTCTGCATCCCCTGCTTAGGTGCAGTGGCTGGCTGAGGCCGGCAGGGAGGGGAGCGGTGTTGGATTTCAGTTGTGCCCTTGAAGGTGCAATCTGGGGCTGCAGCTCAGGGTCCAGTCATCACCAGAAATCTCAAAGGGGAGGAACAGAACTCCAAGGTCAGACGCATCCAGAGGGGCTTTGGGAGCAGCGTAAGGGGTGCTGGGTTTAGGTTGTCTGTAGGCCTGCGGTAGGGTCAGGGAGTACTGACAGCTGGCTCTTCATCTGTGGACCAGAGAGCATCTCTGCTTTGGTCACCAGAGCCTGATAATGTATGTTGACTTAAGCCTGGGAGGCATCTGTCCCATTCACGCAGTCCTGCAGAAGTCCCACTGCTCTGGAGAAGACCTTAGCTGCATAGGTGCTGCAACGTAGCGCAAGGACACATTAAGGTGGGCCACATTAGTGAAGAGCCTGCAGAGGCGAGGCATTCCCAAGGAACAGCGCTTCCCTAGGCTTTGATAAGAGATTCAGAGGTTGTTTGGGATTTGCAGGAGGGGGATACTTTCACAGAGCACCCCGACATCCAAAGCAGTAGACTTGGCTCAGATGCATAGGGCTCCTGGATACTGGACCTACTCTCCTCCTCCTGGCCTTTGCCTGAGCTTAATCTTTGCTGTCTTGAAAACCAGCGGCACTGACTTCTCTGTGAGGCTGTATACTCACCGAGTGAGTTGTTCCAGGTAAGGTGCCTAACCTGGAAGAGACTTTCAGGAAATTCAAGCCACCATTTATTTGGTGAGGCAGTTTGTATGTACATCTCAGGGAGGTGTGTGAGGATTCAAGCAGGATCTGAGAAAGTACATTTGGCAGAGATAAGGAGACTATCTCAGAAGTAAGCTCTGCATTCCTCCATCAGCCCACACTTCTGAGCTTCCATGCCTCCGTGCACTGTGGTGAGAAGACCCCTTCCAGAAAGCAGGCAGGATCGCTAGGATGGGCATGAGCACTCGCTGCCCTGTTTAGACCAGCTGCTGCCTTGGACAATGTCTTTAAATAGATCAAGGTCAATTATACCTGCTTAGTGACCTGCTTGGATAATGAACAAGAGTTTAGGCTGAGCTGGAAGACTGGGCAGGGGTGCCGTAGAGAAAAGCACCAGCCTGGGGCTGGGGACTTGCCCTGGCAGCCTAGCACCCCAGGCCAGCTTCCAGGTGCAAACACTGCTCTTTAAAATATGTGTAATCTTTGCAACATCTGGAGACATCCAGAACTCCATTCAGTAAGTCATGGACCCCAGTGTCATGAAGAGTCTGTCACTTTTGCCCTTAAAACAGCTGCATTCCTATCTGTGGAAACTGTCTGCTCACTGCCTGATTTGAAGAGATAGCCTAGGAAAAAGGAAGAACACAGAGAGAGATGTGTCATGGCAGAAGAGCAAGAACTGAGTTTCACATCTGGTGAAGATGTGTTGGGTCGGCAGGTCTCCTTACCCTTGCCACCTCAGTCCTGAGATCTGTGAAGTGGGCTAACAGCACCTGCTATTAATATATCTTAAAGCTTACCTTGACATGCTCCAAAAATGGCTAAGAGAAACAATGCGCTCTGCACATTGCTGTCTCCTTAACCTTTGAGTCTTTCTACAAGGTAAGCCAGACTTTACATGGCCAATTAACCTGGGGTCGGAACTCAGCATATAACCCACGTGTTAGCAGGAGCTAGCCAGGATGGAATGTAGGAGTGGCTTCACAGGTAGTCATGTGATGGTCAGGAAAAGTCACAACACTTAGGTTAAGCTAGAGTCAGGGTCTGCCATCTGCAGCCCAGGGCCACATCCAGGCCCTCACACTCTTTTAAAAAATTAAATTTTCCCTTGTAGCTATATATTGTATGCTGACCATATTCCACACTGCCTATTCCTCCTACCATCCCTTCCAGCATGAGTCCCTTGGCTCCCATAGAAAAATCTACTTGTATTTTCATTTAATATGTATGTACTTGATTTTATGTAACTATATAAAATATAAGAACTAAAAATGAGAGACAAGGTATGATGCTTGCCTGTCTGAGACTGGCTTAATTCACTTAATATGACTATCTCTAGTAGCCTCCATTTTTTTGTAAGCAACATAACTTCATTCTTCTTCATGGCTGAGAATACCATTGTGCATACAGAGCATGTTTTCTTTATCTGTTTCTCTGTTATTGGACACTTATGTTGGGTCTGTCACAGCTGCTGTGCATAGTGCTGCAGGAAACCTTGATATGCAAGTGTCTCTGTGAGATGCTCACTTGGGAGTCCTAGTGCACACCCAGGAACTTCACCTCCTTTACTAAGCACACTCCACAGGAACACATGCATCCCCCCCCAATTCCCCCTGCACCCGCCTCGTTCCTTCCACTCCTTCACTCTCCCCAACTCTCCATGCTTCCCTCAACTTCTTTTCTTTAAAAAGTATTCATTCATTCTCCATGTGTGTGTGCGTGTGTGTGCATGTGTGTGCACATGTGTGTGTGCATGTGTGTATGTGCATATGTGTTCATGTGTGTGTGTGTGTGTGTGTGTGTGTGTGTGTATGTATAGGCAAGCATGAGCCGTAGAGAGTACACGGAGGTCAAAGGACCACTTGTTCTCTCCTTCTACCATGTGGGTTCCAGGGATCGAACTCAGGATGTCATGAGACTTGTCAGCGTGCACCCTTTCCTGCTAAGCCATCCCACAGACCTCCTGAGGCTTCTGAGTGTAGCTCTGCTGTCTAAAGTCTGTGGCTGCTTTCAATGGCAGGGTCTAGTGGTTGTGACAGATGCAGGCCCTCAAAGCCAAAAGTGTGCACTCTTCTGCCCTTCAAAGGAAAGGTTTGCCAGGCTGGTAGAGCTTCTAAATGTGCTGTCACCTAAGTCTCCTAAGGATGTGTAGCTTCTCCATTTTTTAAAAACGTATTTTAGTTACAAATTTCTATTTACGTCTCTGGGGGCAGATAATACTTGTTCTGGACTCAATGGAGAAATAAATATCATATCGTTTGCTTCTTTGGGAATTTCCTTTCTACAAGAGAAAGAAGGGAATTGACTATCTACTTATGCTATTGCCTTTACCTTTTATGGCCACCAAGTGGATGAAATCCTTTCTGCAGAGAAACGGACTTTCAGATGGGTCAAGTAACTCAGTCAAGATCACATAGCCAGTGCAGAATGAAGTCAGGATTTTAATCCAAATCTTTCCGATTAAAATTTCAGGTCCTCACACCAGATGCTGCTGCTTCCATGCACTTGGGCACCCTCTCCTAAACTACCTCAGGGCCCAGATTTAGATCTCCTACAGGTCTTCAAAGTGGGGATGAAGGCCAGGGAGCCACGTCTTGGGAGCCTCTGATAGCCTGGGCTCTAAATCTGGCATCAGAGCCTTTGACCTGGGGGGAGAGAACTTGAGAGATCACCCAGAGTGAACAGGAGGGATAGTTTGGATGTGAGAAATGGCTTTGTGTGCCAAGATGTCCCTGTGCTTGCTGGCATGCTGTCAAGGTTTTTTTTTTTTTTTTTTTTTTTTTTTTTTTTTTATGGCTCTGGGAGAGGACTGGATTCAGGGGCAAGCCTGGGTGTAAGAGTGTGTGTGTGTGTGTGTGTGTGTGTGTGTGTGTGTGTGTGTGTGTGTGTGTGTGTGTGTGCTGAGCTTGTGAACTGGAGCAAGCATGGAGGGTCTGTGATAAGGATGAAGGGCCAAGGGTAACTGCAGGGCCCTTGGTTTTTAGCTTTGCATGTGGTCCATCTTCTGATGGACCAAGACTGCTTCTTGTGCCATGGGTTAGGCTAGGCTGGCTCAGGTAAGTGCATGTTAGTGGGAATGGTGGTGCTATTAAAAAGAAGAAATTACAAAGCAAAGGGAAAAGGGTCAATGACTGCTCTGGGCCGCAGATCTGGCCAATACGCATAGCTAGTTATTCGAAGGCTGGATATGCCTTGGCTCACAAGGGCTAATAAATAATAAATACTAATTAAATCAAAGATGTGTACACTGGCCCCCTCTAATTCCAGGCAGTTTTGAAAGTGGACTTTATCATGATGAAGGCCTTGGGCTGAGGCTGTCTTGCTGTACCAGATGGAAAGGGGCCCCAGGGAACTCCCTTCAGACTTCCTGAGCTGCCATAGGCTGATGTTACTGGGTATGGAGAGGGAGTGGATGAGTTCTGAGCAGGGATGAGGTGCTAAAGTTGCCAGGCTTTGCAGGTGGGAGGCTCTGGGGCAGACAGACAGACATTTGTGGGGTATTACCATCCAAGCTGGTTCCTTCAGATCTGTGCATACTAGGTCTCTCTCCATTCACCAGAGAGAAATTTTACCAACAAGGATTGTTGATATAACAGAATTGGTAATTCACTTTGCACCAGGGGCCCAAAACATCCACATAAAAAAATCAGCGTGGGCTCCAGAGTCCCACTGGACTGGGGGTTACCTCTACAAGTAGGAACTCTGAGCTGTGTTGTCCAGTGCTGCCTCAGTTAGGCTATGGTCAAGCTCAGTCAGTGATGGCCTGTTGTTGGAGGGGGGTCACAAATTTGCCCACAGATCACTAGGGAAACTTGTAATGTTAAACACACATGGGCTTCTCCTCAATGGAGGAGATAGAAACTTGTTCTCTCACCCAGAAAGCTGGGGTGGATATTGTTAATGATCTTTTGTTCTCTGTGGTGGCAGACCTCACCCACCTTTTGCTATAGAGGCATACCTCACCCAGATCCCCTGTAATGTTTATCCTAGACTCTCTCTCCCTAGCTCCCAGTTAATAGGACCAATCCTGGCGGGCAGGTGTCACATGTATTTTGTAGTCTGCTGACCTCTGTGCTATCTTGGTCAGAGACCCAACACCCGACCTTAGGCCCTTTAGCTACAGAAGCCACCCTTGTGTCACAGGTACTTTGTAAAGAGTCTCTATGTAGTCACACCTTAAGCTTTTATTGTGCACCCGGAATTGGACTGATTGCTGCATGGAGACTTCCCCCAAAATGTGTTTTAGATAAGCTGATAGTGAGGCACCTGGCATTAGACTCCTGAGGTCTGATCCAGATTGACAAGTCAATCCGAACTGAGTTTTCATTCTCCTCTCTCAAGGGTTTGCTTCCTTACCTGGACACTGGCAGGATCCCCTCAGCTTGCTGCAGGTTCCATTCAGCTAGGGTTTTGCACAAAGCTGGGTCATGGAGAAGGCAAGTGCTGTGATGGAGTGCTCCTGATAGAGACGTGAGGCCAGACTTCATGGAAGGGAGGGGCCAGAGCTGTAGGCAGAGCCAGTGGGCACAGTGAGGGACAGCATGGAGAATCTCAGCCTGAGGGGGCTTTGTGGTGGGCTGTGGTGGGCAGGCTGAAACTTTGACCTTTGAGTTCAGGAAATGTCATTTTCTTTCCTTAAAGAAGAAAACTCTGACCCTCCCATGCATGCCAAGAAAAAAAAAAGATCCAACAGTTCATGGTCCTGTTTATTCTCAGACAGGGAGTGGATGGCCTTTCAGAGGTGTCCGACTGTGCGATCCAGCCAGACTGACATCTGTGGGAGTTCAGGGCTTGGATGTTTAGTCTGAGAGAGACCCCTAGGCCCCAGCGGGCTCAGCTCCTTATAGGTTTGGCTTAGCACTGACCCCACCCCCTCTTGAGAAATGGAATCCTGTGGGCTTTACATGAAGGAAGCTCTGCAGTCCCCCAAGTTCAGCCCACCCCCATTCTCCTTCCCCATCCTGCTCTGGGACTGCCATAGAAGTCTTAGGGAGCCCTGCAGGCCCAACAGGCTGTAGATCAGAATCTGCTTTTCATTCTGCACCCCTGCTGGGCCTCTGTCCCCATAGGGCTTCTTAGGAATCGCTGTGACTGTGGCCCTGTTTGTAACTGTTCTGCTTCTTGCATAGTACCCAGCACAGAGCTTTTGCTTTATAAAAGTTCCTGGAATTGGCCTGAACTGAGCTCAGCTGAGCTGGCTTGGGGAAGGCTCAAGCATCCTGCAGGGTGTGACAGGGCTGTGCTTGTCTTAAGGGAGCTTTGCAGGTCTCCAGATTTGCTCCTGGTAGAGCTATGTTCTCAGAGTAACATACAGTCCCGAAGCAGGGGCTCCTTGACTTCATGTTCACCAAGGGTTCTGTGCATTTGACAGTGGGATTCAGGGGGAACAAAGGAGTGGGTTGAGGGGCCTCTTTGTGCTGAAGGTGTGCACACTCAGAGACACACTGCTTTTAGAATGGGAAGTTCTGCAGGGAACAGGCCTGGCTCCTGAAAATGTACTGACAGGGTCTCTACATAGCTCTGACTGTCCTGGATCTCACTCGGTAGCCCAGGCTGGCCTCCAACTCACAGAGATCCGCCTGCCTCTGCCTCTCGAGTGCTGGGACTAAAGGCATGAGCCACCACTTCTGGCTTGAAAATGCATTTCCTTCCTTCCTTCCTTCCTTCCTTCCTTCCTTCCTTCCTTCCTTCCTTCCTTCCTCCCTTCCTCTCTTCCTCCCTTCCTCCCTCCCTCTGTCCCTTCCTCCCTTCCTTCCTGCCTGTCTTTCACCTTCCTTCCCTCCTTCTTTCCCTTTCTCCTTTTTGTTTATTTTTTCAAAACAGGGTTTCTCTGTAAAGTCCTGACTGTCGTGGGTCTCACTCTGTAGAACAAGGTGGTCTCGAACTCACAGAGATCCATCTACCTCTACCTCCAGAGTGCTTGGATTAAAGACATGCACCACCATTGCCTAACTGAAAATTTATTTTAAAACCAGTTTTTGTAACACTTTGTCCCTCAGAGTTCTCAGGGACTAAAGGGTGTAAAGATGTAGAAAGCAAAACTAACAAGTTTGGAATGCAAATTATTTATGTTGATAATTATTATGCAAGTTGCAAAAAAGAGAAACATACATATTGAATCATGTATTGAAATACTGTCTAGTGTATTTAGTGAGATGATTAATTTAGTGGTGAGTTTTATAAGGGCTCCTATTATCCAGGGCTCTTTCTGGTAGCTTTTGTACTATAGCCATGGTCCTCTGGCCACCAGAGCTTCAAGTGTAATGATTCCATGTATTTTTATGCTGAAGACATTTTGGGAGCTAGATGTAGCCACACTGATCTTTGGTTGTGGTCCTAACCACATTGATCTGCCTGCCAATTCTTCATGTAACACTTTGGGAATCTACTGTGGATTTGGTGTCATAGGGTGACATAGCTAAGCTGATTTTAAAGATAAAGGATGTCCTTGTCCTGAGAAGTGAGGCTTGCTCAACCCGGTTGTATTTACATTTGGGGTAGGTGATGCTGTGTTGGGGGGTCTGTTCTGTGCATGGTAGGGTTCTTGCAGGACTCCATCCTCTACCCTAGATACTGGTAGCACTGCTCTCAGTCAGGACAGTGGAAAGTATCTCCAGACATTGGCATGTATCATGTGTCCCCTGGGTTCTAGTTAAGAACTGTCAGTTTAAATGGAGACAGATTCGACACAAAGAAAAGTGCTGTTAAGCGCTTTAGGGGTTACTCAGAGGAGCTGCAATCCGGCTCCAACTTCCTTCCGGGTGTGTGAAAGTGTGCAAAGCGTAGCAGAGGGAAAAGGGAGAGGCCGGAAGGCATCCACGGGCACGGTGGGCTTCTGCAGGAGCTGGATGGTGGATGGAGATGGGAACAGAAGCTGTGGGGACAGGACAACAGGCAGGCCAGCACCAGGTGGAACCACCCCACAGGCCTGCACATCTGGACTTCAGTCTTCTTCTGACACTGGAGCCAAGATCTTGACACTCATCTGCTCCTGCTTTCTGCACTTTTCTACCTTCCCTGCTTGCCTCCCTCCCGTTTCTGTTCTCCTCACTGCTCCCTCCCTCCCTCCCACTATCAGAAGTCTGCATACCCTGAGAAGCAGAGTGCACTGTCGGGCTAAGAGTTTGCTGGAGCTCCCTGCAAATCCCATGTGTCCACTGCTTCCTTTTGGCTGGTCCAGGTCCTTGAGTAGGGTAGCTGTGCCGCCATCTGGTCCAGCTGATTGCATCTAGACAGCAGATTCCTTCATAACACAGGGACTCTGTGTGTGTGTGTGTGTGTGTGTGTGTGTGTGTGTGTGTGTGTGTGTGTACTGCAGGCCTGATCTTAGACAAAGGCTCTTGGAATTACATGCATCTGTTAATGAAGATGGAGGACTGACTGGATGTGGGGAGTCACAAGGATGCACACTTGTGCATAACCTGCACTTTTGGCGTGTGGGGAAACAATCCAGGGACTTTCTGTGGGTCAGCGTGATGACTACTGGCAACAGACAGAGGAAGGACAGCATGGCTTCCATACTCCATTCTCCAGGGGTTCTTTCTCCCCAGCCATCTATCCCTGCTTTCAAACTGTCCAGTGAGGAGGGAGCAGGAGGCAGCGAGGCAGGGGTGAGACCTGAAGGGGAGCTTGAACACACCATTCTTTTTCCCTTTCCCTTTCCCTTTCTCCACCCTTAACCGTCATTAGCAGAAAAATATTTTTAAAAGATCCCTTGATGGCATCCCCAAATGTGAAGTGTGACATTTTCTTAGCTGATGGCCTCCTTTGTGAAGGGATTTTGTGTCCTCCCAGCATGCCTGCTGGATCCCAGTTTGCTGTGGTTGCTAAGGTAAATACTCTTTCCATTAAGCGCCACAGCCCAAGTGTGGCCTAAAGCTCAAATAAATGACCAAGGAGAAAGTTAAACATTTCCCTGGGGTGATCTTAACCTATGCGATGGCTTTTTGGGAAAATTGCCTATTTCCACCCCCCATGTTTTGGCCAGGGGGTCTCTCTCATTCTCTTATTTCTTTTCAGCCAAGTACATCTTTTTCATTTATTCGTGTATTGGATGAAGGGCAGAAGTGGGATTAATAAGCCACAGAGAACCTCCCCCCAGAAAGCTGGAGCAGAAGGGATGCATTATCTTAACTTTGGGGCGGCCTGGGGTGTGTAGCTGATTCTAGCAGAGACCCCACTTCCCTTTCCTGTGAAAAATACCACAGCCCAACAGCCACTGGTGCACAGTGTCCTTCTGGAAGGTTCCTTTATGTAGGGAACAGAGTCTAGGATCCTGGTGGCATCTTGTGACTTGTGTGGCACAGTGACACACTTTGCTTACTCCCATAAGCCTCAGGAAGATGGTATCTGCAGACCACTCCACAAGTGTGGCCACTTTGTGAGGAGATGGTCTGGACAGCCTCGCTCACCGCTTTACCTTTGTCCTAGAGGAGTCAGAGCAGCCTTTGGCCAACTGAAGGAAGTCACACGTGGGTGATGGTCTTTAGAAGTCTGCTGAGCTCCAAGGAAGAGCTTGCCCCACCTGGAATCCACACTTGAGCTGTCTCTGACGAGGTGCTGCTTTGTGTATGTTTGCTTGTGTGTGTTATATGTGCCCAACTATTACACATTTTGAGTGGTCTATGAATACCTTCTTCCTGAGGCTAAGGGGGATAGAAAAACCATGCTGCTGAGCCACTCAGGTCACCATGAGCCATGTGGGTGGGTGTGGAGGCTGGAGGCTGACATCAGGTACCTTCTTCCATTACTTTCTACCTTATGTTTTGAGATGGGTCTCTCACTAAACCCCAACACTCATGGACTGGCTAGGCTGGCTGGCTAGAAACCCCAGGATCTGCAGTGCCCCCTTGCCCCTGAACTCCAGCTAGGGTTACTGGCATGTGCTCCTGTACCTGGCTTCTATGTGGTTTCTGGGGATTTGAACTCAAACCCTCTCCCTAATGTGGGAGTCTGATACTTTGCTCAGTAAGTTTGCCTTTAGCTAGGGGACATCTACACCCCGGGACCACGCCTGGTTCTCCCTGTCCTGTCTGTCTCCTCTTGATCCCCAGGAAAGCACGGGGCCACAGCGGTGCTGCCTGGTAGAAATGGAGACTGACATACCACTTCAGGTTGAGGCCGTCAAGCTCTAGGACTGCGCAGACTTCCAGGGCTTATGCCCAGGTCGGTCGCCTGCTGGAGGGAGCTTTCTAAAGACGTGAACTGATCACATCGCTCTGTTCACTGGGCACCTAAGGCCACTGCCTCCTGTCTCATCTTCAGAGATTTGCCCCAACTCCTTATTTACCTGGGGTGGGGGGCTGCCATCCATCCCTTAGGCTCCTGCTCCAATGTGTGTTCTTTGGCCTTCCTCCACCCCTAGACTCAGTCAGTTTGCTCCAGAGTACAAGCCCATCATCTGATGCTCAGCTCCAGGCACACAGATGCTCAAGTGAATGGTGCTGAGTTGAAAGATGGCTGCTTCTGCACCTGGAGCGATGCCTGAGCTCCTTTCTGTCTTTTCTTTCCCACCCTTCACATTATCAGTCAGAAGGATAATAGAGCAGATTAAAATGATCTCAGTGCCACACTTCTAATAAAGCATCTTGTTTAGTGAGCCCTAAGGAGAAAGAACCTTCTCTCTCTTTCCCCTCCTGGGGTGGGAAACCAGAGCGCCTGGTGAGTTCACGGAGAGCATGGCACTTGGATAACTTGCATGTGACCCGATGGCTTCCCGGACTGATGAAGAGCCCTGCCGCCCAGCGCTGAGGTCTGCACTCCTTGTTCAAGCAACCTTTCTGCCAAACCACCACTGGCCAGGGCACCGTGCTCCAGAGAAGACCTGGATAGCGATATTAGCCGGTGGTTCCCACACCCGCCTCTTTTTCCTCCTGGAGAAACCCAACGTTATGGCCTTTTCAGCCAATTTGGGAGGTGAAGGCCAGAGGGTTACTGGGGCAGGGTGGAGGCAGGGCCGATGGTGGAGAATTCCTGGATTTGGTTCCTGCATCTTGGTCGGTCTGGTTTGGGACTTGTACCTCTTAAGCTTTCCCACATGTGCCCCAAGGGCCCAGCAGTGAGCATGTTTTACAAACTGGAAAAATGAATAAAAATAAGACCCAGAAGGAAACACCAGGAGGAGCGTGGAGGGAGAGTGTGAGTTCCTCTCTACCTCCCAGCTAGGCCTGACCTGCATTTGTGGGCTCCGGGGGTCAGGCTTTGCTGCCTTTATGGGTGAAATGTGGAATTTCTGCTTAGAGAAAGCCTGATCAGTTTTTGTACTTGAGCTGCTCTGTTCAGCATTAATTAACTCCAGGAAGGTAAAAGTAATTCTTTTTATTTGGCTATCTGGCTCCACAAACCCCTCTGGCTTCCTGTCCCTGAGGCGCTGGATTGATGGGCCCGCAAATGTGTAAAGTCCTGCACAGGAAGGCCCCCACCCCCATGGCCATTCAGAAACTCTTGACTCCTGCTGTCCCCAAAGGCAAGAAACTTGGAGGCCCAGACCCCAGATCTGTTTACACCTTCAGAAATGGAAGCCACAGGAACCTTCCATTTTCTTCCCTAAGGATCTTGGGCTGAGCAAGAGGCCTGATGTGGAGGCTGGGGCTATGTGGAAAAGAATTTTTCCAAACTGCTTGAGAAACCACGCACAATCAGAGGAGCAAATACAAAAGGGATGTCTAGGTTGTCTAGGGAAGCTTTGCAAGAACCCCCAAGGCCATGTTCTCCTCATCATAGGTCCTCGGTCTTCTGACCTGAGCTTTGGCTTCCAAACCTTACTCCAGGACCTTTAGCACTAAAAGTGTCTTTGGGAGAGCTGAGACATATTTATTTATACTTTGTATAAACACATACTTTTGTACCAACCTGTGTTCTTAAAACGCATCCCTCAATAGAAACTGGAGATTTGGCACAGATGAAATAAATGTTTAACAATTACAGTTTTACCTGTTAGCTCTGTATAGAAATTTTGCTTTCATTAAATTCTTTTATTAGTAAAATCAAATTTCTAGTGGGAGTGACAGGATTGGATAAGCATAAGTTCTGTAGCAGCTTGGTATTACAAAGTTACCATGTGACACAAAACTAAACATCTTGTTCTTATTTGTGTTTTCTACTCTTAGAGTATTCCAGCTAATACACACAGGCAAAAAGACAGAAGTCTCCACTGAAGGACGCTGGGCTCTAACTTCTGAATCCCAGCCACTGAAGGGACACAAATGTATTATTGTTATTAGTGTAAAGTGATGAGGGTCATTATGACATCTTGCAGGTGGACATCATGTACTCTGCTCATGTTCACTCTCCCATGTGTCCCCTTTTGTCCCGTCCCCCCAGGTCTCCCCACTGGTCATCTTCCTGAGATAACGGGAGGTATAATCTGACGTCATGCTGAATGCAAACTGACAAATGGAAGCACTGTTGTCCATCTGCCTTGCTGTGGACTCCGACCACGTGTACTGCCACCCCAGTCTCTAGAGCACTAGGAAGGCTTGGATTCTCTAGTATGGTGGCCCGCAGAGAGCCTGCCAAAGGTGGCCATGTCTCCATCTCCAGAAACCTTGACATATTACCTTCTGAATCCTCAGGGACTTTATAGACGCAGTTTAGTTTAAGGACCCCCCAGAAAGAGTGTCCTGGACCACCTAGGTCAGCCTTCTCTTATCCCAGGAGACTTTCAAAGCAAAGAACTTTGGTTGGCTGGAGTTAGAGATGAGACAGAAGAGGTGGCCAGAAATCTACAATATTGGAGGCGTCTACCTTGGAACATGAGAATGAATATAGGTGACTCAGACCAAAGCTTGGTGATTGGTGAGCAGAGACCTCAGTTGTCCGAAGCTTGCCTGAGCTGGGAAGAGAGCATTTCCTTAGAGTCTTCAGTGAGCAATGTGGCCTTGTAGACACCCTGATTTTGACCGTGTGAGACGTCTCTCACAGACTGCATCATGTGTGACCCTGACCTCCAGAAGCTGTGCTAATGTTTTTCTGTTGTTTAAACTGCTCGGTGTTGGTAATTTGTTATATCAGCAATAGAGAAACAATATAAATTCTAGCAAGTCTGTACATAGAAGTTCCCAAGACTTTCTCTATCTCAGGATTCAGCTATGCATCACTTAAGGGTGTAGGGACACCATGTTGAAGGCTGCCTGGAAGAAAGAACTTTAAATGTGGATTTTGTAGCATTTGTAACTAACCCAGGGAAGGAGGCACCTGCCTGCTGGGAGTCAGAAGAGATGCTTACTTCAGACTTGAACTGCTTGAACTGTTGTTACTCACAATCTTTCCCAGTGACCATGCACATGGCCCTGGGGGAACACGGTGATGAAGTTTGGGATCCAGAAATCAAGAGCTGTGGCCAGAGGTTCCATTTTAAAGGAGACAAGTGCTTCTGCTCTTGGCCAGATCATATCTTTTCAGAGTTTGCATCTGGCTGCATTCCAGATGTTCATGGAGAAACAGATGTGTGGGACCACTTTCAACTCAGCAAGTGACGCAGTGTGGACTACAGCTCCCATGTTTATGACAATGGTGTGAATGAGTGCATCAACATCCTTATTCGCCAATCAAGCAAATGAAGATTCAGAGGGATTAAGTAACCTACTCAAGACAGCAAGATCTGAAAGCCCCAGACCTTCTGGGGGCATTGGCTTTGTTGGGGGTCTGGAAAGAGGAAGAGGCTGATCTGGACAGGGCCCATGTCTTCAGGACACTGGGAGAAGAGAGAACACTGGTGTATGGTGCAGCCAACATCCTCAGTCAGGATTGTCTATATGGCTGTGTTCTTGGACATATAGGAGCCCTTAGAGATGGACTCAGCCCCAGTGTGTCTTGTTCATTTTTACCCCGGTTTTTTGGTATACTTTCCTTGCTTCTCTGCATCTCAGTTCTTTAAAATACTGGCTGTAAATGTCTTTCCCAGGCTTTCTCTATCCCATCTTAATTCCCTCTGATTCTCATTACATTCATTGTCCACAAAAAATGAATTCTGGTACCTATCATATACTGCATTGTAGCACTGTTAAAACCAGCAACCCTCTTGGCTCACAGGTGATGTACATGTCATGTGCTATGCATCCTGTGGTCTGCTATCTCGGGCACAGTGGCATGCACAAAAGGCCTTTATAAATGCACACGTGCTGAATGAATGAGGAGATGCTATTGATGTCCCATGTTCCCTTGTCTTCTCTTTCTATGATTTCATGTCATAACCACAGTTTAAGAACATTAATTGCCTGATGTGTAGGCAAAGAGGGGAATGTGAGCCTGCATGGTCCCAGCTGGATGAAGAGTTGTTTGCCTCCCTCCGCCCGCTGCCTGAACCCCACACATTGAGAGGGTTTAAAGACACAGTGTGCCAAAGGCCAGGTGATTCGAGGAGGCAGCTTCAGACTCCTTCACCTTCCCGCATCATGTCTTATCCCAGGCAACAGCTTGGTTTTTCTCTCACGATCAGAACCAGAAAGCTAAAGTTCTGCTTAAAGGCCAGCTCTCTGCTTGGCCTCTACAGACTCTTAAAAGGCCTAGTCTGGCCTGGGATGGCAACCAGACCCACCCCAAACTGTGATACATGCTATTTCTGAACTCCCTTAAGGCAGGAGGCTGTCAGTCCTGAATCTGTCTGACACAACTTTCAGCTCTGGCACACCCTGTCCACTCCCAAGTTCAATGAACTTAGGACTGGCTGAGCTGCCCTCCCAGAAGAAGCCCTCATCAGCTGACGGATCAAGCCTCACACGTACTGTGCCTGGCATCCAAACCCTGCAGGACTTTGCAGATGTTCCAGTTAAGCTGGTCTCCTGGATGTCCCTGCAGCGCACTCACTCCTGCCTGGAGCACAGCCCCGATGCTGCTCTCATCAGAAGGGCTTGTTTCCACGGCTC
This sequence comes from Onychomys torridus, assembly GCF_903995425.1. Classification (NCBI taxonomy): domain Eukaryota; kingdom Metazoa; phylum Chordata; class Mammalia; order Rodentia; family Cricetidae; genus Onychomys; species Onychomys torridus. Next base: position 7,016,874 of record NC_050452.1, on the reverse strand, counting down.
TCTGTTAACAGCCCCAGTGGCTGAGAGCGAGCTGCCTTCTTCTGCTCTGTCTCTGGAAGGGCCCACTGCTTGTCTTCAACACATTTTGCCCACGTTAGCCTTTTCAAAAGAACACATCAGTGCTAAACACTGGTCTTGAAGGGCCTCCAGGGGATGGAGAGCTTGCCATGAGTGGGTGCTAACCAGGTGCCAAGTGTGGTGCCAAGGCCTTTCTTTTTGGTACTCTGTGACCATGATGTCCCACTTGTGAGAGCAATCCTGGAGAATATTGGTGCACATACACGAGGAGATAGATATGCCTAAGAATGCTTTCAGAAGCAGTCTCTATAACATTGGAACCACTGAACACCCACCCAAGGGGGAATGGAGAAGCAGTTGACATGCTCACAGTGATATACCACCAATCATCCTGTGAGTGCATTGTGCTGAAGTCATAGAGTGAAGCCCAACTCAGCCGCTAAGATAACACACTGAAGTCATGTGTAAGAGTTCAGGTAAATTTAAACAAGTGTAATGTTAAAAAGGCAGGGAGTGGGTAATCAGCTATAGAGGTAAAGACACAGAAAAACAGAAAATATATTTATATGACACTTTAAGACACGCTGAGCAATAATCCACAGACAAATGCATATGGAACTTCAGTATTAAAACACATGCAGAAATGGGATAGTCTAGGGGTGGGCAAAATATATCCATGGGCCAAGTCCAGTCCATCCACCTGCTTGTGGGTGGCCTGTGAGCTGAGAATGGTCTTTTTACAGTTTTAAATTGTTGAAAAAACCCACCAGCAAGGAATTCTTTCCTGACATATGAAAATTATATGAAATTCAGATTTCTATGTAATAAATTAAATTTATTGAGTCAACACCACACCTTTCCTTCCTTCCTCCCTCCCTCCCTCCTTCCCTTCCCTTTCCTTCCTTCCTTCCTTCCTTCCTTCCTTCCTTCCTTCCTTCCTTCCTTCCTTCCTTCCTTTCTTTCTTTCTGTCTTTTCTTGCCCATTACTTGCTAGGGACTGTGTCCACAAAGTTGAAAATGCTTGAAATCTGCTATCTGTCCCTTTTCAGAGAAAGTGCCTCAACCCTTGACCTACATCAGATTTGGAGCATGGATATCTCTGTAAGGGGGACCAGTGGGACCTGGTACACAGTTACTGCCACCTGACATATTTACCTTCCAAGTTGATGGTGACTTACCCTACTCAATTTTCAATATCTAATTTAGTTTATGCTTTAAAAAAGTGAAAGATAAAAGTCATCTGTAGTGGGCCATGCTAGAATCCCAGCACGTGGGAGACCAAAGCAGGAGGATTGCCATGAGTTTGAAGCAATCTGTACTATACAGTGAGTAGGAAGCCAGTCTGGGCCACACAGAGATGCTGTTTCAAAATACCCTTTCTCCCCTAAAGAAACTCCTTTGTCTTGCTCCCCAAACTCAGTAACAGGTACAGTTATGGTTCCCAGCTTATAGATGAGAAATGAAGCCCTGGGGGTGTGTGTCTGGCGAATTCTGGGAAGGGATTAACTTGGGCCATGGGTCTCCAGAGTGTCTGCCTAGCCTAGACTGTCCACCAGTAGTCTGTGTCCCAGCTGGGGAGAAAAAGTTCAGTTGGATGTCCTTCCTGGTAGACTTGCCCTGTGACTTGTTTATTGACGTCTCAGTACATGGTGAGCATGAGGGTGAGGAGAGAGATGCACAGACCACTGCTGGTCACATCATATTTGAGTACATTGAGACCCAATGCTTCTTTACTCCCCTCCCCACCACCCCCTCCTGCAGATCCTCTCAGAAACCCTGTGGGAAGCAAGGTGGTCGCTGTTGCTGCACATGGAGATAGAAAAGGCCAGTTCCCAGCTACTAGTGATGACTTCTTCCTCTTCCTCCTCTTCTTCTTTTTTGTTTTTGCTTTTCCAGACAGGGTTTCTCTGTGTAGTTTTGGTGCCTGTCCTGGAACTCACTCTGCAGACCAGGCTGGCCTCGAACTCACAGAGATTCACCTGGCTCTGCCTTCCAAATGCTGGGATTAAAGGCGTGTGCCACCGCTGCCTGGCCACCAGTGACTTCTTGGGCACAGTCATGTTTATGGAGCTCAGACAGAGCCCAGCACCACCCTGACTGTGGCCATGCAGCCGAGCGACTTCTAACAATTCCATCTTCTCACCAAGACATAGGAACCTCACCTGAAAAGTAGAGATGGCAATGTGTTCCCAGAACACTCTTGTGAGGATAAAATGAGACACCGGGTGTAGAATGTCCAGCTTTCTTTTTGGATCACAGGGAGAGCGGTCTACTGGCCACCTATGGTATCCCTGCAGCCTTTATTATCATTCTTACAAGACTCTTCTAGGATTTCCCCACAGTGCTGTCTGTCTTCATCAAGGCTTGGCTCTATTTGGGAAGATTCTTCTTAGACACAGCCCCAGCATTCAACACTAAACTTCTCCTAGCTTACCTGTAAGGAAAACGGGGTTCTGGGAACCATCTTAGGGTCATGGCTTTGTAGGAGATGATGGACAAAAGCAGAGAAATGTGAAGGTCAGCCAGAGGTGCCTGGCTTTTCTGTGTGAACCCCAGAAATCCGGCAGAGGTGGCCTGCAGGCAGGACTGCACTGCACAGCAGCGCCAGCTGTGGCTCCTGGGGGAAGGCTCACAGCAGCCACAGCAGTCATTCCTTTGAGAAACAGGAGGTACTTTCAATCAGCAAGGCATAGGAGACAAAAGTGGAAGGCAGATGCCCTGGAGCAGTAAACGAAAGGTGGTGGGGAGCGAGGGCAAGATCAGCTTTGTTTCCAAGGCTGGCATCATGAGAAGCTGTGAGGGCCTGAGTCAGAACAAGGGCTGTGCCCTGTGGTCCACGTTGGCATCCTCTGGGAGACAGACATTGGTTGGATCATGGAGCTCGGGACTGACAGCAGCATCTGCAGAGTCTTTGCAAGGACCTAACTCGAGAAGAGAGCTTGCCTGGTGTTCACAGACAGCCCTGTTCAGGGCAGAGGTGACAGTGGCCCCACTCAAACTGCTAATACATCAGGAGGAAAATTATTTATTGGCGTGTGTAAATGGGAAGTGCACAACAACGTGCAATCCAAGTATGGCTGGATGCAGGGGCCAGCACCAGGTTATCAGAGGACAGTCTCCCTCTCTCTCTCTTTCTACAAGGCAGGCAGCTCCCAACCCTCAAGGTGTTAGGTGAGAGGAGACAACAGGCCTGTCCAGACAGTGCCTGCAGACTGTTGATCTGGTGCATGGGCCTTCCTTTTTAGAACGCTTTCTAAGAGGAGAAAGGATACCTACTGTGCAGTTCAGACAATGAGCTGTCTGGGCTCTTATGGGGAGCTGAGAGCTGGCATGGAGCACAATTCGGGAGCACCAGTGACTGTGTCCTCTCCTCCCACCCTGCCTTTCAACAGTGGAGGCAGATGCTCCAGCAGACTTGGGGAGATGCTCAGTTTGGGGAGCTCCCAGTGATGCAGTGGGATCTCGCCAGCTGCCTCTGATTATGGCCCCCATCAAAAGTTGAGTGCACATGTCCTGGAAGGCCACCTTCCTTCAGCTCCTTCCTGCTTTTCCCTGCTCAAGCGGTGGGGACGTGGAGTGCTTTCCTTTTCCACGTGTTCTTACCCTTTCTCTTGTTAGGAGGAGGTACTCGCCTTGGGGCCCAGTGGCCTCTTGTCCTTGGCCTTCCTCTGGCCTGACCGCCCTTCCTTCTCCTTTTGCTCCTGGAAGCCCTTCCGTTCTTTAAGGCTTCATGGCAAATTGGACTCTCTTCATGATATGAATTTCAAAAGCTTTTCGATTCTGTTCTGCCCACCTCGTTTTTTTCTAGACTGTTCTCCATTTTTTGTGCATTCTCTGCATGTCTGTGCTAAACTCAGGAGGGCGAGGAATGCAGCTCTCCTCCTCTCTGCCACCAGAACGCTCACCTGATGCAGAAGGACTAATCTTGTGACTTCTTTCTTACTGCAACAGAATGTATTCAAATGGAGCCTGATGCTTGTCAGAGTTTACCGAGGGAGGATGGGACAGGAGACTGCCAGCTCAGCCTAGCCCGGTGTTTGGGTCCCTCCCCAGACCTCTGTGTGCTTAAATCCAAGACTGGACCAGTGGGGCTTCTCTATGTCTGTTCCCTCACTCAGCTGTGTGCACATCTGTAGCTTGAGTCACCGCATGCAGTCTCTGTGGAGCAGATCCATTGTGCTCTGTAGAGTCCCTAACTGCACTGGGGGGGGGGGGTCCCCAGGTCTGTTATCATTCTAAACCAGGGGTTGATAAAGGGCTGCAAAGGAGATCTCTCAGGCTTCAGGAGCCATATGGTCTCTGTCACAATTACTCAATTCTGCTCTCCTAACATGAAAACAGAGAGGACTCATAAATGAGTGACTGTGGCTACAATCCAATAAAACTTGACACAGAAAACAGGCAGTAGATTAGACTTGGCCTCTGAGCCTTAGCTTGATGACCCCAAAGCTGGTCAAGGATCTTTCTGGGTTCAGGGAAGCCCTTTGTGATCATTAGCAGGAGGAGAGTGAGAAGGCAAGGTCACTCTGCCGGCATCTCCAGCACTAACTCTGTCTCAAATGTCTCAGCTCGGCTCTCTCCCTGTCAGCAGAACAAAAGAAGGCCATTCAACCTCATTTGGAGGCTGTCACTCCATGCTGTTCTCATAAGCCACTTCCTTGGAACTTTTGTGTCCCAGTGGTAGTTGGCTGCTTCTAGTTTATGGGAACAATGACACAACCCTATCACTGTAGGTGATGGGGGAACTGTTGGAAGGATACACAGGAAACTCCAGTGTTCACAGCTGGTCTTTGCAGAGAACTCGGGTGTGATCCAGTGAGTGATGTTTCATAATTAAACTGCCTGGGTTCAAATCCCAGCTCTGCCATTCGTCAGCTTTAGCCTCAGTTTCCCAACTTCTTAGTAATGTGATAGTAATAGCATGGAGTATTGGGTGGGGGTGGAAGGGGTGTGAGGACTCAGTGGGATCCCATGCATCAGGCCTAACTCTGCCAGGTACAAAGTCATGCTCAGTCAGGACCATCTGTAGCAGCTCTGGGAGCCCTGCTATTCTGCTGGTTAGAAATGACCTGGGCTCTGCCTCAGGCAGCTCTCGTCTTTCTCAGCAGGGCACTCTCTGGGGGGCTCCTGGATGGATGCTGGCACCACCATTTGCTCCCCTTGCCTCAGACGTCTCTCGAGAAGACTCCACTGGCCCTGTTAGGTGTCTTCTGGTCTTGAGCAGCCTGTGTGCACTTTGGGGCCATCTTGAGTTCCTTTTCAGCTTCTGAATAAAGCTCTTGTCTGGTCAGCTATGGCCAGGACAGCCCAGAACTCCCTCAGAATGTGGGCAGGAAGGAATCTTTGAATGGGAGTATTCCATGACAGTCTTGAGAGCCCTGCTAGCAGAGGGCCTCTCTGGTCCCCACTGTAAAGAGCTCTCCCTGTCCCCAGGCTTTGGTTTTATGCATCTTCTCCCCACCTACAGTAGAAGTCACCTGGGTTGGACTAAAAATGTTACTCTCAAAGCAAATGATTGTGGTGGGGATGGTGGCACTTGGGCTCTCCTTATAGTAACCCTGTAGAACAATGGGGTAAAGACAGAGAAATGACCTTGTTACAGTCTCAAGGTGGCCTTCACACACACACACACACACACACACACACACACACACACACACACACACACACACTGGAAATATTCCCCAGGAAGGAACAGAGGTGAACAGCATTTACAGTTTTCTGGACTGGCCTCTTGAAGATACTTTTGAGGACTGCTTCTGGAAGCCACTCAGAGGCTCTGGGTGCATTTGAGGTGGGCCACCAGTTGAGACTTCAGAATCTTTTCTTTTATTCCTTCAGCAGGTCCCAGCCATTGACCTCTGAGTTCCACTGCAGAGCTTGCCTCTGGATTTATCAACCCCACTGGGGCCAAATGCCCGACTTGTTAGCCATGCTGAATGGTTTTATTTGTTTTTGTTGTGCATTTTTATCATTTTTGTTCATGTGTCTGGAGGCTTTCCTTACAAAATGATGGATGCGTTTTCATAAATCAAAAAATAAATGAGAAAGTATATAAAGGCAAAAATAGACCCAAGCCTGGAATTTGCCACTCGAAGATGCTAGCTGTTTCCCAAGGAGGGTGCACTTTCTGATTTTACAAGGTCAGATCCTGGCTTACTTCACAGAGCAGAGCTTTTGGAGCATTTCTTAATAATGGTAGCCACAGTGGTGACGATAACAATTCCAGCCATGGCTACTGTCTGCGAAAGTGCTTCTAATCCATCATCACAGGTAACGCGGCAGTAATCTGATGAGCCCGACTCTGTTTGTACCCCCATTGCACAGATGAATAAAGAAAGCTTTAAATGGCTCTGTACTAGAAGCACGTTTTCAGGGTGGTAGGGTGTGGAATCTAAATACAGGCTTTGTGTTTGGAAAGATATGTTAGACATAGGTTTCAGTGCTCACTCGAGGGCCGAAGCATTGCAGGCAGTTGGCAGCAGCGTGGCAGCAGCAGTTGCAGGGATTTGGGGAGAGAGCCTGCTCTCATCAGCTCTGTTTGAAGACAACTTCTGAGCCAGGACACTGGCCATGCAGGGCACACTGGGATAGTTTCCTCATAATGTCATGTACAACGTCAGTGTTACCACAGACAGAGATCCCTGCTTCCTTTCCCTTAAGGTGTCCACCCTAGCCACAGGGTATGGGACAGGTACTGACCTGCAGGTAACTGATTAGAGTCCATATGTTTCTGATATTAGTTGCAAATCCTCTGTTGTCATGAGTAATAGAATGGCCACTGGCACCTGTTTAAGAATAAAGGGTGGGGTGGGGGACTTTCTGGTTCACACACTCAGCAGACAGCATTTCTTCTTCCTGGGGGGAAAGGCTCCGGACTTCCCTCTTCAGTCCCATGCTGATCCTTTGAGCATTCAGAGGGACAAGGAGACTGATAAGCTTAGGCCACCAGCTCCATTCTCTGGTTGGAGGAGGATGGTTACTGTGGTGGGAGTTAGAAGCATGGCATCCGAGTGGCAGAGCTGGCTGCCCACAGAGTAGGAGGCTGCTGTTCTCACGAAGGGCATCCCCCTGCAGCTGTTCTTTCCTTCTAGTCTGCCTGCTATGGTTGGATCTTAAAAATTCCTGTGGAGGTGGTGGAACCTTGAGGGGTGTGGCCTACTGGAAGGAAGTCAGGGCATGCTCTTGAAGGGGTGGTTTGGTGCTTTTGCGATGCTGGGAGGTCAGCAGGCTTCCTCTCCCATGTGCTCCCCCCACCCTCACCATGCTCTGCAGTGCCATTACAGGCTCAGAGAGATAGGTGACTGAATGGAGACCTCCGGACTGAGGGTTAAATTACATCTCTTGGTCAGGAGTGGTGGTGCATACCTGTAGTCCCACTACTCAGGAGTCAGATACAGGCAGATCTCTGTGAGTGCAAGGCCAACCTGGTCTACAGAGTGAGTTCTGGGCCAGCCAGGGCTGCATACTGAGACCATGTCTCAAAACCAAACCAAACCAAACCACCAAAACAAACAACAATCCAACCAAATAATCAACCAACTAAATAAACCGTCCTCCGAACACCACAAAGCAACAACACCAACAACACCCCAGCTCTCTTTAAATTGGCCACCACAGATATTTCGTCACCGTTGTGGGAGGCTGACCAACACATCTCCTTTCTTTGTCTGGGCTTGGCCAAGGTCGATGCAGATCCCTAAGGAGCTTCGGAACAATTCCATGGCCGCTCCTTCCCCAAGTCGCCTTCTTTTGGATGCTTAGTCCCACCATCTTCTTCTGCAGTGGGTCCTCTCGTCTAAGTGCTCAACCCCTGTGCTTTATGTAGGTCGGAGACCCCAAGAGGTGTCCTTCCATACTGTGCCTGCAGCAAGAGGGGCTTTAAGCCCAGAAAGTACCTGACTGGCTATGTCTGGAATGTTCTGTTCAGCGGATTTTTGCTATGAACCTGTGGTAGGACCCGCATCTTGCCCTGATTTTGTGTCCTTTTGCAGACTTTTGAACAGCACAGCCATAGTGCGTATAAATGGGCTAATTAGCCCAGTTGCCTGCTAGTTCTCTGTTTGTGTGGCACCACCTGGCCCGGAGTATGTCACCCCTTCAGAGTTCCAGACAATGAGAGAGGGCAAACGATTACATACCAAGACTTCCAATTAGAAATTTCAAAATGTTGCCCTGGAGCTGGCAAGTAACCCTCTCCTTGACAGGAGAGGTGAAGGCTTTGGGACTTCCTAAGTAAACTGTTTTTTTAAGGCAGCTCAAGAAGAACAACTTCCAGGAGGCAGCATGGATTTTTATGGTCAGTGCCTCTTTCACTTCCTACCTGGTGACCCTCTTACTCAGTGACCTATCAACTGCTCACCTCTACCCAAAAGCAGTTCAGTCCTTGCCAGATCCCCTCTTGTGTTGTTCCAATTTGTTTCTCATGGTTGAACTTGTCTTGCTAAAGGTGTCATCAACTCTGAGGACAGGAAGCTAGTCTATCTTTGTATTTCTTTGCCAGGCATGTGGTAGATGTTGATAAGTCTTCCTTCACTGAGGTGTTGAAATTCTGTGTGTGTGTATCTGTTCAGGGTGTGGATAGGGTGGCAACGACATGTGAGTCCTCTTTGTAGCTCTGCTGGGAACAACTTCCTGGCATGTACAGAAGTTCTGCTGCTCTCTCTGTGCCAGTTTCCGGCTGACCCTTTCCTTTCTCTTGATTGCCAGGTCAATGCATGCTCTCAACTGCACGTTGGAAATGTCACCATCTTCTGTTAAAATTACATATTTACCTGGACATACCTGAGGTCAAACACTCCCAGCACTTATTCCAAACCTCAGAAGCGACCGGTAACTTCCTGAAATAAAGGATACAGTCTGTTCTTCTGGCTTCTCTGGAGTCATGTCCAGTCTTGGCCAATTTTCTGTCCATTTGCATGTATCTGCAGATGGCTGTTATGGGAAGGGTATGTTGGGAGGAGAGGGTATGGTAAGATGGGGAGGGAGGCAGAAGGGAAGAAGAGGGATTGCTCCTTGACAGTACTCCAGTCAGCTTTCTTCTGATGAGTCTAAGTGGGTTCATGGGATCTGATGTGGCTCTGTGAAAAACACATCTTAGAAAAAACACCATCAGTGTTCGAAGGCTCTTCCGTTGAGGAGGGTGGGAAAGCGGTGGTCACTGGCTGTTCTTAGCCCAGCAGGGGGAAAGGGAAGTACATGCCAGTCTCTGATAATTCTCTTTTCTTTCTTCCCTTCTCTTTTGTTCTTCAATAAATCACTCAAGACAACCTGCTTTTCTTTAGTGGTGTGTTTTTCTAGGGTTCAGCCTTTGTTTGAAATTCTAGAACAAGAGTATTCCAGTAAATATGGTCAACCTACGTGTAATTATCCTGGTATGTCAACTTTGCCCCTCAGTGGGTTTGCTCTGGTTAACCAGAGCTCGTCCACCCCACTCAGAAACAAGACCTCCTGTGGAACCCTGTGGAGGGCCCACCGGCCAAAGGCCTGCATCTGAAGGGAGTAAGCAAGCCCATAATTACTCTCATTGTTTAGCTCAGAGCTCAGAAAGGTTTACATTCAAGACCTCAGCTGGCGCACACAGCACGTTGGTCTGTGGAAAAATGAGCCTGCTCCCAGGTCCCAATGTTGCTTGTCCAAGGAGTTTTGGTGTCATAGGCATCTTCTGTGACTCTACTTTGTGAGTGTTCCTGATTAGAGCTTGGGTTTCCTCAGTTACAAGAGACATCTCAGCTCTGAGGTTGGAAGTTGTACCTTTTGAGAATCACAGAAGGTAGGCTTGGGAAGGATGTAGAGGTGATGGGCAGAGATAGATGTTAGTGTTCTGAGACTCACAATATTCCCAGGCACCGTCCAGGGATCTTGTTCCACTGCAGAACTGAACATAGTGACTGGGATGGGCTGGAGGTTTATTTCTACAAAGCTCTCAGGTAATGCTCTGCATTAGACTCTGGGCCGCACCCTGAGCAGCAAGATTCTCCACTAAACTCTTCATTTTGTGAAGAGTAAAAGAGAGACCCAAACAATTGGTGAGCTTTTTGGGTAGAATAGAGCTAGCCTTCTTGACTGTGGTATTTTCATGGCTGTTCAGGTGTTAATAGCAAGGATGGTGAGTCTCTGTGGAGAAAGTACTCCTGTGAACACATCTACAGTTCTGGAGGAGGTGGCTCTTTCTCTGGTACTCAAAGGTAGATTTGGGTCCCAGAGGCCTTAGGAGAGACCCATAGGTGTCCAGAGCTGGGAGTCTGTATCAGAATTACTTTCTTGCCATCATTAAAGAATTGGAAGAAGGATGGTGAGCCACTGACTTTGAGAGATGTGTATATTCCCTAACCATAGCCTACTATGTGATAAGTCTGTGGAAAACTTCAGGTAGGCAGGCAGGATTTGGGGGCAGTCAAAGGGGCACCATGTGTTCTTACCAGGCAACACAGGTTCCTTTCTTGGCCTCTTGGCACTTTTACAGACCTTTTGGTAAACTTTGTAGACCATGCCTGTAACAAGTATGCAGTATTATCTACCTAAATAGAGGGACTAAGCTGTGTGGATTTGAAGTTTATTTTTACACCATTAGAAGTATTTTTTTTCTCTTCTAGGAGCCTTGTCCACAGGGCAGTCAAACAGTATGACTTATGACAGGTGTTTTGGGATACACCATCAGCTATAACTTCAGGAGGAACTGGAGACCGAAAGTATAGGCCTCAATCTCCACTGTGAGTTGAAGACTAAAAAAAAGTCAACCATTTGGGTATTGTCACATTGAGCCCCAATAATGTCTCTGGCCATTGAAGGCTTGGATGAGCTTCTGCAGTTAGCACTCATGCACTGTGGCCAGGAGGAGGTGACATGTGGCTCCATGGGCAGAATGAAACCAGAAACCTGGCATGTAGTCTCTTCCTCACTCTTTCTGTCTCTTCCCTTGGGTAACTTAAATTTATATCCTTTTGCTATAATAAAACTTACCCTGAATATAGTGCTTTTTTGAGTCCTGCATGGATCTAGTGAATTACTAAAGTATTTATGGGGAACCCCAAATTTGTAACTAGCGGTATGATGTATGGATGGCTCTGCATGTCCTCAAGTATGCAGTTAGTGTCTGAAGTTAGGGTGATCTTGTGGGACTCTTCCCTCAGACTTTGAAGTTAGCTGAACTCATAATAACAGTAACATGCTGATTTAGCAAATATTCTTAGATAAACAAGCAAAACAGCTCCTTTGATCAAAGCCTTCCGGGTGGCAGAGTGGATTAAAGTCTAGGGCAGAACTTAAGAGAGCGCATTTTGGAGCAAGACATGTCTTATGGAAGACGCAGGCACAACTATTTTCTGATTGGTTTGCTCATGCAACTTAAGTCTTTGAGCCTGAGTTTCACAAAGCCTCATACATTTGTATGATGGACTAGCCTTGAGAGTAAGCTGGGAAGAGAGCACAGGGCCCACGGCATGCACTCTGGACATTGCCACCATGGTTGTGGTTATTACCTACGGCTTTGTTAGTGGTGTTATTTCTGTATTTACTTACGTTTTTATTAACTTTGTCTCCTTCAAATAGGCATTTGAGTGGTTTAGATAGATGTAAATATGATAGCCTGCTAAAATAAACTACCAGGAGCAGGAAGGTTAGAATTAGGGTGTTAGACAAGGCTGGAAGAGGAAGAATTGGAGTATCCTATATACAGCCTCTGGGAGGGCTACTTGTGGCAAAGAGGGAGATAGAAAGATGGGCCTGGTCATCTACAGTTAAGAGAACTGATATGTGATATGCTTTTAGATCAAAGATAAGGAAATGACCTTAGGAGAGAGGACAAGAGATGAAGAGATGGGCAGCTTGCCTGGCCTGGAGCGAAGGAAGAGTCAGGCCTGCCTTCTTGGCATCACTCTCACCCACCTTGACATCTTCATTGACTCTACTCGGTCAGCAGAACGTTCACTGACAGAATGGGTCCCACACTGTAAAGCGCTGGGGCAGGAGAGAGAGAGCACCCATGTGTCTACATGTTCTCTCCTTCTGGCTACCTCCATGTTTTACTGAGTCGCTCCAGAGGATCTCTTCTCCATTTCTCCTGTTTTCTGCTAACATGTTATTAATAAGGGTTCTAGATAGTACCCCCAGAGCTTCTCATTATGGATTCTTCTTGAGTTCAAAGAATGAAGCTATAGTGATGAGTTATGGTGCTGAACACCATAATAAACAGTGAGATTTCAAAAAGTCACAAAACAAACCAAGTCCTGGCTTCAAACCTCCAATGAGATCTTTAGGGACAACTTGTCACCACTCAGCATTCCAGAGTCCACAGCTCAAAGCTGAACCCTAAATTGTAATTTCAGGTCCAAAGCATGGTTCTGACATTGACCTCAGATTCCTCCACTCACCAGGCATTAGTTTTGTTATCTGTCAGGAGGGGGATACAAGGACACTTACCTCATTGAGGATCTAGCAAAGGGTTAATGACCTCATAATATAAAAAGCCAAGAGATAGTGATGGCCAGCGATATTTTAATATACTCAAAACAGGGCAAATAAGCTCTGTATCAGGGCAGCCAGGCTTCTGATCACATAATGCTTGGATTGCACAAGCTGACCACTGGCATCTTGGGATTCTTTAGAGTTTAAACTAGTGGTCTGAGAATCAGGCAGAACAGATGAAAATTTGGAAAACAATAGTTTTTCATGATTCACCAAATCTGATTTATGGTTGGAATGTGCATGGCACAGATCCTGTCTGGTTAAATAATGGAAACCAACATTCTCTTGCACTTGGCTATAGTGCATTTGAAGCACTGGAGTTGAATACTCCCTGGTTTAATGGTCTAGGGCTAGATTCTTCCCATCCTTCTCTTTGATCTTGACCTTCAACTGCTTGATCTGGAACCAGAACACATTTGAAAGAATGCAGTAGAGAAGGCTGGCATCACACATCAAGTCCCAGCTATGGGACTTAACATTCATTTCCACTATGCTGAACCTCAGTTTCTCCATTTTTAAAATGAACATGTAAAGATCTTCACAGTGCTTCTAGGTGGATTGAATGCTGTGATGTATTTGACATGTTTTGGAATCGATGAAAGATAATACATGTGTTCATTTTGCTCTGTTCTTGAAATGTATTGACTCATGCCATTGCTTCTAGGAGATCCAGACAGGCTCAACGCCTTGCTTGAAGTGAATTAGAGGAAGGACGCAATGCCTTAGGGCTACACTTGAACTAGCTTTCAGCCCCCCGGCATCCAACACACACACTTGCTAGTCTGATTGTCTTTGGATCAGGAGCAGATGTGTATCGTTAGTCTATGGGTTTGGGTTTTCTTTGCTTGGTTGAACTCTAAGGCTCTGGACTGGGTACTGGCTTTGGTTCTGTTCCATATTCAATAAATACCTGATTCGTTTTGCCACTCAAACTAGGCAGGTCTCACATTTTTGAAAAATGGTTAGTCTGAACTGGATTTTGAAAATCAAGATGGCTGAAGGCTTGAGAGCAAAGCAGGAGAACAGGGGGCAAAGTCTGCTGGCTCCCGGCCAGACAGTGATGCAGGCAACACCTTGGCTACCATTGTTCCTAAGTGAGGTCCTCTAGGAAGGCTGCCTGTGGGCTCTGCTTCCCTCCTCTGTAGTGGAGGGTTATAACAATGAATTAAGGTTTTTGTAAAGATTTGATGAGGTAATAGTATAGAGAGCTTCAAAAGGTGCCTGGAAGGTGAGTGCTTGGCAGGTGGTACTCTGCATGTGTCCTTTGTGTCCCCTCTGCATTCAAGGCTCTCCTAGAAAACTGTGGCTGAGCTGTTTGGGACCCTGTGCACACCCTCTTTTGTATATTTCCTGTAAGTCACTGGCTAAAGGACAATTGGTCAAATATCACCAAATTTTGTACAAAAGTGGCAATAGACAATAAATATTTGATAGGATGTGGGGAGAAAAAGGTACTGTGGGTAGCAGTGCAGATGAATACAGCCATTGAGGAAATCAGTCTGGAGATTTCTCAAAAAAGAAAACAGAATGACCATATGACCCACTCCTGGACATATACCCAGAGAACTTCATAGATGTCCACCAACAGAGTAATGAATGCATCTGCTACATAGATGAAATAGAATGTTATTCAGCTCTAAAGAAATCATGAGGTTTGCAGGAAAATAAGCAAGCTCTCTTTCTCCCTCATATGAGTCCTAGCCTGTACTGCATGTGAGTGCATGTAAGCAGATGTATGCGTGGAAGTAGTATTCCATTTAGAAAGGAGATGAAGGGTGATGCTGGATGACAAGGAAGAAAGGCAGGGGACAAATGGCACACCAGTCATGGAAGAGGATATAAAGCTGATTGTTTTTCTAGTTCCAATTCTGCCATAGTTTTTTTTGTAGTAGATAAGTGTATAAAAATATAATTGTTAGTGAAAGTATAACACCCTAGGTGGAGCTTCACAATAAAGTGATTTTTATTTTTAAGAAAAGCAGTGATTGAAGGTGTTTAAAAATAATTTCTCCAACAACAGTTTTCTTCTAGCCACCTCTTCCTCAGGTCAGGTTTGCAGTTCCCTGAGCCTGTTAGGGGTGAGTGAACACATAAATCATCCTGGTATCGGCAGCAAGGGCACATGGCCCCGGCTCGGCTGCAAGGTCCATCAGTTGGTCCAACTTGGGTGTTACTGCACTTTCTCATGCTCCAGGGAGGAATCCTGTTCTCTGTCCATCTTTGGAGCTCACTCTAGGCACACAGCCCCTGTTTATTTTAGTCTGGGCACCCGGGTCCTGTGGTCTATTTAGTGACCATTGTTATCACCAATACCAATAACGGTTGCATTATGCTGAGACCAGGAGGAACAGTTTTGGAGTCTTCTTGCTTTGGCCATCCCACTTGGAAAGACTTTGGTGGATTTCCCAGGAAAGCATGTTGGTCTGGTTTGGAAATTTTAACTATTGCTTGTTATGGTTTGTTTGCAGGAATATTCAGTCAGTGTGACCCTTTGGACACAGTATCCCACCTCTATTGATGTTGGATTCTGAGCACCCAGGGTAAAGCCTGGAGGCCCAGCCTGTGCTGGAGCTGAGCTTCCTGGCTGAGCAGGGAGCGGTGTCCCAGAGCTCTGGTCTGTGTGGCTGCTGGCAGTGGGACAGGACTGTGGGCATGTACCTTGAAGGTGTGGACCTAACCGTTGTGAAATTTCCAAGAGAGCTTTGCGTTGCCCTGTCTGCCCTCTTAAACTGTTTTTATAATACTTCATAAAGAAAATAAAGTTTGTTTCGTTTTTCCCTCTCTCCAAACACCCAGTTGAGGTTTGTCCAGTGGCGCTCCACCCTCCCTGCAGAGAGAAGGGAAATGCCATCCCGATGATTTCTTACTGGCAGCTGCAGCAGTGGTTGGATGAGGCTGTCCAGGTATACACAGCGCATTCTTAGAAACTGGGGACATTTGGTCTGAGTCTTGGCATTTCGGACCCAGGAGCTGTGTCAACACTGAGGTGGTGGCTCGAAAGCCCCTACCCTTTTCCATTTGCTCCTCACACTTTCTAGAAAAACTACTCTTTCCTGAGAGGATGTTACAAAATGTCTGAGGACCCTGTAGTATAAACAGTACTCAGCTCCCCCACTTCAAGATCCAGATACTCATGCCCAACCACTGACGGCACTGCCTGCCAACCACTACAGCTGGACTGTCTCTGTAGCCAGCCCTGGCAGGGGAAGTGGCCTTACCCAAACTTGCTCCCTCTGCTGGAGGGCAAATTACATCCAATTAGTTGATGTGGGCACAGGACAGCAGGCCCCATGGTCTTACCTGGGACAGTTTAGGAGGGTGTCTCTCCTGCAGAGCTCCCTGTGGGACTGGCTAAAGACTTCATTACAAACTCACCACACCGTTTAGCGTAACCCCACCCGCACCATCCCATCTTCTCACAGAGCTTTCCCAAAGAGTGCTGCCTAGCTTACTCACTGTGACACTGGACTCAGAGTCCTATTCCTGTGGGACAGGCTGGAGGGACAAGGGTAGACATTTGCCTAGTGAGACCAAAGGCAAATCCTAGGTCCTACTTCTGTCCACTGCTCTTTGGGGTTCAACTGGGTTAATAGATGTGGCTGTGTAAAGTAGAGTGTATGTTACTTTAATATAACTAGAAATGAAAAATATCATTTACTTGCTTTAAATAAACAACTTCCTGGAGGTCAGATGCTATAATGTGGCAGTCTCATGATAGACAGATGAATACAGAAGCCACGCTGCTTTGGGACACTGTTTCCAGACTGTTCTGAAAGTGCTACATGTAAAATATGGTGCTTTGAAAATAGAGCTCTAAGTGTGTGTGTGTGTGTGTGTGTGTGTGTGTGTGTGTGTGTTTGTTTGTTTATATGATGGGCTAGTTTGGGATGTCAATTATGCATATTTTGGGAAGGGAGGCTGTGAAAACAAATTTTTAGGAGAAAAATACTAAACGACATGATTTCTCTTGTCCTGTGACAAAATGCCTGTAGAAGCAGTTCAGAGAAGGAAGAGGTTATTTGGCAGATGCTTTCAAAAACTCCTGTCCACCATAGTAGGAAGGAGTGGATGGAGTGGCCTCATCCACGGCAGTGAGCAAAACAATGGCTTATCATGTGATCACACACAGGAAGCTGACTACACAGGACCTGAGAGTAGGCTCAACCTTCAAGGCCCACCCATCCCCGATGTCCTGCTTCATCCAGTCAGGTCCAACTCTTGAAGGCTTCACAAATAGTTTTTAAAATGGTGCCACACACTGGAGATGAAGCATTTAAACCGTGAGTCTGTGGGGGCATTGTTAGACTGGAGCCCTAGCATGAACTGTACAATTACCAAACACATTGACAAACTGCACAGACATACCCACAGTCTAGAAAACTGACGTACTGTTTTTATTGATTGATTGCCTGGCATATTTCTGTGATTTTTGTTTCTGTTTCTTGTATCTGTATGCTCCCCTTGCCTCGCCATATGATAGTGATCTGCAATATTTTCTACAGACAGAATGCAAAAATGATTTTGTCTTACTTACCCTAATAGCTGATGGTAATTTGTCTTTTATTGTGAATATTTATAGAAATGTCAACTTTGTTACTGTTGATGTCATATAAATGTTTAGGATTGCTGACAAATTTGGGATAATCTCTATTTTCTTTTCTTTTCTTTCTTTCCTTTTTTTTTCCATTTGTTTTCCAAATAGGGTTTCTCTGTGTAGTCCTGGCTGTCCTAGAATTCACTCCATAGACTCAAACTCATAGAGACCCGCCTGCCTCTGCTACCAGAGTGCTGGGATTAAAGGTGTGCACCACCACTGCCTGGCTCTCTTTGGTTTTCTTTATGTTTGAGCTGTGTGTCGTTAGCATGTTTCAAGTTTTTTGGCACAGTAATTCATTTTCACTGCTCTCTAAATTTGTGTCCATTAAACAGGTCTTAAAGGGTCCCATCTAGTGTGGCTTTTCAAGATGAATTTCTTCCTGTAGAAATTTATTTTACAACTATTTATTTGGGAACATTTCAAACCTGAGGGAAAACTGAAAGACAGTGCAACGACTACTTGTAGAAATTCACAAATGGACATATTATCAAGTTTGCTTTGTCTTTCTCATTCTCTACCCATTCTTCCTATTGCATCTAAATACACAATCACATACAACACATACACAACACATAGCACACACAAGCACACATACATGCAGACATACTGACCAACACACATACACACATGTATAAGCTGTCACACACACAACACACATGCAACACATAACATATACAAACACACATATACACACAAATGTACATATAAACACACACACAGACACACACACACTTGAATAAGCTCCAGTTGTTTTTTTCTAGAAACAAGGCCATTTTCTTACATAAACTCAACATGATGATCATGCTTCATGAAATCAGCATATACATTATAACTGAAGCTCATTACCTACTTTTTAAGCATATGAATTAGCATATGCATAATATTTGAAATACATTACCTACTATATTTACGACTATTAAGTCTCTTCAAAAAGCTGCTTGTAGCCTTCCTTCCCCCTTTCCTTCTTTTCTCCTGTCAGGCTTCAGCTCTCACCACGCCCTCATTTTGGCATGTTCCTGCTGATTTGATTCCTGCCTTATTCCCTGGCTCCCTCTGCTCTGTGATCAGACTGTCGGTTTTTGTGTATTAGTTCTAGAACAACCTCTATCCTCTTAGGAACTGTCCTTTAAAGATGCCCTCAACAGAGAAACACTGACTGACAGCTGGAGGGGGTTGCCATGTCACACTCCATAGGTGAACAGCATCCTGTTGGATCTGGATTGTCGTTGTCTTCCTATAGTTTTGTATCAGTATACAAATTATCTTAAATAGGAATATAAGAAAAGTTTACATTTGTATCAAATATACAAGAATCCATATCAGCACAAATTATGCAAGATTGATAGTTTGCTAAATCAGTTTACTAGTAGATACAATAATCTATCCTAATATACTGTACCTATCCATTCCCCTTTTTCTTTTCGAAAGAGTCTAAATATTGAGTCTAAATTTTGTTGTTCCACCCCCAACCCTATAACCATACATCCATAACCCTGAGAAAAAATGGGAGAGGGGTACCATTTTCTTATAATTGTTTCCTGCTGTTTAGGGGGTGATGGTATCTTTGTGGGGTCCTATATGAAAGTGTAGACAGTTAGGTCTCAGTAGGGCTAGCCATAGAGTGTACAACCAGTCTTAGTAATGGATAAGACTGTCTGAGATTCTGGCTAAAGTGTAGTACGATGGACCATCTCATCTTGGAACTTTCCTGAAGAGTTTTCAGTCCAAAGTTGATCATTGAGTAATTCTTAGGTGTAATGGCATCTTTCTGGACCAAGTAGAGTTGTTGTTGTGTGGGCCTTATCTTCCTTCTGGAGACATCAGAGATTGCTATTGGAAAGACTTACTTTTCACTGTGGAAAACTTGAACATAATTAATATCAAAATAGAAAGTTTGAATCTTTTGATGACATGACATGTAAGGAAGGATTCTGAGAAATCAAGAATAAGCATGGAGTGAAATAGAATCTTGATAACAATGGTCCTTAGATTATTGGTTTTCTTCTGTCCCACACCAGTTTGCTCTTCTGATATGACACAGAATCTCTTGATTTTTTTTTTTCTTTTAGCAGTATGCTTGGGCTTAGAGAAGGAGAGAGCCACATTTCAACTCCAAAGCCAGCTTGATTTATAATTGAATCGGGACCACAACTATTCTAGAGTTAAAGAGATATAGATGTTAGGCATTGAGATATTACCCTATAGAGTATATTGGTACCAATAGATCCTTCTTTGTGGTAGATGTTTAGGTGTCCAAGGCCTTATGATTTCTTGAAGATGAGCACTTCTATTATCCTGTAAAGACAAAAAACAGAATCCCACCCTGACCCTGGTTTGGTGAGCTTTCTTACAACTTGTAGAGATGTCACATTGGTGGATGAGCTATAACTCCTCCTCATCAAGGGGGTTCTCCTGTTTGAAGCGAATTTTTTTTTATTAATTTTGTTTGTATCCATAGCTTTTCTTCTCCTGCAGAAACAAAAGGAAAACCCATTCCCCAACATAGGACGTATCCTGGTTTCCATTCTGAGGTCAACACATCTTTGAAATAAACCAATTGGTTTAAATCAGGAGTTTTGTCTGTTATCCATGTCTCTCCGCAATTATTATTCCTTTCTCATCAGCATTGAGAAAATTCAAGGTTAATAAAGTATTATATAATCTATTTCTAGGAGTCATTGTTACCTGTATCTGTTTATTTAGTGTATCCTTTAAAGTTTGATTGGATCTTTCTATGACTGCTTGTGTAAAATATCTGTAACATGATTTATATTGTAATAAGAAAGAAATCTGTCTCATTTTATTTGAGACATATGCTGGAGCATTGTCAGTCTTAATTTCTACAGGTATTTCTACAGGTATTCCCATGATGGCCATAACTTCCAATAGATGTGTAAGAATTGACCTTTTCAGAACTCATAGGAATTGCCCATTGAAATCCTGAAAAGGTGTCAATGATATGGTGTACATACTTTAATCTTCCAAATTCTGTAAAATAAAACATATCCATCTGCCAAATTTCATTTCTTTGTATACCTCTAGGATTACTTCCTGTAGTTAATATAGTTTGGTTATAGAAGGAACAGTAGGACTTTTTTTTTTTTTTTTTTTTTTTTTTTTTTTACAATTTCCTTGGCTTGTTGCCAAGTGATGGAAAGGTCCTTTTTCAAATCTTTGCTATTTACATGGTATTTATTATGACATTCTGAGGCTTCTAGCCCATTACTTATTAAAAACTGATCAATCTTATCAAGTTACCTTGTACTAGAGAACCTGGCAGACCCATATGGTATCTGATGTGTATTACATATATATAGGATGTTCCCTTTCCTGATGTTTTCCTGTAATTGTATAAATAATGAAGTTAATTCTGTGTTATCAGTTATAAATTCAGCAGTTTCAATATGTAAAACAACTCTCTCTGCATATTGAGAGTCACTAACTATATTGAGAGGTTCCATGAAGTCCATTAGTACCATAAGAATGGCATACAGTTCTGCCTTTTGTATGGAATTGTAGGGGCTTTGAACTATGTTACTTAAGTCTCCTGATTTACATCCTGCCTTTTCTGATTTATTTGCATCAGTATAGAATGTGGGGATTCCATAATTTGCTTTTGCCATACAATATGAGGAAGGACCCATTCAGCTCTCTTTATGAATTCTATTCTCTTGGTTTTGGGAGAGCAATTTTTAATCTCTCCCAACACGTTACTGCAGGCTCTTTGCCAGTATTCATGATCTTTCCATAAAGAGGAAATTTCCTCATTAGTTATAGGTACCACAATTTCTGATGGGTCCATTCCTATCAACTGACAAAGTCTTAATTTTTCTTCTAGAATCAAATCAGAGATCTTTTCTACAAAAGTCTTTAACTTCTTACTTGGTTTATGTGGTATGAATATCCACTCCAATATATATGTCTTCCCTCTGCATCAAAATCCCTGTCAGGGAATGTCTGGAGGAAAGTATGACCAGAATGCAGCTTTGTTTTGGATTCACATGATCCACATGTGCCTTTCATATTTTCTCTTCTACTAGAGCCAATTCCTTCTCAGCTTCTGCTGATAACTCTCTTGGACTGTTTAAGTCCTTGTTCCCTTGTAGGGTGTTGGCCAGATTTACTAGTCCATCTTCAGATATTCCAGTGATGGTCTGCAAGCTAGAAATGCCTCCTAGTAATTTTTGAAAATCATTAAGAGTCTGCAATCTATTTCTCCTGAGTTGTACCTTTTGGAGTCTAATTTTTTTGTAGATCTATCCTATATCCTAAGTAATTAATAGACTTTCCTCTTTGTATTTTTTAGGAGCAATTTGTAATTCCCAGGGAGGCAAAACTTTCTCTACTTCTTCAAACAGGTTTTCTAAGGTGCCTAACTTTGGATCATCTAATGAGATATCATCCATATAATGGTAGATCATAGATTGTGAAAAATTTGCATGAATTATTTCCAAGGGTTTTTGCACAAAATATTGGGACAGGGTAGGAATATTAAACATTCCCTATGGAGGACATTCCATTGCTATCTTTTGACTGGTTGGGAATTATTATAAGTAGGTACTGTGAAGGCAAATTTTTCTCTATCCATTTCTTGTAGAGGTATGGTAAAGAAACAGAGTTGAGTCCTTGGGCATCAGACAAAGTCCTAGGAAACTCTGGATGCTGGTAACACCCAGAGACTTTCTGTCAGGTATTTAGAGGTACAGTTTGCTCCTTGGAAAAGAACTCTGCACCTTCTCTGGGCCTCTCTTGTATGCTCCTATGCCTGGGAATACATGGGAAGGAGCACGTAGCCTAGAAAAACAAGCTATAGGAAACTTTTGCACTTTTTTTTAAATCCCCAAACACTTTCCCCACAGATAGACATGCTGTTACTTAGGGTACTACTTGGTGCCATTTCTTAATAGTATGTGTTTGGATAGCTGTGCCTCTGTGCTTGTGGAGGGTCCCATAAAGAATAACTTGAAACTCTTCCAGGACTGTCAGCCATGAACTTAGATTTTGTTGAGAAGGAACAGCAATTTTTCTCTTTAGAATCTCAGGACTGACAGGTTCAGAGACCTAAGAACACACCCCAAGTGAAGGAGAGTCAGCAACTAATCCTGAGAACTGTGGCACCTTGTGTGGACCTGTTTCCTTGGAGTCACTGAAGTGTCATTTCATTAGTAAGTTTCTTTTGAGAGCTGTCCTTTGAAAGACTCCTGTAGTGGATCTAATTTTGTAAATGGACTACTACCCAAAAGCCAGAGAGAGGGCTAAGCAAGCTGGCCGAGTAGACTGGGGACCCAGGGCAGCCACTCCAGCGTCTCTAGGAATGCCCAGAGAGAGGTGTCGAGTGGGCACTGAGGTGGTAGACCTGGAGGTGGTCACTTCTGAGGTCTTCTCAGTGTGGCAGGACAGGAGAAGCTGCTCCCAGGTGTAGTCACAGTGGGGAACACTCCTGATTCCAAGCTGCTGAATGGAGCCCTCATATGAGAAGCAGGTGTTCCTCTTGGTCCTGCCTGGGCAAGCGGCTGAGGGAGGGGTGGAAAGCGTGCCCTCCTTCCCTGTTAAGTCAGGAAGTCAGAGGGTTGGTTTTCGTGCCCTGCATTTTCATTTTGAAACCAGCAAGATGAAGCCTGTTGTGGAAGCCCGGTTAGACAGGAGGCCAGCTGCTCCCCTTGAAGAAGATGTTGGATCCCCAACCTTCCTAAAGTCCCACCTTCACCTTCCTTTACCCCTTGATGTCCCCTGAGGGGAGGCTGGTCTTCTCCCAATTCCACCAGGAACAAAGAACCAAAGGAGTGGAATGTTTCCAGACCTCAGACTCAGACAGAACATTGATTATTCAGGATCCTGTATAGAAGGAGTTTTGTGAGTGCTGGTCAGCAGGCACAGGAAGTGATGTCAGTATCCTGGGTTTGGATAGCTTGGAGGAGAGCTATGGAAAGGCCCTGGAATTACTCGATCTGTTGACTCTGGTCAGTGCTAATGGGCCTAGAGGAACCTGTATTCTGTGGTTGTTGGTCTTGGCTATGGGAAGACAGTGGAACCAATAGCATGAAGTTTGAGCGTGTCCTGTCCTCCTAAGAGCCCTGTGTTCCTGTTTAGTTTCTCTAGGCTGTGCTAGCCCTCAGAATGCTCCAAGAAATGTGTGATTCTTGTTGTTTTGAGAAGATCCATGCTGTGCAATTTTCATTAAAAGAGGACCCATTTGTGCTGTGCTCAATCTACAAGGAATGCAAGAATACTTGATAGGACCCTATACTATGGGAATTTTCATCTGAACTAAAATCCGAACAATGGGCAAAATACATATTAGATTAATTCTGCATAAGCATGAGAGATGGCACAGTTGGAAGTTGTGTGTGTGTGTGTGTGTGTGTGTGTGTGTGTGTGTGTATGAAGGCGGATTAGATTATTTTTTAATCCAGCTGATAGTCTTGTCAGTATAGTGGATCAGATGCAGATGTCTGGAGGAATGTTGTTGCTATGGCTACTGTGGGTATACATCTAGGTATGTTGTGTGGAGTTAAGTTTATTTGCCAACCTCACCAATGCCTGTTGCAGGTTCCAAATTGCCTTATATAACATGGGATCAAACCAAGGCATCCTATCCCATCCAAGCTTCATTTATAATTGGTTTTCTTACAGTTCCGTCAGGCAGCAGGATAGAGCAAGAGTCTACACACATGAATAGAACTTTTATTTATTTTTTATTTTTTATTTTTGTTTACAAACTGTATGGCCGTGGCAGGCTTCTTGTTATCTGTTTCTTTTATCTTAAATTAACCCATTTCTATTCATCTATACTTTGCCACGTGGCTCGTGGCTTACCAGTACCTTACATCTTTCTTCTCATGGCGGTGTCTCCCCCTCCAGCCTTCACTTCTCAGCATTCTCTTCTCCTTGTCCCGCCTACCCTATCCTTCTTGCCTGGCTACTGGCCAATCAGCATTTTATTTATTTTAACCAATCAGAGCAACTACAAGACTCCCGAAAGTTGCTTGCATCCTTCTCCTGGTTCTCAGGTAATATTATATCCTTCTGAGGTCTTTGATGTGGTTGAAGACTAGATAGTTATAATTTCCTCAGTTATGATAAAAGATAAGTTAGACATAAAACCTTAGGCTCACAAATATAACATAGATAGGATATCTTCTTTAATATTGTAACTGTAATTCTTGCTTGATAATTGTTTTGTTATGTGTAATTTTACTATGTAAAAGTTAAAACCTTCCTTTTTTTAAAAAAAAAAAAGAAAAGGGGAAGTGCTGTGGGATGTTCTGTATGAATAGAACTCTTAACGCTATTGCCATTGCTCTGGGCAACTTGACGGAGTATCTGATGCTGCTACTCGACTATGTCAGCACCTCTCATGGTGCTCTGATGGTGCCACTTGTGACATGGTTTGTGTGTGTGTGTGTGTGTGTGTGTGTGTGTGTGTGTGTGTTCTTCCTAGCTACTGCATCTGACTCTTTGGGCAGAACCACAACCTCCTCTGACTAAAGACATACTCAAGGTTGGCTACCACTAGGTTAGAGGCTCCATGTCCAACCAACTCCAGACCTCCTTTCAGCACTAACCATCATCCTTGATTCTGATTAAGCTTAGCTTTCTATAGTGGGGGTAAGCTCTTGACTGGACTGTAGTTTTAAGATATTGTTTAGGGACATAACCATTGTACTCATGAATTAACAACAGCTGTGGCTGCCTGCACAAGACCCATGGTAGGCCAAGCCAATCAACATTCCAGCATGGATAAGGGAGGGGCATATGAGCTCCCATCCCTTGGTGAGAAGCTAGTGACAGCTGAATGTATGGTCTCATACCTGTGTACTTATGGGCAGCACTAATTAGACTCAACAAGTTATTTTTAAAAAAGGACAGGAAGTCAGGAAGGAGGCATGGGATTTGGGTGGAGTTGGAGGGGGAGAATGGAGAGAGAATATAATTAAAATACATTATATACATATGTGAAGTCTCAAAGAATAAACAAAAATATTTTATTTAAAATAGATGGTTTAGGCTAAGCCTTGCAAAACCCTGAGAGTCCAAGCAAGACATTTTGGTCCAGGTGGTCCAGGTGCATGTAAGAGTAAAACGTCATCTTTTTGTCTGGGCATGATGATACACACATTTAATCCCAGCACTCAGGAGGCAGAGCAGCTGGATCTCTCTGAGTTTGAGGCCAGCCTGGTCTAAATAAAAAGTTCCAGGACAGTCTGGTCTACTTATTGAGTTCCAGGTCAGCCAGAGCTACACAGGCAGAAGCTATCTCAAGACCCAAACAAACAAGTGAAAAATCATCCCGAGCACTTGTTTCTCAGAATGTCGTTTGTTGTTGTTTGGTTTTGCTCTCTGTTTTTGAGGGGTAAAGCACCCAGTCCCCAAATAAATCACACACGGAGGCTTATTATTACTTATGAACGACCAGCCTTAGCTCGATTTAGTTTCTTGCCAGGTTTCTATGCTTTAGATTATTCTGTCTGTCTTTTGCCTCTGGGCTTTTCCTTTTCTATTCCTGTAAATTTTACTCTTACTCCATGGCTTGCTGTGTAGCTGGGTGGCTGACCCTGGAGTCTTCCTCCTTCTCTGGTTCCTAGCTCTCCTCAGTCCTCCATCTCTTTTTTTTCTTCTCCTCCCAGATTTCTCCCTCTATTTATTCTCTCTGCCTGCCAGCCCTGCCTATCCTTTCTCCTGCCTATTGGCCGTTCAGTTCTTTATTAGACCATCAGGTGTTTTAGACAGGCACAGTAACACAGCTTCACAGAGTTAGACAAATGCAACATAAACAAAAGTGACACACCTTAAAATTATATTCTCCAACAGTCATTTCTTGTTTCCTTGTGGCACCATCTGGAGGGTGCAATCCAGGGCCTGGACTCTGCTCGGCAAGTGCTCTATCACTGAGCGAGCTCTCCAGCTGTTTAATGTCAGCTTTTGTCAGACGAAAGTATTTCAGGACAAGCAAATGTATGAGAATGATTTTACCTGTTATTAAAGACAAAACAAGTCACTGTTCCCTGGAGCTAGCTCCTTCCTTTTGTGTTTTCCTCTGCTAGCTCTCCATGATTTAAGCATTGTCTAGATCATTCACTCAGGGGAATTCTTCTCTGTCATTTCCCTAGGAAGAAAATGGCTGAGATGACTTACACTGCCCACCAAAGAAGCGAGACCAAAAGCGCTGAGGTGAGACAGGCCAGCAGAGGAGTCTCATTTGAAAACACGTGCAGTACTTACTATAATTATTCCGAGCACTCCTGTGCTGTGTGAAAAGACTTCACACTGTATAAGGTTTGGCTTCTAAACAGAATATGATAGTGTCTTATACTCAGGTTGCTTATCAAAAAAGTTGTAATAGCTTTAAGTACTAGTGTTAGGAGGAGACATATGGGCCAGTGTGGGGTGCTTTATGCCTATGAACTCAAGTTTGGATACTTTAATATGTCATGGTTGATAAGGTCAGTAATGTGCCATAGTAAGGAACCAGTTCCTAAGAGGAAGCCACTGTCTTAAAATTATTAGCATTTGTAACAGATTAGGAACATAATTTATCCTCATCCAAGGGAAAGTGGTTCTGTGATACAAAATGTTGTGACCTGAAAAATTTCCCACAAAGCACAGAAAGTGTTGCCAAGTGAGCAAGGACCCCTCATAGGAGCAACTGTTGATGATCCAAAGTCCCTATGCTTGACTTTGATATTTACCTGTGAGTGCGGCTCTGAAAGTTATTCCATAACAGTAAGTTTTAGGTAAATCTTCCTTTATAGGATCCAAAGTCAATTGCTTAGAGGTGAGTTTTGGTCAAGAAATGGACCTGCCTGGACAATGGGAGGCACTTTGGAAAGAGGGAGCAAAATTGTTCCTAAACAATGTTTACATTGTTTATTGGCACCTGTAAATTATACATGTTGATGCTGTTGAGTGAGATATTACCACACATGCACACAGCACACAGTGATCAAATCTAAATTCTTTTTTCTACCTTCCTTCCTCTTTCCAAACTCTAGAAGTCACAATTATATCTTCACGTCTACTGTTGTGACTGTCTAATTGCCGTTTGGTGTCCAGTTCACTTCACTTGGTGATAACCTTTCATTCTGTCCATTTTGCTGCAAATGACAGGATCTTATTCTTATGGCTAGATAATCGCCCTTATAGACACGTCACATTTTCTTTATCCATTTCTTGGTTGATTGATATCTAGGCAGAGTATGTAGCTTAGCTATTGTGTAACCACCAATGTTCTGATTATTTTATTCTAATTCATCTTAGATTTTTTACATTCATTAATGTATATATTGATTCATGTATTTATTTGTTTGTTTATTTATTTATTTATTGTGTGTGTGTGAGTGTGCACATGATTTGCACGTGAAGGTCAGAGGACAATTTATGGAAATCAGTTTTATCCTTCAATGTGGGTTCTAGGCTAAAATTCAGGTAGTCAGTCTTGGTAGCAAATGCCCTTATCCTCTGAGCCATTTCACAAACCTCTCATTTTTAATTCTTCAAAGATCAAGCATAAAAGGTTTCAGGCCAACATTGCTTCAGTGTTCTGGAATCTTCCTCAATAGAACCAAGGAGATTCAAGCTTACGTTGCATTGTGAGACTGGTTCTTCCAGCTCCTTCTCTCTCAGAAGTGGTGGCTCCAGTGTTGCAGGTGTCCACAGCCGGACTACAGCAAACTGTCCCTACGAGTCAGTGGATGTCTGACCTTCAGGCCTCACCTCAGCGCCACTGCTGCTTCCCCTATCCAGTAATACTGAAGTCAACTATTTCGGCAAGATGGAAGAGTCTGGAAAGAGGCCTGAAGCCTTATGTTAATGTAAATGTGCAGAAGAGAAGCCGGTCAACACATGTGCATGTGAGTAGCAGTGTGGAGGTACATGCTGGCCCTGTGAGCTGTCTCTGTATGGATCAACTTTATTTGGGTTTACTATAGTTAGAATATTTTTCTTTCTGTTCTTTCTTTCATAATTACATCTATTTTAGCCAGAAATAGTTATTTAAAAAGTTGGTGGGTTTTCCATTTTTTTTAAATCTAAGAAGACCACAGCAATATTGGTAGTGTTAGGCATAAAGACAAGGGGGGAAAATATCATTGTTAAACCCTAACACAGTTGTTGGGATTATTCCCTTGCCATCCTCTTTTATAAGATATATATGTATGTCTATATAACTATGCTTTTATGTAGCTGAGGGCATAGTGCTGCACCGTTTCTGTTTTGTCCTCTTAGCCTGTGTCCATTTCTCTGCATTGCTGCCCCCTCTTTGTCCTCAGCATGGAGCACAGAGGTCTTTTGCTACATATCACGGTTTATTTAGCTACTTAACCATTTGACTGCTTCCAGTTTCATACTGTAATAAGTTATATTTTTCAAGTATCTTCGTGAAGATTGTTGGTCATATTTTAAAACATGTCATTTGAGAACTAAGATGCTTTCTCCACAGTGGGTGCCACATTTGAAGGGAACGAGGAAATGGGTCATTTCAAGAAACAATTTACTCCAAATGATTATCATTTTAAATGGAAGATCTTTACTACCCCACGGACTGAGAGAAACATACTGCACTGAGGTGTCAGCACATGCACAGGGCTTCAGATGCCCTCAGAGTCCCTGCTTGGCTTTGAGCCCCTGACGTGGTATTTGGATTCTTCTTAGCACTGTGAGCAGGCCCCATGGTGTTGGACTTCATTGCCTTAGTGCAATTTGAGTTCCATGTGCAGATGTGTAGGGTGCTGTGTGCCAGGACGTGGCCAGAGCATAGCATGTGTGGCTTTGGTCAGCACCTCTAGTGGACATCAGTGGAGACCTACTCACGTGAACTTCACCTAAGGTGGGACTTCTATGGCTCTAATAGCCATGCCACAGTTGGTTTGTTCCGTGTTGGCGGCATGGTACACCATGAGTGTCTAAATGAAGGCTGTGATCCTCTGTGGACTATTCAGGAGGCACTAATGTTTGTCATTCATCTGCCAAGTACAGGCTTGCTGTTATGATGAAATATTCTGTCTGTCTGTCTGTCTCAGGTTATAAGGCTCATTGGAAGCCTCTTTAAGATGAACTAGAACATAAGCCTATCTTTCTACCTAATGGTTTTCAGTTGTACTCTATCCCTCTACGTGGATTTGTAAGAGGGAGTTTGGGGAGGCCGGGAGCTAGGGTGCCCAGTAGTGGGTCTCTGTGAATGAATATATGGAAGGAAAATAAGCATTTCATTTTTTTAAATGGGGGAAAAATTAGGAAAAAGGCATGCATAAAGGATTTATCTTTTCCATGAAAACATTGATTAATGAAATCTAGTATGAACGGGTGTCATGGCCTTTAGAGATTTGATTTCATTACTTGGTGGATGGTCGGCTTCTGAAAGGGAATTCTCGGCTTCTGCAGCCTCCTAACAGACTCAAACGTCCCATGCCCTTGCAGTGATCAATTATATGAATGCCTTTGGTAACGGACTCGCTGGACAGGGTGAAACAGTGTGCTGGACAGATTTGTGTCAGGAAAGGGCTTTGGATTATAATGGGGACGGCTGCCCTCAGGTTGGGGGATGGGGGGGGGTAGAGTAAGAGGGAAGGAAGTATGCACGGGAAGGTGACCAAACCACACAAAGTGAGCCTCTTGGGCCCCAGCTGGGAAACTCCACCAGCTCGCCAGCTCTTCCGGTTCTAGCAAGCTGGCCAGACATCTGGCCTCTGTTCTAATTAAAGTGGGCACCAATTTGGTGTCTACAGAGAAGAAAATGGCAGTGGGATCTTGATGGCTGCAGTGTGGCACTGAGGCACTACCTAACTCTAGGACTTGAGGCTTTGCCAAGCGGTTTCCATCTCCCAAGGGCCATTCAGTTCAGTTCCACTTAGACTTACTGAGCTCCAGCTGGATCCAAGGGCTGGGTCCTGGCCCTCAGGATGCTCCTGTCTATGGGGAAACAGACAAGAGATAGCTGACTGCATCGTAAAGAAGAATGAGTTAGGTGCACAGCAGAGGCCTACCAAAAGTTCTGTAGGATGGTAAGAGAGGGAGCAAATGGCCCTTGCTAAGACAGATCAGAGCAGCTTCCTGGTGAGGTTAACATTTGCTCTGAATCTTGAAATCTGAGTCAAGTTCAAAGCGAACATTCTGAATGCTCTCCATGAGCCTTGGGTGGGATTTTCTACCCGGAATTCCCTGAGACAGGAAGTTTGTTTCACCATTGTCCCAGCCTGTCCCCAGTTCACGGGTGCCGATTCAGTCCTCAGTGGCATCTAAGAAGAGAGCTCACAGAGATGAGGCAAGCACGGGCCTGGCTCTCCACCCCATGTGAACTGTTGACAGGGATCTGCTTGGTCTCTCAGTAGCTGGCTTCTGTGGATGGTTCAAACTGTATACAAGGTATCCTTTTCCTCTGAGGGACAGTTCAGTCCCAATACATCCCAGAATCCTTTGCTAGGTGGTTAGCCTGCACTTGCCTCTGCTGGCAACAGTGGCTATTGGCAAAGCCAGGGGCCTGGCTCCATGTAAATGAGTAGTTCATGGCACTTGTTAATGGGTCCCCTATTCCTCCTCCGTGTACCTCAATTGCCAAATGATTGGTTGGCAAGACTGGGCCAGGGATTGGGAAAATCCTGGTTTACATCTCTGTAACTGAAGGCAAAAATGATCTGCCATGTATATTTTATAAGAAAATGTGTTTTGTTTATAGCTGAACAGTCAGCCTTCCCCTTCCACCCCCTAATAAGCTCATGTCAGAACTCTGAAGTAAGTTTGCTGTAATGGTAGCCTAAAGGACATACTCTGTAGAAATGAAAAATGAACATAATATTCATCTATCAATAATATAAAAAGCGTTGATCAATGCAAGCAGCCTGTTTCCCTTCTTCTGAGCCCCTCCCTTCTTGCCCCAGGTGTCCCAACACTCCTGCCTTTTAGAAAGCGGGTTCGTGTGTGTCCTGGTCAGTTTGTGCTGGGATTCAGTCTTTAATATGGAGTCTTCAACGGCTGAGCCTCCGAAATGACTCTCTGACAGGCAGCCATTAATTACCATCATCCACGTCTAATTCATTCATCTCTCTCCCGCTCATGGAGAGGGACAGCTAGGGCTGAGGGCACTCAGGGAAATGTAGGCACGATTCCATGTTCTTTATGCAGAGAGAGCTGCCGGAGACTTTGTTGGATGCAGGGGCTTTAATTGAATTGGCTTGCCAATAAAGCTGTTGTCATTCAGTAAGTGAATTTGTTGTACTACTCCAAGCACAGCTGCTGTAGACAGCCCGGAATTTCCTGAAGGCAAGCCAGGCCCTGGGCTTGCCTGGGTTCAGCCCTTACCATCGATCCTGAAGGCCAGGTTGAGAGGCCCCCTTCATGGCTTGGTCATGGTACCCCTTTAGGTGCCAATGAGTTACAGCAGCGGCTGGGACCTGGCAGGAGCCTGAGAAGCCAGAGGTTATGACCTCAGGACATGTGGGGAAAATGGAGCCCGTAGAAATGATAGCGGTCACACTTGTGGGACAGGGGTCACACTTGTGGGACAGGGGTCACACTTGTGGGACAGGGGTCACACTTGTGGGACAGGCCATCCTCTTCTGACACAACAAGGTGTTTTAGTTTCCAGTTTTCAGTTTCCAGACTGATGCCACCCTTGGCTTCACAGAGCCAGTCACAAGACAGTATCTCTCCCCATTATAAAAGAGAAATTGAGAACAGGGCAGTTAATATATTTGAAGAGCTTTGTTTAAGAGGTCAAGCAGGACTGAGAAGATACAACAGCATTAGTAGTGGCATTTGTTACTGGAAGATCGCTGGGCCAGGCACGCTTGACTTCTCCCCACAGTTTATAAAACACAACAAGATTGGCAGGTTGTGTGATTTATGATGGCTTTAAAGTAACATCAAGATTAGGGACAGTTTTTCAAGGGATTGCTGGGCCATTTGGATTTTCTGCATCCAAGCACATGCGTGTGGTAGCCTCAGGTGAGCAACAGCAAGATGGGGAGGCAGACTTCCAGATTTGGGGTGTTTATACACTTCCAATAAGTGGCCGAGCTCTTGGTTCAAAGGGACTTTCTTTCTTCCTGCCAATTTGAAAGTATCTAAACAGTGCTGAGTCTCTTCAGAGAGTTCCTCTCTGCTTGTGTGGAGGGCCTGTGAAACAGAAGAATGTTGGCTGCTTTTAATTACTCAGGGGTGGAAGCTTCTCCCGCCCTTGACACCTGTTCTCCACGGTCTCCATGGTCTGTTGGCCTTCTGGCTGTTTGGTTTTCCTTCACCAGGAAGCTGGGGGCTGGGTGGGGCGAGGAGCTGACTCCCTGAGTCAAATGCAGTTTTTGTTTGAATCCTGAAGTTCTGACAGTCCAGGAACTTTTCAAATCAAGCCTCAATATTGGGCTGTTTTTTGCTTTTGCCAATGAGACTTGAATTTTTGGGTTTATGATGGCGAAATACAGGGGAAGGAGACTTGGAGACTTGGAGACTTGGTGCCCATGACTATCCCAGTGGAAAGAGAAAGGGTGGTGTGTGTGTGTGTGTGTGTGTGTGTGTGTGTGTGTGTGTGTGTGGTGGTGGTTGCTCTGATACTTGACTCAGGAAGGAAACAAGCATGTTCTGTACACTAGCAGGTGACTCTGTTGAGCCATTTTCCTTGTGTTCAATCATATTTTTATAGACACTTCCCACAGATCAAGTCATGCCAAAGAGATGAGTGTGGAGAGTCCTAATTTCTGTTCTGTTTCAGGAAGGTGCGTGGAACCACACTTCAAGTTAAAGGTGACCTACTGAAGTTTGGGGCTTAGGTTATTTTTCTTCAGTTCACGGTATCTCAAAAACTCATGGCCACACTTAAGTCATGTGAGTTGAAAGTAAGGCTCCCCTCTCCCCTTGTCAAATGAGAAGTTGGTCTGTCCAAGCCACATGTGTTCAGAAACAGTAAAAAAAAAGAACAAAACCTCCAAAAACCTGAACTGAGTGCTTCTTCTGGGTGCAGTGTGCAGGCCTGGCCTCCTGCTGTGTTTCCTGTTCCCTGTCTTCAGGGCTGCATCCCTCCTGCTCCTCCCTCCTCTGCGGCCCCTGAGCTCTTCTTTCCCATACTTCATTTCCTTCTGGTCTCATCTCACTGTGTGTCCAACGACATGACGAGAATCTGCCTCACAGGTGGAAGCTTTTAGACACACACTTTCCTCATCTACCTCACTATTTGCTTGTTGCAAATCTTCCTTGGAGTTGGTGGGTCTTGTGCAGGTGGGACCCAACTGAAAAGACTTTGAGACATGCTACTTTCTACTAACTGTAGCTTCAGGCTTCAGAAGACATGGGTTGTGATGTCTTCTAAGGTAATAAGTTGAAGGAAACCCAGCTGGGACCAACTCATAATATTATTCATTTTGAGTTTCTGCTTTTCATGAGTGTGCCTTTTGTACTTTGACAAGTGGAATTAACATCTCATGTGAATTGAAAATGCTAAGTTGATGATAGTCCCCTGAGGATTTTGAGTCTTGCTCTGACACTTTTGGTGACTTCATCAGAATTTAGGTGTATTAAGGGATCAAGCAGTTGGGCTTATGCATATGAAGTTCTCAAGGTGTTCTGAGAGCTTGTTCTTAAGCCAAGTCTTGATGGTACCTAAGGGAGGCAACTTTCCACAGGCCAAGAGCATGGTACAGTGTGAAAGCTCCCGAGACTCTGCATAGCACTCAGGCCATATTCTGGTACTGGCTAAGTGGTTGTGGGAAATGTACCCTGGGACTGGTATCTTTACACTTTTTGTCATGGGAGTGAGTGGCTAGAGAGATGCCTTGGTGGTTAAGGGTACTTACTGCTGTCTTCCAGAGGACTGCAGTTTGGGTCCCGGGACCCAAGTCAGATGGCTCACAACCACCTACTGCTGATCCAGGGGTTCAGATGCCACCTATGTACAACCCTCCCTACATATACACAGAATTAAAAATGAAGTTTTAAAATCTTTCACAATAATTTTCCCTACTTTAGTAAGTATTGTTTTCTTTTTATTTACAAACCTCAGAATTTCCGTTTCCTTGTTGTTTTTCTTCTCAAACTGTGGGATGAAGTGGTGTGGTGACAGGAGTCTAGGACTGTAGGAATGAACGCCGTAATTATCCAGGATCATTTTTTATGTATACTAAGGATTCTCAAGGAAAATTTAACTAAAGGAAAAATCATGGTTACATCACAAAGGAAAACATAATCAGGGAGCTGGAAGCGCCCTGGAGTCCTCCACTTCAGCCTCCAGAGGGGAGATTGAGCCTTTCTCTGCAAGGTAGGTGGGTAGGAAGCTGCAAGATCCAGGAGCCAAAAACCCTGTGGAGTTTGTTGTCAGAGCTCAGAGACTTGACTCACTGGGCATCTTCGTACCTCTGAAGCATGGATTATTGCTCATGTGATCTCAAATCCAGCCTCCCTCAAATGGCAGGAGGCTTCCCTCAGAGCACAGAAGGCAAAAAGCTTGCATCAATCTTAACTTCTTTTATTTGTGGAGATGCTTAGATGTGCACAGTCAGCCCACAGTCGTGTGAAGACCTGTCACTTGTGTGTAGGTGATCTCAGACTTTCACACTCCAGATTTCTACATAGCTACTTTCAGGTGTTTCTCTACTAAATGAGTTATTGTGAAGAGTTGGAAGCTATGTATCCCATAGATTTCCAATTGGATGCTGAACATCCCATTGAGTCTTTCATATCTTTGCCCCCATGTTCTAGATCACACTCCTGTTCTCTTGGCACCAAGCCTGGGTCACAAGGCTACCAAGAACCTGCACAGGGCATCCCTTGGTCCTTTTCATCACACTCTGCCCTTGGTCTGCAGCATGTTCCCCTCTGACTTGACAAGAAGCCAGGTTCCCAGGGAAGAGGCTGACAGGAGGCCCGAGAGGAGCTGTCCTCAGATGCCCACCTCAGATGCCCACCACAGATGCCCGTCAGCAGTACCCAGGCAGGAGGGTGAGTAGATAAAGCCCACAGAACTTAACCTCAGGAGGGTCAGGTTCAGCCTGATATTTCAAGTGCAGAACTAATACTTTTCTTCTGCTTAAGGAGTGAAAGAAGCAATGGTCTGAACAACTTTCCTCTCCTCCCTCTTGCTCTTCTCTCTCCTCTCCTCCGTCCCTCCCCTTCTCCTCCTCCTCTTCCTCCTCCTCCTCTTCTGTCTCCCATCTTCTTCCTTCCTTCTCTTCTTCCTCCTTTTCCACTCTTCCACTTCTCCCTCTCCCTCCCTCCCTCTCCCTCCCTCCCTTTCCCTCCCTTCCCTCCTTCCCTCTCCCTCCCTTCCCTCCTTCCCCCTTCCTCCTGTCCCCCTCCCTCCCTCAGTCCCTCTCTCCTTCTGTGCCTCCCTTCTTCCCTCTGTTCCTCCCTGCCCCTTCCTCCCTCCCACCCTCCCCCCTTCTTCCCTCCTCCTCCCCACCTCAACCCTTCCCTCTCTCCTTCTCTCCTCTCTCCCTCCCCTCCCCCTTCATTCTGTCCTCTGCTCTTCCTTGGGCTCTCTGTGGTGAAATAGAAGATGGAGGAGTGGCTGCCTTGGAAGCACATGATTGCTTGTGTGTTTCCCTGTCCTGGAGCCTAGAAGTGATGTTTACACCATCCACAAGAGAAGGGTTTGCTCAGCAAATTAACGGTGTGAACAGACTGCAGGAGGGACGATTATCCACCTGAGAACAAACAGTTTGCTAGCACTTTAGCAGTGCCGCTTACATACAATTTTAATGCGCTAATGGCAAGCAATTATTATCTAGTTAGTGAATCTGCTTGAAAGAAATAAAATACCCTTTACTCTCCCCTAGTTGAGGTGTTTCACTAACCCATACTTGCCAGGTGCTCTGAATTAGAGAGGTGAGCCCCTTTCTCTGGGACATTTGGCACCGAGCATGCACAGGGGCTAACGGCCTTTCTTTTTCCCAGAAGAAAAGTAAATGATGGCATTCTGTTGGGGCCTGGAAACTGCATGACTGGAAACATAAAGGGGACAGCTGTGATATGCCTTTTTAATGAGGGCAGGGATGTTGGGGGACAGCAGCCCTTTAGGAACAAAACACACCTCTGTCAGGTGCAGTGGACTTAAGACCTTTCCCTCTCTTGGAATAACGTCCTGAAAAACAGCCAAAATTTCCATTTCATAGAAGAATGTTCATACATTCTTTCCCACCAGTATGAATTGTTGTCAGTGAGCATGGGCACTAGAAAGCCACATTGATTTTAGAAATTAAAATGGGAATGTTCAAGAAGGTTTTCAAAGAATTATATGGGATTTTAGCCATCTGAATGGCTTTCTTTTTAGGGTCAGTGAGAGTATTCTTGCTAAAATGTAGCCCATTGCTTTAGAAATAGTTTCCTTAATGTCTTTCCTGTCGCCCCTGTTGGGGTTGTACAGGAAATGTAAACCAACATACAATGTGTGTGTTTATTTTCATGTCTCATTTTATGGGAAATTGGATGGCGTACTCCTCTGAGGTTTCAGCTATGATCTGTTGACAATGTAGGGAGAGCAGGACAGAGGGGAGGGGCTCTGCAACCTGGGGAGTTAGGAGGAAAGCCAGGCCTGCTCTCAGGAGTTCTGTTGTTGCTTAGGGGGGTAAGGAGGGGTGTGTTCCATAATGAAACCCGCTGGAGCATTACTGATCCGTTAAATGACATCCTCACCAGCTAGCCCGTTCCAGCACAGGAGGTCTGTGTGCCACACCTCATCTTGTGGGTGTTATGGCAGATCCTGTGTGGTCTTCCTGCCCCTGCTGGTCACAGGAAACTCAGGATAGCGAACACTCTCTCCACAGCACATAAGAGGTCATTAACCAGGCAGGGCCAGAGTTACCCCAAGGACCGCTGTGGGGCCAAGGGGCTATGGATTGCCAAACCAGTCCTACCGGAGCCACGCAGAGGTGGCAGTAAGAGGAACCCTTTTCCCGAGGTTCTACCGCAATTTCAGAAGTGTCTGAATAGCATGGGGCCTAAACGGAATGTGTGCGTGCGCCCATGTGTTTCTGGCAGAATGTTTCGAAACCTCTGTGTTTGGCCCATCTGTAAGACAGCAGTAGGTGTTGCTGAGAGTTTAAAGTCTTTCTCTGCAGAAGAAAGGAGTCCGTGTGTTCACACTTGGAGCTCATAAACAGCCTCCGCCTAGCCAGCTGTGGTGGGCAGCATGGGTAGGAGCTGAAGGCCACTGCTGGCCTGTATAGTCTGCAGGTTGCAGGCTGAAACACCACACAAACTTCCAACATCATTAGCTTTTGTTTGTGTAGCTGAACAAGCCAATTGGAGAGAGCAGCAAGTTCATTTTGTAGTCTTGGTCACTTTTTAATTTCAGTTGGCCATCCCAGCCTAGATTTGTCCAGGAAATAGTCAAAAGTAGTAAACTGGGTAAATACATGTGTTTATTTTGCAAATGGATTCAAGATGAAACACTCAGCACTCCTCCAGGGCATTTCTGTCCCTGCCTGTTCATGTCAGCAGCTTGACCAGACCAATTCCCTTCTTTTCGTGTAATATTTAAATGGACTTCTGGCGTCTGAGGCAATGCCTGCTGTTCCAATTCCCTACGAAAGTCATTTAAATAGATTTTGACTATCTTGCATCTACTACAAGAGCCAATCAACTAAAAATCCTGGTCACTTCTCTCTAATTTTAGATGAGCCATGTGGAATTATTGGCTTTTGAGAAAACTCATCAGAGCTGAAAGTTTTGGATTTAATTTTTAACAATCTTTTTTTTTTTTTGTCCTAGTGAGAAAAAAAAAAAAAAGAACTAAAAGACAAATAAGAAAAGGTTGCCATGATGAGTTCTAAGCTGCCAATGGAGCTATTCCTACTTAATGGAACTCCATTCTAGATTCCTACCTCCTCCTCTAACTCCAGCATGGATGTGTTCCAGCCTCTTTCCTATTCCCCGCCTGGGGGCGGGATGGGGCACACCTGCTTTCCAGGAGCTCACTCTCTGCTGAGGACACAAACGCTGCTGCTTTGGAGCTGGACTTGGAATTTAGTTTTCTGCTGAACACAGGACCAGCAGGGAGTGGAAGGCAGGGGAAGAGGTCACTCATTCCACAGGGGTCAGGGAGCAGGTGTGGAGCTCAGCCAGACTGAAGGAATCATCAGAGGTTAGCTGTGAGAAGCAAGGGGAGAAAATGCTGTTAACAGTACAGAAATGGTAGCTACTGGGGGAATGGTGGCCTGAAAGGTAGAGGTGGAAAAAATAGACTTAGCTAGTCTGACTGCATCTACACACACACACACACACACACACACACACACACACACACACACACACACACAGGCGTGGGAGGGAGGCTTAAAGCCAGGAACTGGGATGGGAGAGTCTCAGAGTTAGGGTAGGACTCTGGTGTTCGGCTTGTAGTTGTTAGATGGGCTGTTTGGTCAATAGCTACTGTTAACTTGATTGGTTTTAGAATCACCTAGGAGACTGGTGAGGCATGTCTCTAAGTAGATCTTTGAGGGTGTTCCCAGAGAGGATGAATTGAGGGGAAAGACCCACCCTGAATGTGGGCAGCACCGTCTTGTGGTCTTGTTGTTGTCCTGACTAGACTAAAGCAGACAGTAGGGTGAGAAGCTGAATTCTCCTTTCTCTGCTGTTGGCCACTGGACGTGACCTGAGCTGATGCACCATGCCTTCCCCTACAATAGACCAAACCTGACACCACAAGTCAAATAAAGCCCTTCCACGAAGCTGTCCTGCAGGGCGTGTTGTCACAGGGGCTCATTGTAACTAACGCATGGAAGGTGCTGGGCCAGCTGACAGAAGCCTGAGGCTGGGAAGCTTTTGTTCTTAGGGTGCTTGGGCCTTGGGGACAAATGTGTGAAACCATGATATAGCATCACCAGGGTAGGAACAGTCCAGAGGTGAAAGGTCAGGACGCCTTTGGAGTTGGGGAGGAAGAGTGTACAGACTGGGGCTGGCTGGAAAAGTATCACGGAGGGTAAGGGAGGTGCAGGGAGGGTAGGAAGGGGCTGGGGTGTAGCAGCATCTTCACAGGAAGATGTTGACTAGAGAATCTTAGATCCTACCTTGGTAGTCAAGACAAAAACTCTGGGGACCAGATTTTACTTCAGCATGGTGGAGAGACTGCAGGGTGTGGGGCAGCATCATGGAGGGGCTGCAGGGTGTGGGGGGCATCATCATAGAGGGGCTGCAGGGTGTGGGGGGCATCATGGAGGGGCTGCAGGGTGTGGGGCAGCATCATGGAGGGGCTGCAGGGTGTGGGGGGCATCATCATAGAGAGGCTGCAGAGTGTGGGGCAGCATCATGGAGGGGCTGCAGGGTGTGGGAGGCATCATCATAGAGGGGCTGCAGGGTGTGGGGCAGCATCATGGAGGGGCTGCAGGGTGTGGGAGGGCATCATGGAGGGGCTGCAGGGTGTGGGAGGGGATCATGGAAGGGCTGCAGGGTGTGGGGCAGCATCATGGAGGGGCTGCAGGGTGTGGGGGGCATCATGGAGGGGCTGCAGGGTGTGGGGGAAACAGCTTTTGATAACATCTTTGGTTTTTATTTTCTAGTCTGTGTTGAAATTTGGATCAGGCTAAGGAAACTGGGAGGACTGACTTGGTCTGTGCTCCTGAATCTTTGTTGACAGTTGTCCTTAAGAGTCAAACTTGCCAACATTCTGGCACTAGGTGGCATTTTGATGTTAGGTAAGTTACCCTTGGTGTGACTGGATCGGTTTTCCTTCCCTCCTGATTCCTTGGCCAGCAGAAACCAACTAACAGCTTGATTTGCACTCTTCCAGCCTTGTGTCCCTGGCAGATACTAATATTGTAAACAACCAACTCTGAACAACTTTGAACTTCTGTTGGTACAGACACTGGTGTGTTGACACACACCCAATAGCTCCTTTAGTTTGCACTTCAGCCCACCAGATGTGATTTTTTTCTCATTTGACACTGAGATACTGAGAAGTGACTTGGCTTGAGATCACCCAGGAACCTAAGATAAGGTTCCCAAGTAAGTTTCCAGAGTCCTGCATCTGTTTGTGTAATTCTACCTCTGTGCCATAAACGGTTTATTACAATGTATGCATGTAATTATATCTCTGGCCATTAAAAAGGTAAAAATCATTGCATGGTTGCCTCAGCCTCCAAAATGCTGGCATTACATAGGTGTGAGCAACGATGCCTGGTCACAGCTTGCTTCTGAAATCAAGAATTATGTGGCCATTTGTTCAGTGTGGCATACAGAAACACACTTTGCTGTCTTTAAAGTCTTCATAGAATCATACTGATATTCACCATTGAAATAATTTCCCTAATACTGGCCATTTGGTCTGTTCCCAGATTTTCAGAAACAATACTGCGATGCACATCCGATAGCAGCAGCAGCAGTGACAGCGTCCCATGATCCCAACCCTGTGCTTATCATGTTCAGGGCTCATTCTAAACCCTTTCTGTATATGAGCCATCTCATTTAAACAGATATCACACGGCTTAAGTGAAGTGCTGTTTCTGTATACTAGCTGGCTGCAAGTAGGCCTATAAAGCAAAGGCCGAGTTTAAAAAATGTGGTTGCAGTTACAGACTTTTTCTCTGAAAGGGGCAAGGATTTGTGGGGTGTCTTAGGAGAGGTACCTTCCTGGAGGTCTGCAAAGATAGGCAAGCAAGCTGGTCCAAAGTCTCTAGGAAACTGCACATGCTGGGAATGCTTGGGTGGAGAGAGAGGAGCTTCACTGGGAAGGTTGCAATCCATAGGCTTAGAAGGATGGGTGGACTTGGGAGGGGTTGGGGGGACCCTGGAAAGGGATCAAGAAGAGCAAGTTTTGGGGAGTGGTGTAGGTTAAGGATGCAGTGGATTGATGGGGCTATTGTTGTGACAAATATATGCTAAGAAATAGCCTGTCTGTGGCCAGGAGAAGGGCAGAGGAAGAGAAAAAAAAGAGAAAAGAAAAAAAGAAATGCACCCTGACATGTGTTATTTCTGTAGGCTGAGGCAGGAGGATGGCAAGTTCAAGGCCTGCCTGATCAACAGAGTGAGCTCAAGGTCAAGCCTGGTCAATTTAGTGCCACATTGTCTCAAAAGTAAAAAAATAAAATGTGGACTGGGGACATAGCTTGGGGACGGGGCTCAGCAGCAGAGTACCTACTGTCCGCATGTGTGAGACATGTGGTTCAATCCTTGGCTCAACAAAGTAGATAAAACAAAAAAATCAAAGAAGGGTAATTAATCAGTATTTCCAATAAAAAAGCAGGACACTTGAAATGTGTCCTACCCTGCGTGGATATGTGACACATATCCACAGCAGGTCTGAGTAAGCAGCTCCACCGTCCAACAATCCTGCACAAGCCACCACAGAGGACAAGGCTCGTGGCATGGGTGGCTTTTGACACTCATTTGTCAGTGGTTGTTTTGAGATGTCTTCCTCTGGTGCTGGTGCTGGCATGGTTGGTGCTGGCTGGCATGGCTGTGCTCAGGAGCAAGGCCCAGCCCCGAGGGAGCCGGCAGGAGACGTCCTGCCCACAGAGCTCTGAGACTCCAGCGTCCAGCCTGGGGCTGTGCCACTCAAGTGAAGTTCTTCCCTGCTTCTGCTGTCCTCTCCCTGCCCCATCCAACAACGGCACACAGGGCTCGCCTAGGACTTAGTGCTCGGCAGTGCCCACAGGTCCCTAGGTTCTTGCTTTGCAAGGTAGCCTGGAGTCTTGAGTTCAGTGTCTTGCTAAGGGAAGGAGGGAGGGCTAGCTACTTACGGCAGGAGCCCAGAACTCGGATGCAAATGACTGAACCATTTATAATTTCTGTGGTACAATCAGGCAGTCGAAGTTCAAAGTTTAAATATAAGCACCCGCTTCGAACATGTGTGAAACTCACTGCAAGAAATGCCTGGTAATGCAGTGGTGGTAGAATCTGTGCCTCCCAGAGCAAGGATATTCAACGCTAAGTTTCTCACAGTGCTGTTAATGTGCCCACATCACACTGCGCATGCATGCAATCCCGCATCATAAATAACGGATTTACAAGCTTAACTCCTACTCAGCGATAGCACGTGGCTGAGTGACTGTCACCATGAGACCTTTAGCTCTGGCCATGGAGGTTTCCTCAGCCTGAGGCTGGGGCTTCGCAGGGTGGGC
This sequence comes from Onychomys torridus, assembly GCF_903995425.1. Classification (NCBI taxonomy): domain Eukaryota; kingdom Metazoa; phylum Chordata; class Mammalia; order Rodentia; family Cricetidae; genus Onychomys; species Onychomys torridus. Next base: position 6,974,763 of record NC_050452.1, on the reverse strand, counting down.
TGGAGAAAGCCTCTCTGCCTGGGCCTGACATCTTGCCTAATGAGCAGAAACACTATTTTGGACTTAAAGATCCCAAGCCCCTGGCCACAAATCATGGAGCAAAAGAAATCAAGCATTAAGGTTTTCCCCAGACACTTATTGACCGGAACGGACTGGAAATGGTAGGGTCTTTGTAAGTGGCAGCAGGGGCTTTGGTGAGACCTGGGGATGCAGTGGTAGACTTTTTCTGCTGTTGCTTCCTTATTTCCAAACTGACTTGCTCTGTCCTCTCCTCAACAGCCTGGTGTGGTGGAGGGGTTTGTAAGCAATTTTTAGGGAAGAGATGGCTGGCAGGTGATGTGTGTGTTGATGGGGCACACACTTTACTCATGTCTACAAGGTCCATAAATGTCCTAAGGTGTCCTTAGAGGAGGAGCTGAGTGGCAACAGGCTCCAGGGTGGCAAAGGATGAAAAAGACAAGACATCGCACGCGCGCGTGCGCGCGCACGTGTGTGTGTGTGTGTGTGTGTGTGTGTGTGTGTGTGTGTGTGTGTGTGTATGTGTGTGTGTGCGCGCGCATGTGTCAGCTGGTTGCTGTTGCGGGCTTTTGGTGTATGCTTCAGGTGAGAGGCTATGGGGACAATGAGAGAAGCCCACCATTGTGTTCCCCCGAAGACAGCAGCCTTTGGTTATATGCTGTGGGCACAAGTATGATCTATGGTCTAATGCAGTGCCTGCCTCATGGTACCTTGTTCTTTAGCGTCTTCTGAAGGAAATGCAGCAAGCTCTTTGGAGCATGGTCACCTCAGTGGGGGCCCCTGGCAGGCAGACTTTCTGAAAGAGACAGCCTTGAGATGCATTTCAAAGTAGGGAGAGAATTTACCCCAGAGCTGGGGTATCCCTCACAGACAACATTAGTAACAGTTCCTGATGTTCTTCATCCCACAGGGAATGGGGGTACCAGCAGGCTTTGGTCTCAGTCCAGGTTTGATTCTCCATTTCAGATTGAATGCTGGTCTACTGGGGACAAAGCTGTGGCCCCTCGCTCTCCACTATCTATTCGGCTTACAATGGTGTAGAGAAGCCTGGCGCCAACAACACAGAGAACTGACCTACCAACCGAGCGAGAGTTCTGCCAGAACAAGGTGTCAGGAGAGGCACTTGGTAGACTGTAACCCCAGTGATGGATTCTCGCTCTGTCCCCTGAGAGGAGTGGCACAGAAGGACATCCGTGCCACTGTGGGTGTGTGGATGAAGCCTTCTGAAGAGGGGATCAAGCCCAGCTGCCTTTCTTCAGCAGGGCTGTCCTTGAAGCGTAGTGTCCTCCAGGTAGTTGTGTGCCCAGGGTGAGTGACTTCCCCTTTCTGGACTCAGTTTCTAGATCTGCAGGCAGGAAGTGGAGCACATGGTGAAGAGGTCCCTTTAGATAAGAACCATCCTGTCCCTCATGCAGGTGAAGGCATGCTGGAAACAGAGGAGTGGGTAGAAATTCCCCAGATGAGGCTGCCGGGGCCACACAGTTCCCTATGCTGATGTCACCTGCTCTAAGGGTGTGGGAATGGTGGCTGGTCCTGAAGCTGAAATGGAGGCACAGCCTGTCCTCCTGCCATGGGCCTCTTGAGAGCTACGGATCCTGTCCAGGCCTCTGTGACTTATTTTGGGGAGAGAGCTGCCACTGGGCACCCAACCTCTACATAGGCCCAGAAGACCACCTTTAGCCTAGATAGATGATGCACTGAGTCTGTGGCTGCAGTAAGGCTGTGTTTGTGTTCTTAGCCTGGCTCAGGAGGCGAGCACACACAGTCTCAGGCTAGTGCCTAGGGGCCTCCCTGCATCCCCTTGTGCTTACAAACCTTACTCTCACTAGCAGAGACGTGAGGGCCGGAGAGCACTGGCTGAGGTCCTTGAAAGTCCTTGAAAGTGGTCCGTGCCTTCATTTTACAGACTAGGGAACTAGGCCCAGAGCTGGCAGAAGACTTGATTAGGGTTGGGTGGACAGTTGGGGACACAGCTGCAGCTGACCCCACGTCTCTCGACTTCTCTTTCAGCAGATGGAGAAGCTGAGAAACAGGCACGTGGCACACCACAAGTGGCAACTTACAGGATGCCCTGGAGACTCAGGTTTTCTTTAAAAGTGTGTCGGAGGGAGGAAGTGAGAGTGGCGGGCCTCTCTCTACATGGGAGCGGTGCCTTCTGCTCCAGGCAGGCCAGAGAAAGTTGTGGAAGGGAAACCAAGCAAGAAACATGGACTTAAGCATTTTTTTAAACCAGCATATTAGGGAATAAAGAAGCTCTGAAGTTAGTTCTCACATAGTAATTTCACTGCTACGGTCCAGGCAAAGTCCCTCCTGAATCAACAGGCAAAACATCTCCAAGTAAACTACTATTTATAAAATTCATATTTCCGTAATGAAAATTTGGAAAGCTGCATAGTGTTAGTAGCTATGGGAGTGATTTTGTCCTTTGTGTTCTTCAATGGCAAAATTATTTTGGCTGATGTGATGTCAATGTATTGTCTTTGAAAAAAGAAAAAGTCAGACCACTAAACGCTGAAGGGAGTGAGTGGCCAAAGGGATTCAGGAAATGCAGAGCTCAGAGAAACTTCTCTAGCCTTCCAGGCTCCTGAGAGGCTGGAATTGGAAGGGATTGTGACTCATTTTACCTGATTTCCTCCTCAATGGGGGCGAGTCTTTTACAACTGAGGCCATGACATTCCATTGCCCCTCACGTGGTAACCCAAGACATGATGTGCACAGACAGTGCAATGTGCAGAAAGAACAGCTCCGATGTCCACGGCCTATGTCCTTGGAGTGTATCTCACTAAACGCCAAGGGGATCCTTAGAGTTCGGGAAAAAAGCAGGGGCTGGGAGTTAGGTGAGTAGCAGTGCTGAGACATCATTTGAAGTAATCCAATTGGATGGGTTACATTTTGAGTGCTAGAGGACAGGGCTAACAGGCAGGGGGGATATGTGTGAAGACCCTGACATGGGTGTGGGGGATTGCCTGGGTTGGCTGGAGATCAGGGCAGCATGGCAGAATGGTAGTGTGTGTGTAAAATCTGTGTGAGATGTTAGTCTGGGATTCTTCTTTTGTAATTCAATAGAGAATAGTGAAGATTCATGGGCGTGCGCTTGAGGATTGCACTTTCAGAGTGTTGGATGTGTGAACACCCTACTTCTTCTATGAGTCCCCTTAGAGTGGCTTCCCAGAAGCTGTAGGAAAAGAGCTGTACCTACAGGACTCAGAAGAACCTGGAAGGCATTCCTGGTGGAGGGAAGACTGTGAGGCCTATGCTGGTACTAGGTAGGACTTTGAATATGGGGGCCGTGTGGACACTGTGGTGAGAAGCTGGTCCTGCCTGCTCTATTTAGCATGCAATGGGTGCCTGGAGCAGGGCGCCAGGTTAGGAGGCCTTCCATATTCTCAGTTCAGTACTCCACTCAGTCTCCACATGGTTTCCTGGAGGTGTCTCTATTCTCTGCGCTACTGTCAGGAGGTGGCAGCTGTGGTCACCTGGGCTGGGCTGGGCTGTCCTTCGCTGTGTTACTGCCATTTGGATTGCCCGGCTGGTGGGACAAACTTCTCCCTCCTGGGACATTTCCCGTTAGGTCGAAGCAGGAGGTGCCCGGTTTGGGAGGTGGGACACTGAACTGAGTTACCGAAACAGGGCTCCAGACTTAGAGGACACACTATTGTGTGAGAACAGGCATGGCAAGAACCTAGGCCCTCAGCACGAAGTCTGGGTTTTTCTGTTGACGTCTCTCACAGTCTCTGTCAAATGCTTCTAATATTTATTGAGCACATGCTATGTGTCTTGTACTGTGTAATTCATGGATTTAATCTTCAGTTCTCGACTAGCCTATGAGGGACACTTTCATGATCTAAGTTTGTTCAGATGAGAAACGGATGGCCAGAGAGATCCAGGAATTCTCCCCGCCACTTGAACTGTGGCTGTAACATCAGAATAAGACTTTAAGTCTGATACCACACAGTTTTCAAAGTATAAGGAGTCCCTTTGAAATGATTTATAAAAATACCCAGTCTGGGGTTAAGGAACAGCTGGCTCCTCGGAACCTTGTGAAAGCCAGCTGTTTTTTCGAAGTCCCAGCACTTTATGTGGAGACGCGAGGCTTGCCCAGAGGCTCGAAGGGCAGCTGTCAGAAAAGAGAGGCCCTGTCCAACCACACAGCGAGAACATACTTCCAAAGTTGTTCTCTGACTTTACACTTGTGTCAGGGCACGTGGGTGCTCTCTCCCCACACTAAATAAATAAATATTCATTGTACTTTTAAAGTTTTTTATATGTATGAATGAGTGTTTTGGTTGCATGTATGTGTGCACCACTTGCAAGCCTGGTGCCTGTGGAGGCCAGGAGGGTGATGGGTCCCCCAGGAACTGGAGTTACATGAGGTTGTGGGCGACCATGTTGGCTCTAGGAGCAGAAAGAGCAAAACCCGGTTCGTTGGGAAGAGCAGCAAATGCTTTTAGCTGCTGAGCCACCTCTCCAGCCCCACATTTGAATTCTAGCATGTAGATCTATTTGAGAAGATCTTTAATGAGCTCTGCAATGCCTTGAAGGGGGCTTTTATTTTCATAACCAGCACTGTGACATTATGGAAGACACACAATTTGCAAAGTGGCAGTGTGTGTATAGGTAGGATGTGGTGGGCATGGGTTCTAGGGTGGGAAGGTGACAGATGAGTTGGTGACTTGAAAGTACATACAGTGAGTGCATCATCTCACTGGGGTCATCTTTTAAACTTTTCAGGCGTCTACTGTCACTGACCCAGCAGCCTGTGAATGAATAATGTGGAAAGGTCTTACATTGCCACTCCCAATCCCCCAACTCTTGCCCAAGCTGCCCTATGGTTCCTGCTTTTACCAGCACGGATGGGATATGAGAAGCTTCATGTGTAAAGCTGTGCCTCTTGCCAGCCCCAGTGACTTCACAGCGCTGCTCTGATTTGCACACTGCTGCTGGTCTGTGGGAAAGCCTGCCGGTGAGGCTGGGAGCTCAGTGCTCTTTGTGGAACATATTTTCTAGGGTGGACCCTGGTAATGGTTACTGTAAATTGTCAGCTTGACGGAATTTAGAATCACCTGGCCTCTGGGCAAGCCTGTGGAGGCTTATCTTGAGTATGTTAATTGAGATGGGAAAACTCATCTTAATTATAGGGAGGACCATTCCCTGCACTGACCTGGAACTGTATAAAAGGGGGAAAAAACATTGGGTGTGGTGGCACACACCTTTAATGCCAGCACCCAGGAGATAGAGGCAGACAGGTCTGTGAGTCTGAGGACAGCAAGGGTTACATAGACAGATCCTTGTACTTTGCTTCTTGACTGAAGCTATCACGTAACCAGATTCTTCAGGCCCTTCTATTTTATCACAGAAACAGGAAAAGAAGCTAAATCTCTTACAAGGGCTACTAGAGCACGTGGCTTCTACCTTTTGTGTATATTTTATATTCAATAAACATCGGCCCTCGGTGCTCGGTTCACTAGTTTTGGCAACTGTGTTTGTGTGATCAAAACATGTACAGAACATCCCAAAAATCCCTTCTGCATCCCTTTTGATTTCTACCCTCCCACCCCACAACAATTTACCAGTTTTTATCATTTCAGATTTCTTTGATTTTATCTAAATGTAATCAAACTATGCCTTTTTTATGTCTATCTTCTTTCACTCAGAAGAATGTTTCCAGAGTTGCTCAGATTGTTGCATGTATCAATAATGGTTTTATTTTTGATTAACCTGTGCTAATTGCACACAATTGTTTTCTACCATAATGGTATACCACAGATTCCTTTCCCATTCTCTTATATTTGGCCATTTGTATAGTAATATTTATATAGATATTTACGTTCATAGTCATATTTATATTTGTGTAGTTTCTGGGTTTCAGCTACTATGACTACAATTGTAACCACTATTTTCATAGAAATCTTTTGGTGCATTCTGCTTTCATTTTTCTTGTGTAGGTGCCCACCAGCAAGTTGCTGGATCATGTCTAACTACTTAGAGATAGCCGAGGACAAGCAACTGACCCTTTTGTTCTTGCACCATGTGACATGTGAGTTTCACATGCTCCTCATTGTTTTCAACATCACATTGTCACTGTTTGCACTTACTCATGTTGCTGTGGATGAAGTCATGGCTTTCGTTTGCATTTCTGTGATGCTAGTGAGTTCATTTTCATATTTACCTAGTCCTTGATGTGTATTATTTTGAAGGTGTCTTTTAATGTCTTTTCCCTTCTTTAAAAGCAGAGTTGTGGGTTTTCACATTCTTGATCAGTAGGCACTTGATATCTATGCTGGTTATATGTCCATTCTCAAAGAGATACATTGAAAATACTTTTTCAGTCTGTGGGTTGCCAACTTAATTCTCTAATAGTATCTTTGGGTGCCTGGAACTATTTTGTATTTTTGAAAATATTCTAATGTGCTTTTAGAACAAGCTTTCTTTTTATTCCTTCTTGTGGCTTAGAATAGTAACATTTCTTTAGCTTCTGAGTCTGTAATTTTGGTAGTCCCTGGTAGGGAGAGCTTATGGCTTATCTCTGCCCTCTTTGGTGTCACCAAAGGCTAGGGACTGACATCGTCTGAAACCTGGACACTCACCTGTTCAGCAATAGATATTGCCAGTTTAGATGCCAGCAGGATCAATTCACAGGAACTCCCACCTTGACCTCTTCAGCAGGCTGGGCTCAGAGGGTGAGTACATCCCAAGAAAGGGACAGAGGGAGTCAGATGACACCTGTGTCTCTTCTCTGGTTTTGCTGCACCATGCCTGTAGTGACATGTGCACTTCATTGGTTGGAGAAGTTGCAAGCTTGCCTTGGCTCTAGAGAAGAGATGGTAGGTTGGTACTTCTCAGCAGGGGTATTGCAAAGTTTTGCCAGAGCGCATGGATCACTTTTACAAAGTAGAAGTTTCCCTAGGTGAGTTGTATTACACCAACTTATTCTTTATTGGCTAATGATTTTTGTATCTCACCTAAAAGATCTTTGTCCATCTTAAAATTTAATGTTAACTTTTCAAAGTTAGCTGATTATAGTTTTTATGTTTAGTGTATGATCCACCTCTGTTAAATTAATTGTTGTATGAGAAGTAGAATTGATGTTCTTAAAAAAAAATTGTTCTTACAGCTCTGGTTCAGCATCATTTTTAGAACGGCTTTCCTGTTTCTGAAAGCTTGAGTCATTGGTCATATGCGTTGTCTTGGTTACTGTCCTGTTGCTGTGCAGAGACACCATGACCAAGGAAAGTCTTACAAGAGAAAATATTTAACTGGGGACTTGCTCACAGTTTCAGAGGCTTAGCCTATTATCATCATGGCAAGGAGCAATGCAGCACACAGCGGGCTGGAGAAGCAGCTGGGAGCTGCATCCTAGTCCACAGGCAGAGGAAGAAGGAGACACTGGGTCTGGCTTGGGCTTTTTAAACCTCAAAGCTCACCCCTAGTGACAGACTTCCTCCAACAAAGCCACACCTTCTATTCCTTCTCAAGTAGTGCTACTTGCTGATGATTAAGTGTATGAGCCTATGGGGGCCATTCTTATCCAAACCACCACATTCCACTCCCTGGCCCCCACAGACTTACAGCCATATCATAGTGCAAAATGCATTCAGTCTAACTTCAAAAGTCCCCATAGTCTATCACAGTCTCAACACTGGTTGACAGTCCAAAGGAAACAGTTCCTTCTGAGACTCAGGGCAATCTCTTAACTGTAACCCCCAGTAAAATCAAAATAAAAGAAGTGGATTACATATTTCCAACATCCAATGGCACAGTAATATACATTACCATTCCAAAAGGGAGGAAAGGGAGCATAGGAAGGACATACTGGACCAAAGCAAGACTGAAAATCATCAGGGCAAAATCCAAATTCAGCATTTCCATGTCTGATGTCAAAGAGCTCTCCACATCTTCAATTCCTTTCATCTCTGTTGACTGCCACATACTTCTCTCTTTTGGGCTAGCTCCATACCCAACCTATAACCTTGCTCAGTGGGTATCTCATGACTTTGGTGTCTCCAATATCTTGGGGTTTCTAAAGCAATGACAGCTTCAACTTCACAGCTTCACTTTATGGCCTCTTTGGGCCTCCATGAAGGGACACCTCTGACACACACCTGGCCTCAGCAGCCTTCCTTAGTTGTTGTGGGAGATTACAACCGCTGTCTTGTATTCTTGCTCTAAAGCCAGAACCACAAGGCTGAGGCTGCCATGTTCTGCTGCTTGCTGGGGCTCCCTCTTTCAATTACATTTGCATCATCTTCTGTTCTTGACCACTGCCTTCACTGCTTAAGCCCTTCTTTAACTCTTTTCGCAGGTTGGAAGCTCAGCCGGGTGAGATCTTGCCATAGGTCACCACTCCCTTTATCCCAGTTAGCATTTTCTTTTCTTTTGAGTACTGGACTTAGCTGCATTACACTTCCTGGTGCTCCTTTTCTCCTCAAACTGTACATTTTATATTTTTCTTGCCTAGCTTGCTCCTTTTCATTATAAATCTGTGTAAGACTGGCCACTAATAACCACATGACATAGTTCAAAACCAGGCTATCTTGAAATCTCCTCCACCAACGTCATTAATCCAAAACTCTTCAATTTAGTTTCAGGCAGATTTTTTTTTTTTTTTTTTGAACAAGGGCGGAAAGCAGCCACATTCTTTGCCAAAGTATCATAAGAACTCTTTCTAGGCCACTTATACTACTCTTCCCCTATGAAACTTCTTGAGCAGGGCTGTCATGATCTACATTGCTCTCAGCACCACTGTCTTCCATTCTTCTATTAGTATAGTCCATTAACCTTTGTTTTGTTTTCAACTACTTTCCTAGTCCGAAGTCCCAGAGTCCATATTTTGCCAACAAGCAATATGGCCAGGCCTGTCACAGAAATACCCCAGTCCTGGTATCAGTTTCTGTCTTGGTCATTGTTCTATTGCTATGAAGAGACACCACCACCAAGGTATCTATTATTAAAGCATTTAACCAGGGGCTTGCTTACACTTCCAGAGGCTTAGTCCACTATCATCACAGCAGAAAGCATGGTGGTACACACAGTGCTGGAGAAGTAGTTGGCTACTACATTCTGACCTACAGGCAGAGGAAGAGGGAGACACTGGGCCTTGCTTGGACTTTTGGAATCCCAAAGCCTTCTGTTCCTTCTCAAGTAGTGCCACTCTCTGATGACTAAGCATTCAAATAAACATATGAGCCTATGGGGGGCATTCTTATTCCAAACCACTTGTATATAGGTTGAATTATAGATTTTCTGTCTGGTTCTGTTGGTCTGTCTGTCTGCTTTTATGTTAATGTCACACTACAAATCTGTGGTAAGCTTTGACATTATGTGGCATGACTCGGAGCACTTTGTCACTTTTTGATAGTCTGTGCCCAGAAAATTTCTCTTTATTTTCAAAAAGCCCTGCTGCAAGTTTGATTGTAATGGCATCGAATCTGTAGACACATTTAGAGAGGGAATCATTTAAAAACATTTTGTTTTTTAATTCATGAACATTGTATATCTATCTCTTATTTCTTCTAGTAACTTGCTTGTATTCTATTTGTCAATAGGGCTTGTTGTAGAACTCTGTACTCTGTGAACAAAATAGGTGTCACCTTCGTCAGTTGAGCTATATGCCTTGTGACATGAGTCTGTAAGAGTGGACCTGTTGACTTTTAGCACTTCCTCTGAGAAGGACGGACTGGAGAAGGTCACTGGACCCTCACCAGTGTCCAGCTGTTCCTCCCAGCTATTTGTGCGCAATTCTGCCCTAATTGCACATGATCTTGGGGTCTGCAGTGGTGCTAGCATATGCAGGCTGGTCCAGGATGAAGGGGGAACTCTGTCTATGTGGCAATGGGAGCTGAGTGCAGCTGCTTTGGGGTCATCCTCATTCCTTCCTGCGTCCACTCACCCACGTGCTTTAAGTAAGCACAATAAACCCACTGATTCTCCAGGGCAAACTTCGATGGAATCCTTCTTTGGTTTGTCCTTGGGATCTTTTGAAGAGGGATAGAGACATTGTTTATATTTCTGCAGGGGAGGAATTTCACAATAGACTTATAAACTAATTTTTGATGATAGTGTAAATAGGAATTAAATATTATTTTAAAAATACATGTGCGATGTAATGTGTGTATGTATATGTAAGTGTGCGATATGATATATGTGTGTGCATGTGTGGTGTGATGTGATATGTGCATGTATGATATGTGCGTGTATAAGTGTGTGATATATGTGTATATGTATGTGAGTGATGTGATACATGGTGTGTGTGTATGATGTGATGTGTAGTGTGTGTGTATGATGTAATTTGTGTATGTGTGTATTGGTGTGTGAATGATCTGATATGTGGTGTGTGTGTGCATGTATGATGTGATGTATGGCATGTGCGTATGTGTTAGTGTATGATGTGATACATGTATGATGTGATGTGTGTGTTCATGTATGTGTAAGATGTGTTGTGATGTGTGTGTGTGTGTGGGTATTTGTGTGTACAGATGTGGTTGCAGTTAGGTTTACCATTTCAGTGTTGTTCATGGCTGTACTTTTGTTCTTCTTTCCTTTTTCTAATATATTGTTTTGAGGTAAATAAGCATTTTTCCAGTACTGTGTATTGTCTTTTCCATTGCCCATTTGTGCAATTGTGTTATTTTATAGTGTTTATGTTTTAGAAATTAAATTAAGTGATGTGGTCTGTTTTTGAGTGCACTTACAGTTCCGTGAGCAGTGAAGAGGCTTTCCTGGCTCTTGATCTGAGGGCTTTGTTCTCATCTATTAAGTTTTGCTGATGTGATGAACCTATAGTGTGCTGTCATGAACCTACAGTATGTTGTCATTATGAACCTACAGTGTATTGTCATTATGAACCTACAGTGTGTTGTCATCATGAACATACAGAGTGTTGTCATCATGAACCTACAGTATGTTGTCAGTGTGAACCTAAAGTGTGTTGTCATGAACCTATTGTGTGGTGTCATCATGAACTTACAGTGTGTTGCATCATGAACCTACAGTGTGTTGTCATTATGAACCAACAGTGTGTTGTTATGAACCTAGAGTGTGTTGTCATGAACCTACACTGTGTTGTTATTAGGAACCTACAGTGTGTTGTCATCATGAACCTACAGTGTGTTGTCATCATGAACCTACAGAGTGTTGTCATCATGAACTTACAGTGTGTTGTCATCATGAACCCTCAGTGTGTTGTTATCATAAACTTACTGTGTCTTGTCTTCATGAACATAGAGTGTCTCATCATCATGAACCTACAGTGTGTTGTCATCATGAATTTACAGTGTGTTGTCATTATGAACCTACAGTGTGTTGTCATTATGAACCTCCAGTGTGTTTTGTTTTTGAACCTACAGTGTGTTGTCATGAACCTTCAGTGTGTTGTCATCATGAACCTACAGTGTGTTGTCATGAACCTTCAATGTGTTGTCATGAACCTGCAGTGCGTTGTCATCATAAACCTATAGTGTGTTGTCATGAACCTTCAGTGTGTTGTCATCATGAACCTACAGTGTGTTGTCATTATGAACCTACAGTGTGTTGTCATGAACCTTCAGTGTGTTGTCATTATGAACCTACAGTGTGTTGTCATGAACCTTCAGTGTGTTGTCATGAACCTGCAGTGTGTTGTCATCATGAACCTATAGTGTGTTGTCATGAACCTTCAGTGTGTTGTCATGAACCTACAGTGTGTTGTCATCATGAACCTACAGTGTGTTGTCATTATGAACTTCCAGTGTGTTGTCATGAACCTACAGTGTGTTGTCATTATAAACCTCCAGTGTGTTGTCATTATGAATCTACAGTGTGTTTTGTTTTTGAACCTACAGTGTGTTGTCATGAACCTGCAGTGTGTTGTCATCATGAATCTGCAGTGTGTTGTCATCATGAACCTTCAGTGTGTTGTCATCATGAACCTACAGTGTGTTGTCATTATGAACCTACAGTGTGTTGTCATGAACCTACAATGTATTGTCATTATGAACCTACAATATGTTGTCATCATGAACCTACATTGTGTTGTCTTTATGAACCTTCAGTGTGTAGTCATTATGAACTAATAGTGTGTTGTCATGAACCTACAGTGTGTTGTCATTATAACCAACAATGTGTTGTCATGAACCTACAGTGTGTTGTCATTATGAACCTACAGTGTATTGTCATTATGAAACTGCAGTGTGTTGTCATGAACTTACAGTGTGATGTCATCATGAACCTACAGTGTGTTGTCATCATGAACCTACATTGTGTTGTCATGAACCTACAGTGTCTTGTCATTATGAACCTACAGTATATTGTCATCATGAACCTACAGTGTGTAGTCATCATGAACTTACAGTGTGTTGTCATTTTTACTTTTGGCAGAAAATTGTCCAGATGCTAAAAATCATACATGTATTTGGAGAGAGAGAGAGAGAGAGAGAGAGAGAGAGAGAGAGAGAGAGAGAGAGAGAGAGAGAGAAAGAGAGATTTTCCCTTTGTATTTATTTATGTGGGTTCACTGAGTCCACCTCTCCCTCTTTTATTTCTTAGATCCATTTTCCTCTCATGTTACACAATCTGAAGAAACATTAAGGCATCCCTTTTACTCTCTGAGCAATGGTGAAGGTCCAGGAAAGAACCCTTAGTGGCTAACCACCTGGCTGCCCCTCCTTGTTTCAAAACATCCTCTTAACTTCTCAGTTTCCCCTAGATTCTTGATTCTGAGAGTCATGTCTTCATTCAGAGGATGGAACAGATGCTATGGATTTGGTGGAAGCTGAGGATACCTGGGAGAGTTTTCTCTTGGACCTCCTGTTCCACCTCCAGCCTCAGTCTCCCACTCAGAGAGGGCACTGTGTACCCCAGGGAAACCTGTATCAGTCTCCCAGCCTACGCCAGCCCTTGACACAGCCTCTCTATGCACCAGATGAAAACAATGGGGGATTGGTTGATGTGGTTCTACCCTGCACTCTTCTGTGTCCTACCTATGAAGCAAATATACTCATTTCTGTAAATCTGTGAAATGTTTGGTGGAGTTCCACTTTATCCCATCCACTAGTCATCCTTTTCTGGCCCTTTGCCAGTGAGAAGAACATGGCTCTTCTTGCTGGGAAGTGACCATTGATTTTATTCTGCTCCTAGATGACATTCTTTCCAGTCCTACACCTTTGCTGGACTCTTATTGTGCAGATGGGGCTGCAGTACTTGTGACTTTGCACATCCTGGGCTGTTCTTGCCACTTTTATTTAGTTTTTTTTTTTCTCTAATGCTCAGGTGTTTGTCAATGACGTTGGAAAACAGATAGATTTGAGTGATTTTGAATCAAAATCCGTATTCCCTTTCTAGGCTAATGGCTTTTGATTGTGTAAGCTTAGAATTTCTGAATTCTTCTGTCTTAATTAGGGTTTCTATTGCTGTGAAAATTACCATGACCACGACAACTCTTAAAAAGAAAAATATTTAATTGGGGCTGGTTTACAGTTTTAGAGATTTAGCCCATTATCACCATGGCAGGAAGCATGGTAGCGTGCAGGCACAGATGGCACTGGAGAAGGAGCTGAGAGTTTCATATCCAGATCTTCAGACAGCAGGAAGTAAATGTCACACTAGACCTAGCTTGAGCATCTGAGACTTCAAAGCCTGCCACCTAGTGGTGCACTTCCTCCATCAAAGTCATACCTACTCCAACAAGGTTACACCTCCTAATACTGCCACTCCCTATGTGTCTATTGGGGCCATTTTAATTCAATCCATCATATCTCACTCCCAGGCCTCCATAGGCTTGTAGCCATATCATACTGCAAAATGTATTTAGTCCAAGTTCAAAAGTCCCCATAATCTATGGGGACACTGTTTAAAAGTTCAAAGTCTCTCCTAAACTCATGAAATCTCTTAATTGTTAACCCCTGTAAAATCAAAATAAAAAAGCAGATTATATACTCCCAGTATATAATGGCACCGGATGTACATTACCATTCCAAAAAGGAGGAAAGGGAGTATAGCAAGGAAGCACTAGACTGAAAACCAGCAAGATTGAAAACCAGTTGGAAAACTCCAAACTGCATCTCCATGTCTGTTGTCAAAGTGCTCTTTAAATCTCCAATCCCCTTTCAGCTCTGTTGACTGCAGCACACTTCTCTCTCTTGGGCTGGTTCCACTACCTGTTAGCAGCTCTCCTTGGCAGGTTTCCCATGGCTCTGGCATCTCCAACATCTTGGGGTCTCCAAGGCAATCTAGGCTTTACAGAATGGCCTCTTTAGGCCTCCATGCAGGGACACCCCTGCCACATGCCTGGTCTCAGCAGCTTTTCTTAGTCATGAAGTCAAGTTCCATAGCCCATTTCTTCTATCCTTGACTTTAAAGCCAGAACCACATGGCTGAAGTTGCCAAGTTTTGCTGCTTACTGGGGCTGGAACATGGCCCCCTTGTTTAATTACATCTTCACCAGCTTTCTGTTTTCTATGGTTTCCTTGACTGCCTAAGCTTGGCTGTCCTGACACTTGATCTGTAGGGCAGGCTGGCCTTTAATTTAGAGATCTGCTTGCCTCTGCCTCTGCCTCTGCCTCTGTCTCTGGAGTGCTGGGATTAAAGGTGTGCACCACTACACCTGGCTCTGAGCTTTTCTTTAATTCTTTTTCACAAGTTGGAAGCCCAGCTGGTAGAATCTTGCCTCTCCCTATATTCCTTTAACGTCACGCTTTTCTTTAGTCAGTTTGTCTCCTTGAATACAGAGTTAAGCTCCATTCCATTTCCTGATGGTTCTTTCCCCCTTGAACTGTGCATTTCATGCACCTACATTTTCAGTGTTCCAGAGACACCTGGCTTGTACCCTCCTGTGCTCTCCAGACCATCATACAACATTCCCATTACAGTGAGTATCTTAGACATACTTTAAGAATGTTTTGCAGTCAGTTGGCATCTGCCTTCAGCCAGTCTTTCCCACACTCAATCTTCATGGCAATCCTTGAAGAAGTTTTTAGTTAGTTAGCTATAAGGAAGCTGAGACCAGTAAAGGATTTGAATTCACAGATGACTCCCTCCAAAGTTCAGCTCTTCCTAGCAGATCCCCAGAAGAAGGTAAGGTATAGTATGGTAGATGCCTGCTTCAGGATGGGGTGGGCTGACTCTTTGGGCACCAGCCACGGGCTCAGAAGCAGCAGTGGGTTCTATAGCTTCTGAGACCCATGCCCTCCTCTCCCCCTCCACTCCACAGTCAGCCAATCTCATGCTCCTTTCTTTCCAGGCAGGCTGAAAGGCAGTGACAGCCTTGAGAGCAGCTAGTCCTCAAGCTAAAGGGAGGCTGGGTCTTTGAGTCACCATCTACAGGAGTGGACTCTTGCTCCAGACACCTACAGAGCATTCTTACTGGCCTAACCTCCTTAGATATGAAGGCCCATCAGTAGTAATAATTGAAGTTATCTTAGGCAATGTAAGTATTACCTTCCAAGAAGGAATGGAAAGCCACCAAGGAACTGAAGAAGCAGGGTGATGGGGTGGCAAGCCTGGTCTTTGCTGTTACAGGGATTGAGGTTTGGACACAGGCCTCATCATGGCCTACTTGAGAGAGCCAGAGTAAATTATTTTTTGTTTTGTTTTGGTTTTGGTTTTTGCTTTTGTAAATTAACTGATTTTTCTGGAAGTTATGCTGATGCTCTTTATTAATTTAGTTCATTTAACAGATTCTATTCAACACTCCACCCTAGAGACTCTGCTAGGTCCTGGGGAGGGAAAACAAACATCAGCAAGCCGTGGCTAAGTCTCTGCTTTAAGAATAACTTCTGTGTGGCAGTGATGCTTGGGAGTTGGGACAGCAGATGAGTAAGTGACCGTGCAATGTCATGACTAGTGACACAGAGAACTGATATAGCAGAGTAAGAGGAACAGGAAGGCCAGGTTTTGGAGGGGAGGGGCCTCTGACGATGGACATTTGATCAGAGACTAGAAGCCGGGATAGGAGTATCAGTACAGAGAGATGGGAAAATTTACGCGAGCTTTTGACACACAGGCCGAGCAGAGAGCTGGCTGTGATGGGAGGCTGGCTAAGGAGAGTGGGTGATGGAGAACATCCAGCACTCAGCCTGGCTGGGATGTTAGAGTTCTTACCTCTAACCCTCTATGCCTCTTCCTCCCTCCAGAATTGATGGAGTTTTGTTCCTAGGAAAGTCCTTATTGCTAAGAGCAAACCAAACATAAATAAAAAATGAAAACAAATTGAGTATAAGATTTCTTTACTAACTGGCTGCCTATGTCTGAATTCCACCCGGAGCCATTGTTCCTGGAGTGCAGGCTCTGGGCTCTGGGGCAAACAGATATTTCTGGCTAAGACCACTTGTGTAAGCTCTTTTGGATATCACATCTTAAAAGTGTTGATGGCAAGAGTAGCTGAGGCAAGGTAGGGAGAAAGTGCTGAGATCTGAGTGTCTGGAAGCGGGTGTCGTGAAGATTGAGTGAGGGTTGGGAGGAGTGGTCTTCAATGTCCTAATGTTAGGTGTGTGTTAGAGGAACTCCATCTGGAAAGCCACTAATGCCAAGAAAGCCTTGCTCATCACTTACAAGGTTGTCTAGAGTTGCTGGGATGATCCTTACCCCTCACCCCTTCACTGCAGACCAGTGGAGGAGAGAGCCCTGCTGAGCATCGACAGAGGTCAGAGGTCTTCATGCCTCCAGCTCCTGTGCTCCCCTCTCTCCAAATGCCCAGTGTCAGCACTCTTGGTTCTAGGCAACAGAAACAACTGCTTCAAGAAGCCAATGGATTTATTAAATGACATCTAGTCACCCCAGTGATTCTTTTGCCTCTGGGGAGGCAGAAGCAAGCTGGTTAAGCTCCCAGACTGCCCGACTACACTGTCAGTTGATTTGAGGGGGAAACAATCACAGTATCACCTAAGAACGGAAGGGCAAGACTGTGTCCACACTGCCCTGTGCTCGGCAGCTTCCCGAGGCCCCATGCCTCAGAAAAGGGAGCCCGCAGTAGAAGCCTGTGCTTTGTGCTGTTTTCTTCCTCACTCCTGACACAAAGTGTCGTCGTGATGTGTGAAGCAGATCTACGATACTCGTATGCATTCTGGCTGCCAAAGAAGCTTGGAGTTTGGGTTGTGGCTACTCTGAGCAGGCCTGACTGAGAACATGGGGACCCCTCCATGTAGAAAGGCTAGGTCATGCATACAGAAGGCCCTACAAAGATCTATTCTTGAACCAAAGGCCTAAGTTACCTTAGTAGGCCCCGGAAGAAAATGTGACCACATCAACTGGGCTTGTCAGAGGGGTGTGCTGAGTGTGGGAACTGGGACAACCCAATACCACCTATATCTGATGTCACCCTACTCTGCAAAGAGTAGAAGGTCTTCTTGGGAAATGATGGGAAAGGCAAGGGGAAAGTCATCTGAGTTTGGTTTACATGAGGACTTGCTTACCAAATTATCCCAAGGCTTGCCCAAACCCACAGCTTAGAAGAATGCAGAATTCTTTCTGAGAGAGCTGGGCTGACAGGAATTAAGGAATGTTTTCCACCAACCCCAAGCTGGACACCAAACAGATGTGGCTTTAGTTCCTTACTCCTTTAGAAGGCTCTCCACATCCCCAGTAAATAAACTTAAAGTCTCAGGGAGATAACGGCTGCTTACTTTTCTTTTTCTTTTTAAATATGATTTGGTACCATCCATATTTTATGAATAAATGAGAAATACATTGGAACCCCTGACTTAGGCCACTACCCACAAGTCAGAACTCTAAGATAACACAGTCATGAATCTCACAACACAGCCACAGATAACTCTGATGTTTCCCAAGTCACTTTCACACAAAGGGCATGGCTTCTTGGCAGGGCGAGCCTGGTTAGAAAGGGCAGCATTAGCAGTGCCTGCTTACAAATGAGCTGTCTCGGGTGGCCCTGCCAACTCTCCGACCAGTCCATGCACCACAGTGTCTGGAGTCTGCTGACCCCTGCCTGGTTTGCTGCCCATGAAAGCAGGCAAGCCGCCCTTCTTCTGGAAGATTCTTGCTCATGCAGTGCAGCCTGCTGTTAGCTCCACCCTGCTTCTTGAGATGGAGTGGAGGACAGTCGAATATGGAGTCTGACTCTGGACGGGGCGGTCCCTGCAAAATCTAACTCTTTAATGGCATCATCCAGGCTGTGCTGGTCCCCAAGTCTGTCTCACTTTAAATTTCCCTATTTAGTTTCTGTTCTCCAGCAACATCTAACCCCCTTTTTCTACCTCGCTAACCTCAGTGGTAGCTCTCCCTGTGTTAAACAACGGTCTGATTTGGCATGGAGAAAAGCAGTCAATCGTCCCCTGTAAATCTTAATGTGTTAGGCCCCAGGAACATTTGAAGTACCTATTTAATGAGAAGACTTCAGGAGAAGCCTAGGTAAGATCTTCAGGGCTCTAATTGCTCCCTGGAGAAAGCTGTCAGGCCGTGTAGCCTGGCTCAGGTCGTGTTTGCCGAGCAGGGAGAGTGGAGACACTGCAGAAGTCAGAGCAGAGGTTCAGGGGCCGACCTCATCCAGACCTCTCGGCTGGGTAAGGATTTCTGGAATCATGCATTGTGTGGTCTCCTGTGTGTACCTGCTGGCTTGACCACTGCACCCCCAAATGGCCAAATAAATAACTTGCATTTTCTTTGGTTTGGTTGTCTTATAATAATATGAAACCCAAATTACAGTTCTCTCTCCTCTTTCATTTATATACAAAACCCAAAGGACCCAAACGAAGCCTTAAACTCCATTTTTCCTTTGAGTCTCCAGCAGATCCTTTTGTGTGTGCATTGTTTATTTATTTGTTACCCAGATATCTGAGACATGCCTCCTGGCTTTGGACACTGTGCTAGGCACAAGGGTTTGCTCATATTCATCACAGATGGAGAAGCAGAAAAATGAACTTCTGCTCACAGAACAGGAGAGAAGCACCATCTCTGTAGGCAAGGTCCCTCCTAAGGTGGAGTTCCCTAGGAGGCTGGCCTCCGGGGCCAAGTCTAGACTGTGCAGACTAGCATGAGGGAGCTCTGCCGTACAAAAATAATCTACACTGTCTGCCCAAGGCATGTGGAGTGCAAGGCACTTTGGAAATTGGGCTCAAAACAACTTCTTTAATTGAGACAAAAAGCCCTTTGTGCGGGCCTTCCTCCTTCAGCCCAGAGGATACGTGTTTGCCGCGACAGCCGCTCCTGCCTCCCCAGAGCAGCCTCAGGTAGAAATACTGCCTGCCTGCCAGTGGCCATGCATCTGTGACCATTACACGGGCCTAAGTGGGTTTGGGAGCTTTACCTTAGGAATTAAGTAAGAAAAATGAAGACTCAAGCAGGGCGCATGGTGGCTCAGACAGTTCCGTCTTTCCTTGATGTGAACGAGGCCTAAATTGGGAAGCCTTTGGCCGATGGCTAGGGCAGATAAACGTTACGGATTTGATGTAATCCCAGACCTCAGACTTGAAACTCAGCTTGACCCTTCCCTTTGAGCACAGGGAAGGAAGGAGACTGGTTCAGCCATATGTCAAGTCAGGAGAGAAAATGACAGCTGGAGCAAGGTGGAGATGTGCAGAGTCAGGGGTGCAAACAACAAAGGAATTTCTACAAAGTTAGACATAATGTATCTTTAGGAGACAAACAGGCAGACTTGAGAGGGAAGATACCCCATGATAGGATCCGGGAAGGGCTGTGAACTTCTGCTGCTGAGAGAGCCACATAGCCACAAGCCACTAAGTGTACAGCAATCACAAGCTGTACTCATGAGCCTGAGTGCTGGGAAAGGGGTCAGCTTGTCATGAACCTGCATTTCACACAAGGGCACGGAGGCAGGGGAATTTACATGAGTAGCTCAGGATTGTTCAGCTGGTACCTGCCAGTACCTGGTTTGTGTCCTTTCTTGGGGATGATATCTTAAATGCCTCAGTCACATTTACAGTTGCCGTCTGGCTGGGCTGGCCTTGGCGGGGGGGGGGGGTGGGGGGGGTGGGGGGGGGTGGGGGGGGGTGGCGTGTGTGTCAGGACAGAGTGGAATTTTCTTTTTGTGGGCACTTACCTGGTACTTTGGGCATTAAGTGTGAAAATACAGGATGTTAAGGCTTGCATCCCCTCTGCCTGCTCCAGAGATGGGAATGCTGAATTGATGAGAGTGAGGTGTTTGCTCAAGGCCACCCAACTAGTAAATAGTAGGCATAAGATGAAGCTCAGGGGCCTCATACAAAGACTGGACTATTCCACTGTAGCAGAGGGCTCCTGCTACATGCTGCAGCTAGCTGGTCAGGACAGGTTAGCATTGGGCTTCCATGTTCTCCAGGTTCCTATGGCTCCCAGCAGGCCTGCTAGACCAATCTATACAATAACAATTTCGAGACGTGAGTCTACCTCTCTACACATAGTGAGGATTGGGGTTAGTCACTGAGTACCTCCCATCCACTTGCTCCATCTGTAAAACAACAAGGAAAGATGTCCTGGAAACCCCACCATTAGAATTCACGAAGGCTTGCCCAGCCTTCAAGGCGTGGCAGGCTCAGCAGGTGGGGCAGGAATGGGGTGGACCGCCAAAATGCTTGCCTCCCACTTTGGTGTCCTCACGTCCCCCGTCCTTGTCCTTTCGTTCCACAGGCAGCACACATCTCTGCTGTCCTACTCTTTTCTCCCGAGTTCTCACCTCTGGTGTGGTGTGAGCTGTTGTTTTCTCAGGTCTATACACTAGCCGTCATGTAAAGGCACAGAGTGGACCATCGACTCACCCTTGCTGAGTCCCTTTTCAGCCTCTGTATCTGTCAGGGCTCTCCAGAGAAGCAGGACAGAGTGACAGGTCCCAGCTCCTGGGGACAGGTTGGCAGGCTATGTGTGCGTGTGTGTGTGTGTGTGCGGGTACGTGTGTTGGGGAGGAGGACAGGATTTTTTTCTTTTTTCAAAAAAGCCTTTGATCCTCTATGGCCTCTGTGCTGATTGGATGAAACCCACCCAAATACTGAGGATACTTTTCTTTTACTTGATCCAGTGATGGGCACCAATCATACCCTCAACTGGTGGAATAATACACAGGATTCAGCCCAGTCAGCATGCATGCCACTCTACCTGTACGGCTATCCTGGCCACCGTGGCTCTGGCCCTGTTGGGTGTCCTTCCTCTTCCTGAATTCTTTCTTCTGTCTTCTGGTCCTCAGGCACCACCTCAGGTCCTTTGTTCATTAGTGAAGCTGCCACCCCGGCGTTCTAACTTCTGGGACACAGCCCAATTCACCCTTCATACCAGTGGTTGTCTGTTGTGTTTCTAGAAGCTGCTGGACATGTCTGTGGAATAGCCAGCCTCTACTTCTCCTTTGATGTGTACACCTCCTGTCTTCCTGATCATCCTGTCACCTCAACCTGAAGCCTAGCTGCCATTCCTGACCCCCCCATTTCTTCATGTTCACTTGCTCCCCAAGTCCTGTTAATATCTCTGCCTCTTTGTAACTTATTTGTCAAGTCAAAGAAACACAAACTGGTCATCTACTTGTGACTTGGAACTGGAAGCTGGAGAGGGTTTCAATGCTGTGGAACTGGTCAGTTGGCTTTGTTGTGGAGAAGGTCCTGTGTCTGCACGACAGCATCGTTCCTGTTGTGGTAGCATGTAATGGCCCAAGATTTCAGGCCACAGGCACACAAGCTGCAGAAATTCATTTTCTTGTGGTCTGGAAGCTGGAAGGCCATGATCACGGTGGCAGCAGGGCTGTTTTCTCCTGAAATCTCTCTCCATGGCTTGAGGATGGTCCTTTTCTTGATGTCCTTGCATGACCTCTCTGCAAGGATAACTTCCTTGGGGTTGCTCTTCCTATCAGTACACTACTATTACTATTAAGGTCCATCATCTTATCTTAATGTTAGAAAAATCATTCTCCTGATAGCGACGTTATGAGGTTGTGGGGCTGCATGTGACTACAGCATAAGGACCTTCTAGGGGACACAAATCAGTCCATGCAACCTACTCTCCACCTACCAGATGCCAGTAACTTCCCCCACTTCAAGCTGTGACAACCACCAAAACTCTCTCCTGAAACTGCCAAATGTCCCTGGGGACAGAGCAGCCCAGGCCAGAACCACAGGATAGGTTAGAACACTGACTGCATATTGTAATTACTAGGAGAAATTAAACCAAAACCCCCAAAACGGCCTACAGAGATTCTGTTTTAATTAAATTTTGGGTAAAGATATTTTGTCAAAGTGTTCTTAAAGTTTCTAACTTGCAGAACTCCAGGGAGTGCGTAAGACAGACATTAAGCAACAAATTTTATGACTAACATTTTAAAACATGTAATGTATACTATTTTGCAACATGTTCTTTAATAGGTACCTGGAATATTTTTTTGTACCATGAGATAATCTATAATAAAAAATTTAATGAGTGTTGAAAATGTTGTATGTTATGTAACCAAGGCCTTGGTATATACTAGAGTGTGAAGACTCCTGAGGTAAACAGTAAAGGATATTCTGATACGCCTGTCTTTAGAAGCAGCGTTGACCAATTTCTTAGCTATAATTTAAGAGGTGAGAAACCAGAGGCAGAAGGGTGAATGCAGGCTGACAGGAGGGTTCCGTGAGGAAAAGCACCGTGGCCTAAGTCTGACAATCTGAGTTCAATCCCTGTGACCCACGTAAAGGTGGAGGAGAGAACT
Organism: Onychomys torridus; assembly: GCF_903995425.1. Taxonomy (NCBI): domain Eukaryota; kingdom Metazoa; phylum Chordata; class Mammalia; order Rodentia; family Cricetidae; genus Onychomys; species Onychomys torridus. Next base: position 6,952,154 of record NC_050452.1, on the reverse strand, counting down.
AAGTCCACACCACTGTCCTTGACCTCCACATGTACTCCATGGCACACCCACCCTAAATAATAGTAATACAATAGTTTTTAAAAAGAATATGACTATTTTGTGGGTTTTATTGTTCCTTAGGAGTGGTGTATTAATCTATAGTCCCACTGACAAAATCTGTAAACAAGCTGTTACCTTATGAACCTTTGAGAATTTTGGTTTTTGAAATTAAACAAAACCATTTTTTTTAAACGATTTGTTTTAACTTAAATTTCTTTGGTTATTATTAAAGTTGAACATTTTCCCCTGAGCACTATGCATTACTTGCTTTTCTTTTCTTTCTTTCTTTTTTTTCTTTTGGTTTGTTGGTTTGTGACATTTGTTCTTTTGTTAAACAATACTTTAATTTTTCTTATAGATTTGTAAGAGCTTGTGAGAATATTAATTATCTGTTACAAGTTGTGACTGGTTTTTATCCAGTTACTATTTATCTTTACTATTTAGGACATTTTATTCCTGGGAGCATCCTTGACTCGGTTAAGAGTGCTGTTGTGTCCCCATGTTTCCCTCTCAGGGCCCCGCCTCCCTTCCCACCCCCACTCTTTCCATTTTCTTCATAGAAAAAGTCTTCATAACTTTTCTACACTATGATTGGATCCATATTGTCTATATTTTATTTTATTATTTTTGATTTTTTAAAGGATTATTTTAAATCATGTACAGGTGCCCAGAGGCCAGCGGAGTTGGATCTTCCAGGAGCTGGAGTGACGGGCACTGGAGTCGAACGCAAGTCTTCTGGAGAGCGGCATGTGCTCTTGAACTCTGAGCCTCTCTCCAGCCCCTATCGTTTATTATTTATTATTATTTTTGAACATTTGATTTTCTAATTCTGTTTAGAATGACATGTAAGGATTAAATTTATGTTTTATTCCAGACAGTCACACAATTGATCTGGAACTACTTTTTAATAATTTTATTTTATCCTATTGAATTTGAAGTGCCACTTTTCTAGACTAGATTCTAATCTGATTACCAGGCCTGTTTAGGTATTTTTTTATTCTATTCATTGATTTATTTACTGGATTTACAACTTATTTTGGCAGTTGAAGTTCAAATTCACTTCATTCTTGATATTTTTCCAAAAGAATTTTTGAATTCAAAACAGTGCATCCCCCCCCCCAATTCCAAAAATTCCCATTGTCCTTTTTGAGTCAAAGTCCATGAGTCAGGTGGAATTTGCAGCTCCCCAATACTAAACCTCACCATTAAGACACGGGCTGGCACGCCTGCACTCTTTACTCTCTCCATGAACCCATGTGGAGCATGATGTGCTCCATAGGAAGGTCCTGCACATTAGGAACAGAACCTGTACCTATGACAGTCACTAGGTGGTCATTGCTGCTGTTCAGGAAGCAGATGTTTTAGCTCTCTTCTGTGACGATTGGATTGTTAATTTCAGTGGTTGACTATCTTAACTTCCTAAGTGTCATTGTAGGGTATGTGAGTTACCTTTCAAACCCTTGCATCCTTATTTCTTATCATCTTTCTGAATTGGCTAAATGTCTAGAAAAACTTCAGCTACTGTGGAAGTAGTATGCACCCTTTGCCTGACTGGCAAGTCCGGGTCCTTCTATCTGTTCTAATGTGCGACCTTTGACTTCTGCTGTCCTCTCAGGCTTCTGTATTGAAACAGACACAGGGTTTCTTACCGAAATTATGTAGTTTGGAAAATTTAATATGGCAGTTGGATGGTCAAGGTTTTTTTGTTTTGTTTTGATTTTGTTTGAAAAAAATTTCCCATTAAAATCTCTTGGTCTAACCCCTTGACAGTCTTTTTAATTTCTTCTGTAGAATTCATCTGTTCTGGATAAAATTTTGATAACCTACATATTTATAGAAAATGATATTCTCAAACCTTTTTCATTTGCACATGAGAATTTTATCTATATAAATATATTTTATGCTTATGGATTATGTATATTTTTGACTCAAATTTCAATTTCTTTGGATTAAATTTATAAATTCTATTATTTTCCATTTAAATTCTTCAGTGTGTTTTACTTTTGTGAATTATTCTTCATTTTTCAAAAAGTGTATTATTTTAAATTTTAGTTTAGTTTATCCTTTAAAAAATATTGTCAAAAACATCAAGAGTTGTATTTTGTTCCTCTAACTCTAGATTTGAGAGTCTTATCTTATAAATTCATCTACAATTTTCTATGTAGTCTAGGTTGGGGATGTGACAATTTTTTTTAGTAATTTCTAGACCTTCTAAGATGAAGATGCTATTTAAACACTTTTAACTTTTGGAACTAATTGTGATTTTTTTTTCCTTGTTACAAGTACCTTTTTAAAAAACCAAATAGGGCCCCGGTGTGGTGGTACATGCCTTTAATCCCAGCATTCCAGAGGCAGAGGCAGGCTGATCTCTGAGTTCAAGGCCAGAGTTGTCTACACACACACACACACACACACACACACACACACACACATTTGAAAGGGTTGGCTGGAGGATGGCTTAGCATTTAAGAGCACCACTGGCTGCCCTTGCAGAGTTCCCAGGTTTGGTTTCCAGCACCCCCGTAGTGGCTTACAACTGTCCATAATTCTAGTTCCAGTGAATCCAGCAACCTCTTCTGACCTCCAAGGGTACGAGGCATGCACAGAGTGCACTCATGTACATGCAGGCAAAACACTCATACACATAAATAAATCCTTAAAAACACAAAAAGCAAGACACTGGTAGTAAAATACAGAAGACAAACAAAACAAAACGCCAGCCAAATAAATGATAATATTTGCTTTTCTTGTATAAAATTCCTCTGATTGATCCCCTCACTGCCTTTAGGACACAATCTGAAGTCATTAACATTGCAAAACCAACTTCAGAGTTTAGGTTCCTTCAGGTTTCTAACTTTGTCTTCTGCACAGCACCGTCCCTGCTCCTGTCTCCTGCTGACGGATGGTCCACAGTGGAAGCCCTGCCCTGAGCCTCCATGCTGTGCATCCCTCTAGCTCCCCACTTCTGTCTTGTTACACTGATGTGTCTCACATCTATTGTTCCATTAGCCAATGAACTCTCCGGGGTCTTGGTCATTTTGAGAGCTGCACTTGGTCTCTACCAGGCATCAGTAAATGCCGGTTGAAGTGACGTTGAATGACAGATAGGAACATGACACAAACTCCTCCAGCTGAGGGGGCTGAGGTTAGACATCCCAGCTTTAGACGAACACTGCAGTTGACATTATTGATCCACAGCAAAACTTCAGACACAAAGGAGGATTTATAAAGCAGGTGGAGTCCCCAGTCTAGATTGGTAGCCAACAGCTTTTTATTGGCAGGACTGCAGTTAGTTCTCACTTGGATGGTGCTAGTGCATGGGAGAGTACTTTGTGTGGTAGGAGAGAAGCAGTCCGGGTGTGGGAATGGTGGAGCCTGAAGATGCTTCTAGCAGACGTCTCTGCCAGGTTGTCACACAAGCTCTCGGGCCCTCAGCCTCACATCAGCCAGGAAAGGACACTGGGACTCTAATGGTCAAAAAGAGCATTGATGGTGAGTGGCAAGAAAAGGACAATTCTTAACACAAGCTGCTTTTATTTTAGGGTACTTTTTCAAACTATTTAGCTTCCAGAAATAGGAGGCAGAATTTCCCGTGTTCCACATTTGTTTTTTCTTCACTGAGGGTCTAATTAGATTTTCAAAATTTCTGTGATCCAAAGCTTAAGAAGCATCTTCTTACAGGGGTCCTAAACCTGAAGGCCATGAGTCCTGATCAAAGAGGAAGAATTTTGTCCCCCTTTCCAATCACAAAGTGTCAGCTGATTCAGTACTGATAGGGTAGTGTCTGTGTTGAAGGCATTTTGCTCTTCAATAAGGATGATCTGAAGAGGACATGATCCTGACCCTGACTTTTAGAAACTTAAGGTATAATTGAGGATAGAGAGATAAAAATTAAGTGTGCAAACATTCGGAATTCTGGACCAATGCAAGTAGGTTATCCAGAGACCAAAGCATCCCTTTCTATCTATAAACAAGGAGAGAAAACATTTCACAAGCTCAAGGCCATGCTTATAACAAGAGAGGAAATGTCCATTTTGGAGATGGAGAAGTTTCTATAAAATGGCTCCGCACATGACCCTTGCTGGGGATTTGAATACCTGAGCTGGGAGACCTATGGGAAGAGAGGTAGAACAGGACTCGGGATGGCCTGGGATCTCATCACACCATCTGCATGGTGGGAGAACACAGAGTCCTTGGTAACGATGACAGAGGGACAGCAGAAACATGCTGCTCTTGTGCCCAGGGTTGGGGTAGCATCCCTGAAGAGGGAACCTGGGCTCATGCTGAACATTTGCCTAAGAAACCTGGCATGAAAGGCAGACACCAAGCTCAGAAAACAGATGAACTGATGTGCAAGAGAAAAGAAGTGAACAGCCTGGAAAAGAGAAACAGTGACTTTAGTCTCGATGTTTCCAACAGTAAGACATGGCTTAGAAATGAAGTAAGAACAGAGGACAGCGAAACAAGAAAAGCTGCCTAGGAAAGATCAGAAACTTCAACAATGAAGAATCAGCTACTATAGTCAACAAAAACAAAAACCAACCCAAAACAGCCCGGGGTGTCAATGACAAATCACACAATAAACAAACAACATAAAGGAATAAATATATGATTTGACCATTGTGTCAAGAGGTTAGGCCCTACTTAGCTGCTTTATTTTAGTTCAGAGTCCCCAGGAGGCTGTAGTTAAGCCACCAACCGGATCTATGGATCTGAGGACACTGCTTCTAATTTGCACAGCTGCCCAAAACAAAAACAAAAACAAAAACAAAACACCAGTCAGTTCCTCCACAGGTGCCTCTCCCTGGTCCAGCCTCGGGTGCTTTCCCATCACAGCTGCTGGCTCCCTGTAGAGCGGATCGACTTCAGAGAGGCATGCCTGCCTGTGGTGGCTTCAGGGCGCTTAAGACCAACTCTGTAGGTTTACGTTAAGTGTCCTCTCTGTCAGTTCTGCTCACTAAATGAGACTCGGTAAAATCAGCCCGAAGAGGAGACGACTTGGATGCCACCTCCCGAAGGAAGGACCTCCGGAGACTTCCGAGGTGTGTTTTAAAATTGCACAGGGGGCCATGTACCCAAGTGAGCAAGTGAATTAGGAAACTGGAAGGCTGAGGTGAGAAATAGTGCAAAATGTGGCAGGAAGTTCTGAAGAGATGAAAAACCGTGAAGAAAAAGTTAAGAGACCTGAGACCACACCAGAGACCTCCAACACACGCCTAACTGGAGCCCGAGAGGACGCAGGAAGAAAGAAAGAGAGGTAGTATTTGAGGGCATGGGGCCTGAGTTACCCAAGATTAGATGCTGTTTTCCAGATGGAAACTCTCAGGAGGGAAGAGCGGTGCAGACACAGGCGGCTGCCTGAACCAAGTGCTCACACCAGGAGCATGGGGGAAGCGCTTCGAGCAAGGGAAGGGCGAGAGCTGCAACAACTGGCATGCCCCGGGGGAAGGGGAGGTCTGATGTAGAGGGCGGCGACTCGGGTGTAGAGGGTGACTCTGGGTGTAGAGGGTGACTCCGGGTGTAGAGGGTGACTCCGGGTGTAGAGGGTGACAACTCCGGGTGTAGAGGGTGACAACTCCGGGTGTAGAGGGTGACAACTCCGGGTGTAGAGGGTGACAACTCCGGGTGTAGAGGGTGACTCCAGGTGTAGAGGGTGACTCCGGGTGTAGAGGGTGACTCCGGGTGTAGAGGGTGACTCCGGGTGTAGAGGGTGACTCCGGGTGTAGAGGGTGACTCCGGGTGTAGAGGGTGACGCCTCCGGGTGTAGAGGGTGACTCCGGGTGTAGAGGGTGACTCCAGGTGTAGAGGGTGATGACTCCAGGTGTAGAGGGTGATGACTCCAGGTGTAGAGGGTGACTCCAGGTGTAGAGGGTGATGACTCCAGGTGTAGAGGGTGACTCCAGGTGTAGAGGGTGACTCCAGGTGTAGAGGGTGATGACTCCAGGTGTAGAGGGTGACTCCAAGTGTAGAGGGTGACGACTCCAGGTGTAGAGGGTGAAGAGGGTGACTCCAGGTGTAGAGGGTGACTCCAGGTGTAGAGGGTGACTCCAGGTGTAGAGGGTGACGACTCCAGGTGTAGAGGGTGAAGAGGGTGACTCCAGGTGTAGAGGGTGACTCCAGGTGTAGAGCCAACTTCCTTCATAACTTCCTTTAGCAAAAACCCTGACCAAGCTGGGAAAGGCAGCCCTGGGACTCGGAAACCTAGGGCCCAATGGCATGGCCTGAGGACACCATGCTTGGACCTGCACAGGTGAGGCCCCTCTGTTCTCTGGCTTTTCTTCCCAGCTCTTAGGCCTTAAATACCAAAGTGCTGCAACCTAATGAAGATATTTCAGTTCAGCACCGAGGCCTTGACTTACTGCATTTCTGTTTATTCTCACCCCCCAAACCGTAATTAGTAGCCAGGCTTAGTTTCCCTGTAGACTCTGAGACAAGGGTAAGTGTTAATTTGAACATTTGCAACTAGCAAATGCCTTCCCATTGGCCGCACACAACCTGGCAGTTTGGAGTGCTGCTGGATCTCTTGAGGAAGGTGGAGGTGGCAAGGCGTTGGGTTAGGACTGTCTGTCATCATCGCTAGGGAAGGTCTCAGAACAAGGGGTACCACCGATAGCAGTGGTGGGAGACGCACTGTCAGGCCTGCGCCCACAGGCGGGAACAGCCTCTCCTAGAGTGAGAATAAAAAGATTTGGAGGAGGGGAAAAATCAGTTACTTTCACAGAGAAAGCATGGGGGGCGGGCAATCTCGGGTTGCTCAGTGTGTGAGCCAATTGCCTGAGAAATGTTTCTTAGGTTCAAACCTTTGCCCTTCTTGTTCTGATCCCCTTCCTCAGGCCGAGGCCACCTGAGTTGTGCCTGTGTGCTTCGGTTACTTACTATTTACAGGTTCAGTAAAGAGGGGAACTTAAAGTTTATGGAGAAAAGGAGAAAGCCGAGCAGCCACAGTGATCTAATCTGCCTTGTGGGCTTTCCCTGTGGGTTTGTGACCCTCTCACTCTTCCTTTCTTCCTATTGCTGTGGCTGTCTTTTCTTGGTCTTCGTGGTTTTTATTTTCCCTTCTTGTTTGTTTTTATCTTTTTTTTTCCTTTGCAAGCTATTTACAAGTTGGCTAAAGGAAAGGCCCCTATACACTTTTCCTCTATGCAAGGGCAAAAATCCCCTTCCAGTGTCGTGATTGCGACTCGGGTTTACTCACCTTGGCTTCGTTTCCATTCTCTAGGCTTTGTCTTTGTCTAATGGTCACTTGTTCTGTCTGTCTTCACTCTGCCTTGTTCTCCGTCTCTCTCGGGCTCTGTTCCCCTCTGTGGCTGCCTCTTTGTTGTCCGTTGAGTCTTTCCATAACTAACCCTCACTCGACATGCCAGTGGAGCAGTCAGCACCCCAGGCCAGCAGCATCACAACAGCATGTGCAACAGCCACGCCCGAGTTGTGTTTTCAGGCTAGGTCATGCTCCTTCAGGTGCTGAGCGTGCTGAGGAACTTTGCTTGTCTTAGCTGTCTGAATGAGGCTTTATGTTTTCCTGACCCCGGGCAGACCACAGATCAGGCTGCTGCCGAAGCAGAATGAGTCCTGGCCTCTTTTCGTGGAGTTATGTTGAGGGGGCATCTGTGGGAGAGCCTGCTTTTTAGGCCAAGAGTTTTGTGATGGTTGTATGTGCATGAGTGATTGTGTGTGTGTGTGTGTGTGTGTGTGTGTGTGTGAGTGAGAGAGAGAGAGAGAGAGAGAGAGAGAATGCCATGCATGTGGCATTGTGTTGGAATTTATTTACCTACCTTAGTCTGCTGTTTGACTCGTATGAAGTAATATAAAAGCCTTAAAAAAAACCTGTTTTCCTTCTTATAAATGAGCAAACAAAACTGGTGGTGTTTCCAGAAACTGAGGGGAAGGCCTTCTCACTACAGGGTAAAGGCAGTGCCAAAGCCATCAGATGGTATGATATGAGAACGGGATTCATAAAGTTGATTTGGGGGTAAAGGAATAGGTTCAGAAGAGAGATTGGACCCTTGCATAAGTGCCAGAAACATCATGATAGTCTGGAGCCTGAGGGACTCTTCCCTGGTACCTGGACGCGACTTCAGAATGATGTGAGAACAAGGAAGGTTTGTTTGTGGCTCAAGAATTCCTCTAAACACTGAGTATTCATCACATTGAAGTAAAATCTGTGGCACCCTTTGCTGTGGGATGTTCTGTATGTTAAATGTGTTGCTCTGATTGGTTAATAAATAAAATACTGATTGGCCAGTAGCCAGGCAGGAAGTATTGATGGGACAAGGAGAGAAGAGAATTCTGGGAAGTGGGAGGCTGAGGCAGAGAGACATGGCCAGCCACCACCATGACAAGCGAGATGTAAGGTACTGGTAAGCCACAAGCCACATGGCAAAGTATAAATTAATAGAAATGGGTTAACTTAAGATATAAGAACAGTTAGCAAGAAGCCTGCCACAGCCATACAGTTTGTAAGCAATACAAGTCTCTGTGTGTTTTCTTGGTTGGGTCTGAGCAGCTGTGGGACTGGCGGGTGAGAGAGATTTGTCCTGACCATGGGCCAGGCAGGACCAGAAAAACTATAGTTACAACCCTTTAATGCTACGTAGAGTAGGGGTCAAGTTAAGCTTTTTGGTGAGTTTGGTTGACTTGCTGGAGTTTTCAAGAAATAATTGCTATTTACAAGCTACTAGGCCTTCTCTCTGATGGAGTACTGATGGATATGCCTGTTTGGGGGGATGACCAGGTCATGAAGGATGGGACCAGTGGCCTAGAAGAGCAGGTTAGCAGTCTACAGGAGCAGGTTAGCAGTCTACAGGAGCAGGTTACCCCAATCTCCAGCAGTCTACAGGAGCAGGTTACCCCATCTCCAGCAGCCTACAGGAGCAGGTTACCCCATCTCCAGCAGCCTACAGGAGCAGGTTACCCCATCTCCAGCAGTCTACAGGAGCAGGTTACCCCATCGCCAGCAGTATTACAGCTCAGCCTTACCTGGGACCCAGAGACACTGGAAACTGAGCAAAGGAAACTACTTAGCAGTTCTTGCCTTGTATTTAATACAGTCTGAACATTGAACCCACAAATATATGCAATATTTTCCTCCTGGCAGCTTCCATCCTCAGCAGAACTGTAGAGGTACCTACCAGGTGCCTCAACTCCTTTTCCCTACCCCCATCTCCTCCTCTTCCTTCTCTCCTCTTCCTCTTTCCAATGTCTGGACCACTCACTCACCTCTTAGCTCCTGTTGTCCATTCAACCTCGAGTTCTGGGCTCCCTTCTTTCTGGCCCAGGAGTGGTTCCCCAAGGAACATGACTCTCCACAACTTACCTCTTAGTGACCATTCTCAGTTTGCTTCTCTGTGTTCTGGAAGACTTTGTCCCTTATGGAAAGGACAGAATATAAATTTCCTAGAGACTGGTCCTTTTATTTGTTTGGATTCCTGTCGTATCCTCAAGTCTAGCACTGTGCCTGAGATCTAGTTGTGGGTCAATATATTTACTGAGTGACTAAATAAACCAAATTCAAATATTGGTGAGTTGCAAAAATACTTTATCTTTGTGGTGGGAAGTGCCTGGAGCTAAAGCCTCAGGACCCCCGCCCCCATCCCCAGTCACCAAGATCTCCACAGAGGTCACGGTCTCCTTATACCCAGGAAGGGCAAATCCCTTAAATAACTTTTAAAGATGTAGCCTTCTCTCATCAGGCTCTCTGGGATACTAAAATGCCCTGTTTTGGTTCTTGGGAAAGTTGATGTACTTTCAGGACAAAGATGATTTCCTCCTTGTTCTCCCAGGCCCTCGGCTTCATTATGGTGACCTCTAGAAGCATGGTGGTCAGCAGCTCACATTCATTCGACCCTGGGGGATAACAAAACTACACCCGCCATGTCTACCTCTGAAGAGAAGAGCATCTCCCTTTTCCCAAGCCTTCCTCACCAGGCTGCCTGTGCATGGCTCACTGCCTTATAGTGAGATCACTCTGCTTCTGGATAGGGATGTCAGGCCTGGTGATATGGCCTTGAACAAAGTCATGCTTGTGAAGGACAGTTGTCCAGAGCTGTCCCTTTCCAAGGACTGCCCCTTGTTGAGGTATGAGGCAGAAAGTAGACAATGCAAACAAAATACTTTGGGCTGTTGGGAGAGCTATTTTTACCACTTGCAGGAGATGTGGTATTCCTTGTTTAGACCATCTTCAATTTGCCAGGGAGCCCCGTGAATGGAAAATGTGAGGCAAAGGCCTGAGGTGGAAAGGGAATATAAACTATCTGGACATGCACTGCTGTTCTGAGCTGCCGGGGTTTGAGTGGTATGTGCTTTAGGGGAGACTCTTTGTGGATGGTTTCTTCCACTTTCCAGTGGGAGTAGACACCCGTGGGTAGCCTAGTCTGCAGGCCCATTCCAACCAGCTGCGCCATCTATAGCACCAGGGCTACATGATGCAGAGCTGCTTAGGGTGATGGTGTCGTGTGGCACAAAGAAAGCTTGAGAGATGCTGTGAGAAAGTCAGGAAGCGGCTGACTGGCAGGCTCTCTTTTATAAAATCATAAATCAAACCTGCATTTCTCTGAAAGCAAGAAAAATCACCCACCCACCTTTTGATTACACTTTTACACAAATTAAAGTCATTTTCCTTTCCGACAGTATTGACTGCAGGGTTCAATTTAGTCCAGCAGGTGCTGGGTAACGGGAAGCATGCTAAGAGCAGCTGAGATAACGGCATCCCCCCTGAGAAAGAGGATTCTCTGAGGAGGGTGAGAGGAAGGAGGAGAGGAAGATAAAGAAGGGAGACCCCCCCACACACACTACTTCCAAACACATCTCATCCCCGTGTGCTACTGTTGCAGCTGCTGTGGCTGCTGCTTGGATGCGTCTAAGATGGCACCTTGGTGCCCCGCCACATTCGGTCTCCTTGGTACCGAAGCGGCGCTCAGCTTCTTGTCACTGAGTGGATGATGATTATCTGCACCAGGGTCTCAAGGGTGCTCAAGCTTTGCTGGCGATTGGAGCTGCGATGCTTCAGCTGAAGGATTTTAAAAGCTATACGAGGCCAAAGAACCATTACCAGTCACTTGCTGTGTGATGCCTGTTGAAGAGGTGCTGGTGTGGAAGGCGGGGTGCTGGGGGCTGTGGGGGAGGGCATGATAGCTTCATCCCCCATTTCGCTTGTGCCCTGCCTCCCACCTATCCACCTCCTCACGCCTTTTTTAGCCACTCTACCCTTGCTGAGGCATGACAAGGTTATGTCAGTGTGGTCTGAGAATCTATTGATCACAGCCATCAAAGATCTTTGCGGGAGTTTAGGGATTTGGTGCTTTGCATACCCCCCCCCCCCCAATTTCAGTTAACTCTTCCAGTCCTGGCCTAGGCTCTCATCGCCTTGGAGCCGAGCTGTTGACAAAACTTGCTAATTTCTGTGACAGCTGCTTTCCGAACTATACTCCTAAGGCTGTCAAATCCATTGTAATTCCTATTATAACCGAGCTCAGGTGCATGACCCAGGCGATGAAGAAGGGGAGGGATTTGTGAGACATAGCAAAGTGAAAAACCCATGTCTAGACGAGGGCCCTCAACACTTGGGCACATGTGCACTTACCTGTGCCCTCGCACAGACAGACAACACACTGTACACACACACACACACACACACACACACACACACACACACACACCCCTTGTCTTCTCCTTAAAGCATTATAGAAGATTCAGTGAATAGAACGGGTCTTATTCTACTAAGAGGAGTCTTCTCTTCATTGATGGAGGGGAAGGAAAAAAGAAAATGCCAGAAACAAGCGAGCCCCACATTTACAGCATGACCTCTACACTCCCCGTGTTTGCTTGCTGCACACTGACTGTGAACCAGCAGGATTGTAGGTGCTGAAGCAGGATGGGAACAGACCAGACAAGAATCCAGCCAGGAGAGCTCTTGGGCACAGAGACGGAAGCCTGAAGGCACTGACATCATCTTCTGAGCCAGCGCTGGCTGAGGCAGTATTGTACTCTGGTGCAGTCTGCCGAACAATACCCACTCATACATAACCACTATAGGTTTGAGTGATACAGCAGTAAGAAAATACGTGGGACATTTCTCCTTGGAATGGGAGAATCTGAACTAGGATGAAAAAGAATAAAGGAAACATGCAAATGTCCTCAGCCATGAGGCTTGAAGGAAGCAGGCTTGTTTTCAGCCCTAAGTCCCTTGCTGTGGGAGGACTCTGTGTCAGCTTGTCCCTCCCCACCTGGAAGGAGAATGACAGGGTGACTGCATGTATGGAAACACCGAGGTATTTCTCCCAAAGGGTGAGAGGTGACTGTTCCTTCAAAAGTACTCCCTGGGTGGTGCAGGGAGTGTGGAGGTGTCCTGAGTGCAGGATTCAAGGGCTTTGGGGCAAAAGGCATGAGAAACCTCTCAGGGACACAGGCATCATCTGACCCTGAGATTGTAGCCAGGGTGTGTTTCTGGAGAAAATTTATCTGAGGTAGTCAGTGTGCTGGGCTGCCCAGGGACCAGGGCGCACTCTGCTGGCCTGAGGAGACTTGCTGGCCTCTGGCACAGAGATGCCTCTCAGAGAGGCTTCCTCAGAGGAGGAGGAAAAACTGGAGCAGCCTCTCTATGGGAGCAGGGAGCAACTGGTCCCTCCCCTGCCATCTACTCAGAGCCCCCTTTTGAGATGGGAGCCTGGAGAGAGTTGGATGGAAGACGCTTGTTCTCCCTCCCTTGCTGTCTCCTTCCTTCTCTTCTCCTCTCCTGTTTTTGCTCCTGTCTCAGGCTTTCATTGTCTTCAGCACTGGGAGAAGGAGTTTGTGTGATTCTCCTCAAATGTGTCAGATGAGCTCCACCCCAGCATGTTCTTGAGTCACATACCAAGTTTACGCCCAAGGTGGCCTCAGTCCAGGCAACAGATTGGCAATGAAAAATCTAGGTCCCCTAGTAAAATTCTGACCAACCACTCCCAAATCAAGGGTGTGAGCAAGCTAAGCTGTCATCAGGCCGTCCCTCTGAATGCAGAAGTCTTGGGATTCCAGCTAGAGCCCTAGAGCCCTGAGTGTTCAAAGGCAACATGGAAATGCTAAAATTCCCGAGGCTGGTGAAGGTCCCATCCTTCCTCACCTAAGGGCTTTTGGGTCAATAAAAGATAAGAGCTGGGTGGGATTTGCTTTTAAACAACAGGAAGGTAAGACACATGTGTTGGGGAGTAGACTTCATGCATGTGACATGTCACTGTATTTAACTCTGGGCAAATATGATCAACTTGAACTTGGCTTTTGTGGTATAAAACAAACATAAGCATGAAAGGTGTCTGCAAACCCCAGTGCCATCTCTGGGAGGGCTGACCTCCTCCTGCCTGGTGTCAGACAGCTTCCCTTTACTGGGTTTTCTTTCTGTCTCCTTAGGTGCTGTGCCTCTCTGATACCTCTGTAGAATGGAGGAGCAGGCCTGCTCCCCACCTCTCCCCATTTTGGTTATTTTGTGATCTTGTCATTTTAATGAGAGCCAGTCAATAACTATGGAGGGTCCTGATGGCGTTCCCAAGGAACTCACCCTTAACAAGTCGACTGCAGATGAGGTGCCAGCAGATGGGACAAAAGAGTTTGTGCCAAAACAGTAGAAGCCCACTCAGAATTAGCTCTTCTTATGTTAGATATTTCACTTTGGGCAAGTCTGTATCTAAAAACCTTTATTCTTGTTTTGCTTAAAGTAGTACAATAAGCTTGGCTTTTCACATTACAATTGTATATTTTCACAGCTGTTTTAATCAGAAAAAAAATTAATGTGCTTTTGATAGCTCAGAAATCTATCACTGGGAAAAGCTTTTGCAAAAAAAACGTGCTCAGGAGCAGAGTGGAATCCTCAATATTATACATTTCCCTGGCTATTTGAGATTCATTGAGTTCCCCATAAATATTTTCTCGGAACAGTTTTTGCCTAAATTAATCTAACAGCCCTGGCCAACTTCTTTGGTAATCTCTTTTGTATGGATGTAGGGATTGCTATTGTTAACCCAATGTGAACTGTCTGTTACTGAGGGGAAACACAATCACTGGTTTTGCTCATACTGGAAGTATTTACTCAAATAAAATACACCACATAATGGGTATGCAGGACTGATATCTCCTTGATGGCTTTATGTCTGTGGCTATGGCTGAGGTTTCCTGAGTGTTCACAGGCAGTGTGAAGACACTTCACTCCCGTGTCTTCAGGTCTCAGCCTCTGCACACACAGGCATGGGCATGGGATGAGCACAGGGGCTCTTGGGACTAAATGCTAGGCACACAGAAAGCCTGCAGGAGTAAAGCTGCCTTTGTCCACCACCACTCACCACTGAGCAACTTGCATCTAGAGAGGAGAAATAGGAAGGAATGGAAGAGAGGAACGGATCTCTGTTTGCCCATTTGCCTGGCCAAGGAGAGGCAGATTTGAAGGCGAGAGGGCTCAGCAGATTAATGTGGACTTTAATACTGAAGCATTGTGTGTTTATTGCTGGTGACCACAAGACATAAATCTTGCAAGCACAACATACAATACGATGCAGCCCCCAGTTTTTTCCCCTTCTCCAGTCTCTATTTGTGTGTGTGTGTGTGTGTGTGTGTGTGTGTGTGTGTGTGTGTGTGTTAAGTGCCGTTGAAAAATAGTGACCTTTAATAAAGGATTGTATCCTGCGACTATTTTCCCAGACACACAGTGACCTTTCAAACCAGACTGAGGTGAGGGGGGTGTGGAGTTTGGACTTTGAACCGGCCAGACCCTGCTGTGCTCCTCTGTGAGCCTGGCCACTTTTTATTGTGTCACCGGGGAGCGTTCTGTATGCAAAGCAGGCGGGCTGGCAGCCTGGACCTTTGCAAATCAATTTGTCTGTGAAGGCGAGTCTCTAACGGGCACACTGCCCCCTCTTTGTGACATCATCGCCATGGTACTCTTGTCAGTCATGTCTGCCCAGAAAGCTGGGGGTGGGCACAGTGCTGGAGTAGGGGTGAGGGTGAGGAGTGGGAGGGGTTAATCCTCCTGGGCCCACTATGGCCTGAAAGACTAGGGGACAAAGCTGGGGATGGCAGGTCTGCCTGGCTGGAGGGTAAGGGGGGAGGGTACCATTGGTATGCAAAGGATGGATGCTGTCTGGCCTGGTAGCCAATCCCACCAAGTCTTTTTCCTAGGGTGTTTGGGGCACTGTTAAGGAAGGGACCACTGTCTCCCTCTGGTAAGGAGTTCTAAGGAAATGTCAAAGGTCATGAGATCAAGAGTGTTCAGCTCCCACCAACAAAACTGGCATCTGTGAACTTTAACCTTTGACATAAAACCTCCATTTATAATCCCTTCTGATAACAAGCTTTATAATAAGGGTTACTATTACTATTGTTTTATTAAGTCTTCCCAATACCCAGAACTCTACATATAGCAGTACCTGAAAATGCTAGGAAAGAGAAAAATAAAATTGCTTTGTTCCCCAATTCAAACATCTTTAAGAAGTCCTCCTAAAGACAGAACAATCCTGCATTTTTCATAATATGTTGATTGGACCAATTAATGTCTAAGCAATTAGTTATCTTTATACTCCATGATGGGCAGAGGGCCAAGTTGACCTAGTGAACAAATGGCCTGATGAGAGTCTTACTGGGCAGTCTGGGGATGGGAGACCCAGTCCTGAGTGGTGCAGGGTAGCCATTGGTGATCTGGGGGTGGGAGACCCAGCTGTTCATGGCAGCCACGGGTGATCTGCTGAACTGGGAACCATTTGTAAAACTTTCAGAACTACAGGGCTTGGATACCATGGTGTGATCTACGGTGGAGTAGCTTCAGTCCTAACCTTGTTCTACACAACCTGTCTAGTGAGTGGAACTGGGCAGGTTACCTATGCTCTTGAAGCTTTGGTTTGTGCATCTATAGGATGAGGTGAGGGAGATCTATACCTGTGCTGGGATCTAACAGGCACAAGCTCCCAGTGATGATGAGGGTGAACCAATGATGTATACAAATGGATAAAGTAGAATCTAAGTGGTTGGTTTTGTTGTTATTGTTGTTTTGTTTTCTGTTTTGGTGAAACACAGTCTTCCCTTGAAGCTCAAAGTGGACTAGGGCTTCTGTCTCTGAGTGCTGGGACTATAGGTATGCACTCTACACCCAACTAATTCAAATTTTTAGTAGCTTTGTTGTCTATGAAACAGTTGTTTCATGTTTAAGATCTTTAGACATTTGTGTTTTATTTTGCAAATTATCATATTATATCTAAGATGACAGGTGTATCATATATGTATATATACACATACAAACTATATATTTGTGTCATACATCATTTTTTCCCTGACTACCAATGTATTTTCAGTTGTAACCCCAAGCATAGGACACTAAAATTTATTTGTGTATCATGTCCTTTCTCCATGGGGATCACAGGATGATTTGCAGAGAGTCAGTGTTGAGCTGACAGAGAGAAAATGTTTTTTTGGGAGCAGGATTTGAAAAGGGAAATCACTGTGAAGCAAGAGTACCCATCCATTTGTAAAGCTCACAGATGTGATTGGCATGGACTAAAGTATGAAACAAGAGTTTTGAAACTGTTTAATTTTTGTATTAGACTGTAAGTAGTTTTACCATGGAAATGGTGGAGAGGAATTGATTGAATGTACCAGATTTTAAGGAAACAATTTTACTGAGCCTTTATTTAGGAATTTACTACAATAAGGATGATTTCAGAAATGATATGAACATAGGAACTTCAGAGACATATGAGGCAGCATTGAGTATTCTAAGTGAGAAAATTAAAGTATTAGAAGCAGCTGACAACTAAGAATTAGGTTGTATGTCAGGTATTGGAGCCGAAGCAAGGATCCCAGACCCTCTTGAGCATAACAACAGAATCTAACAGACATAACAAATCAGACAACAATGAAACCACAGCAAAAACAATCGTTTTTATTTAAGAAAATTAATTATATTTATTTATTACACATGTCCTATATTTCATGTGTGTGCACATGCACCATAGTACATGTGTGGAGGTCAGAGAACAACTTTTGGGAGCTGATTCTCTCCTTTCACCATGTGGGTCCCAGGGATGGAACTCAGGCTGTCAAGTTTGGTGATAAGCTGTAAGTCACTAAACTGTTTTCCAACCCCTTTTAACTACAAATCAATGATGGAGAATGAAAGTTTTGAAGAAGCAGGCTTGAAGAAGGGGGCTATATTTATCATCCCCATGGAACACTAAGGCTTTGGAATTGAAAGCAGATATCACGTTCAGTGTGGCATCTCCCTCCCCCGCAATGGAAAAGGAAAATGGGAGCATGCCAGGAGGATCCAGAAGATGTCAGGCCACATCCTGGACCATCAGACTTCTTGACTTCAAAGCTTGATCAACTCCATCGACACCTGAAGAAGTCGGCCCTGTGGGACCCAGGCTTCCCCCATCTTAGTGCATTCCGTAGAATTCTCTATTTGGGAGGTGAGGCCAAATTGTCTTGTGCAAGCTTGGAAAGAGTGACGTGTAGACACACAGAAAGACAGAAGTTTTGTGCAACTGGACAAACAGAAGAGAGTCTTACTAAGGCAGATGTGCTGCTCTCACTGAAAGTGCCTAGGTGTAAAGTCTCCAGATCAGCCAGAGCCAGAGGCAGAGCTGCAAAAGGCGTCCTGGGATCTGGAAATAGCATGGGTGGTTTGTGTGTGTTCTGCTTTTCTTTTCTTTGGGCTTGCAAAGGCTTCCTTGACGCCTTTTCTTCTATGGTTTATAATATGTTATCTGAGAAGTCCACGTCCACAGTGAGAGAAAATCAGGGTGTCATGCACCAGAGTAGAGGCAAGGGGTTGTCTGTGTGCAGGTGTTCTGGTAGGTAATGAAAGAGCACAAGCCTTCTTGAGGAGACTCACTTTTCCTCTCTGCCCTCAAAAGAGGAGCAATGGAGCTGTCTGCTGCTGTCCTGACCTGTAGTGTGCTCATTCTCTGGGACCTTGTTCAGTCTGGACCAGGGTGTGAACACCTTGATCAGTCTCAGGACAGGTGATGCATGTGATGGCATATGAGAGATGGAAGAGAGGGCAGGGGAGGAGGAAGAGGACAGGGGAGGAGGGAGAGGGCAGGAGAGGAGGGAGAGGGCAGGGGAGGAGGGAGAGGGCAGGGGAGGGGGGAGAGGGCAGGGGAGGAGGGAGAGGGCAGGGGAGGGGGGAGAGGGCAGGGGAGGGGGGAGAGGGCAGGGGAGGGGGAGAGGGCAGGGGAGGGGGGAGAGGGCAGGGGAGGGGGGAGAGGGCAGGGGAGGGGGGAGAGGGCAGGGGAGGAGGGAGAGGACAGGGGAGGAGGGAGAGGGCAGGGGAGGAGGGAGAGGGCAGCAGAGATGGACGAGGAAGATGTCCCTTTTCTTACTATGTATCTCTGGCTGTCCTGGAACTCACTATGTAGACCAGGCTGTCTTGTACTCACAGAGATCGGCCTGCCTCTGCCTCCTGAGCACCACCACACCAGACTCTATTTTTATTTGTATGACACAGCACTGCTAATTCTCTGCACTGTGTTGTACAGTAGACACCATAGACTTGTTTATCATGTGTGACTGAACTGTGAGCTTTCGGACCAAGGACTCCTTTCTCACTCCCCCTAGCCCCTGGAAACCACCATTCAGCTCGGTTTCTATGCCTTTGACAATTTTAGGTTCCTCGTGTAAATGAACACTTTGCTGTCTTTGAAATATATTCATAAAGTTGATCTCCACGTCTATACTATAAGACTAGCTCACCTGACTGCCTTTGAATTCTAGATATATAAAGAATAATTGTGAAATATGTGTACAGCATGTCCCATCTATTTCATGGGACATACATAGACTCAAACAAAAATTATAGTTTATTTATTTGAAGTTCGAGTGTGTCCCAACTGGTCATCCTGTTATTTTCTGTCCCCTTAATCTTCCTATTGTGTTTCCAGACAGTGCAGTGGCCAGGGCACAAACACTGATGCCATAGATGTTGCCTGCCTGAGCTCTGCAAGCTCCTGGGGTATTTGGGAAGCAAGTTCAGTTTTTCCAGTTTACTCCTTTCTTTCCCATGCTTTTGAGGGTGTGGGCCTGGCTGAGTGTTGAGGGCTTTGAGATCACATATGTTCAGTCCCCACACAGAGTGTATGCTAAGAACGTGTACCCACTGTCACGCTCCTCTCCTCTATCCGTGGATGGAAGGGGGTAGGCAGACATCACCTCACTCATTTGCCCAGGTGAAGTATCAGAGATTCAGAGAGCTGGAAAGGCTCAGTGAGCTCCTAGATCTGTGCTTTCTGACTGGGCTGGTAATATACTGCATTTGCTTTGCTGCCATTTTGACATGTGCAAATTCTACTGAGGATGCTCTCCATCTGTCCCCCCAGAGCGGGGAGAGCATCTGCTCCCCTTTGTCCAGCCCAGCGTCTGGGGAGACCCTTTGGCCACTGGCACCTGTGGCCAGCATGGGTGAAAGGGGGGTTCTTTCAGGGCTTTCATCTTGGCTGTAAGACATGCCACAGACATGACAATTATGCAGTCCTTCTTCCACGTTTCCCTTGCCCATCCATGGCAGCAGAGGTCCTCCTGCCTATGGGGAATCTGGCTAAATTCTTGTTGCCACATTACCTGCAAGATGGCCTACTCTATAGGCATTCCTGTCCCTAACTTACATGCATGCCTCTGTGTTTCTGTTTGCGTATTTGGAAGACATTTGGGTGGAAGGTGATTGAACCCTGGTTTAAACTGAAGAGGGGATTTAAGAGCCTTGTGTTCCCATTTCAGGCAGAGCAGTGACAAGGATGTCTGCCACCAGAGCTGATGTTATCCTTACTCTCAGATTCCACCTCCTGTGTGCTTGTTTGCTCCATCCTCAGATGGGCTCTCCCGAGAGGGGAACAGGCAGTTTCCCACTTTCATGCTTACAGCCTCCCTGTTAATATGAAAGGAGGATTTTTTTTCTGTCCGTCTATCCCTGAGTCCATCAGTGTGGCCAGAAGGATGTGCTGATCATCCCTGTGAATATCCTTGGACCAGTCACTGGAGACAGAGAGATGAGCCACTGGATGTTAGAAGAGGGTCTTCCTAGAGAGTCAGAATGGGATTCTCTTACCAGAGAAGGGAAGGCGGGTTGGTGTGCTTGCCTTTGGAGCATACAGGATGAAGAGATGTGGGGTTGGGCTGAGTTGGCCTCTGCGGTCCATGGAAATAGGACTGTAGACTTCTAACTCATTCTGCCTGACCACAGAACCTTTTTAATTAATTGTACTGTTAGGGAGGGACTGGAGGAGGCCTCTCAAGGAAAAGCATGCACATCTGTGACTTAGAGAGCAGCTGATTCTTCTTGCATTTTGTGGGCAATGACATCTGCAGACATTCTAACACACATTTGCTTGATGCCTAGTAAAGGGTTAAACACTTCAGAAGTTTCTAGAATAACAGATGACAAGGTCCCAGGCTTGGAGGAATTTGTAATCTCCTTAGGTTGACAAGATGTCCACATGCGAAATACTTAGAGAAGTGCTCCTTTGAGGATGTGCCCAAGAAGTCTGCAGACTAGGCTCAGAGCTGTGTGCACAGAAGGGCAGAGAGATGGGGCCTTGGGCTGAAAAGCGAGGAAAAGCTGCCTGGAGGGTTTTGGTCTGGGGTGTGGAGAACAAAGTATACTGTGTGAGCAGGAAGCTGAACTCACAAATAATAATGCTTTTAAAATTTTTATTGTGCCTTAGGAAAGATAAATGAAAATGAGCGTTGTGAAGGATGTAGCGAGGGCGGATTCTGCCTCAGGGTGAAGGCTTGGGCTTCTTTTCCCCAGGAATATGAATGTGTTTCGTTCCTGGGCTAGAGCTTGGGCCTGGTGAAGGATAGCTGGCCTTCTGTCTTCTCTGCTTGCTTGGCTAACACTCATGGAGGTTCTCAGCTGTAAATACCTTGGAAGAGTAAAGCCCCTTGCAGTTTCTGCCACACACAAGCTAGCCTTGCTCCTGAGTGAAGGAATAGGAAATGTTGAGAGGGAGACTTTTAGAAACAACTGCAGTTAGCAACTCAGTCCAGTGTTTTCACAAGAATCGCAAAGGCCCAGGAGAGGTCGGCTTTGCTAGACAGCAAAGTCTTCCAAGTTTAGTGAGTTCACTGCTCGGCGGGGCTTCGGCACCCAACCTGTTTCTGGGCCCATAGAAGGGAAATAAGTGTCATCACCCACTTCATAGCCTCCTCTCCCCGAGGCTGTGGAAGACTTCGTAAAGCACTTAGCACAGTACGTGGAGAGTGAAGTCTCCTTCTGCGAAGGACAGTGCCTATGATGGGGCAGAAATGAAGAAGATGAGATTTCGGAGGTCAGGAGGTCTAGTGAAGCTGATTTCAATTTCAGTGTTTCTGACTGCTCTGCAGGGCAGGAATGGTCACGTCATGTCCAGGCCAGGGCTTTGTACCATAACCTCACCACCCATCTGTCTTAGAAGGGACCCAGGAGGATAGAGCCAGAGGGACATTGGAAATGTTCTCTGAAGGCAAAACACTAGATTCACACTGAGCTCCTGTCTGCAGTTTGGCTCAATAATGTCCCAGCTCATGTTCAGAGAAGGTTCCTAAGAACTGCCAAGCAAGTGTGAACTTCCCCTGCCCTGAGCCAGGGTCTCTCCTCTGGCTTCTGTGACCCAGCTGCAGTCCCAGGCAGCCAGGGAGGGGTGGGGGTGAGGGGTGTTTTCTTAACTTACTCCAGTAAGGGTGGCAGCCTAATTCCGCCATGGCTAATGAAAACATAGCAAGATGGGCAAGACACAAACTAAAGCAGAGTCACTGATATGTGGGCATGTGTGGCAAGAAGAAAAAAGTTTCAAGTGTGCAAAGTTGAATTGCTGAGCTGCAGATAGCTTCATCCCATGGGAAAGGCGGCTTTGTGAGCCAAGGCTGTGATAAGAGGGAGGTTCTGACTTTAAGACTGCCAAAGAGAGGGACAGCCGTATACAAATGGCAGAAACCCCACCTTTGTTTTCAAGGTGGGGAGACACTCAAGTAGACCTCATCCTAGTTGGCTCCAGTGCCCAGTACCCCGGGCACGGTGGCTTCCCTGGTGATTTTGTCTGCTGCCACATGCCACATTTACTCTCTTGTGATTTCAAATTTACTTCCAGCTTGGATTTTAATTTCTTCATAGCTAACTGTTTTTCTCTGGTGGAGCACCCTGGCTTTTACTTGAAGCCCCAGACCATTTCTTGGTTTGGTTGTAATCACTGGGACTCAATTTGAAGGCTTTATTTAATGTTTTAAAATGACTATTATTGCATTTTAAGAAAAAGAAAGTAGTTTGTCAGCTTCACTTCCAGCGCTCAGAATTAAGAGCAGTTTGTTGGAGAATGTTCTCTGCTCTTGGAGATGAAGCTGACCCCAGTTCATAGACCGTTGTCTTCACACCCATCATGGTGACTAATGCTGTAAGATGGATTTCCTTTTTAAAAATTCTTCCTTGAAGTGGGTTTCAAATCCCCAAAGAATTTCTGGGAGGGAGAAAAAAATCCTTTAATTGAAAGCAAGAGAAAAGAAAAGGAAACAAAAAGCATAGGAGAGCTGACAAAAATATCATGTTTAATGAAATCAGGTGCTACCCTGCAGATGGCGGGGGAGGCGCAAGAATGGCCCGCAGACAGAAGAACCGGTTTCCTTCCCGTGCTTTGTAAAGTGTGGCTTTTCTTTTGAACATTGTACATGACTGACCAGCACCCCTCCCAGCCTCTGAGCCCCAACTGTGCAGGTAGCAGGAGGCTGGCTCCCCTTCTCCGTTATTCTCTGTCTGGCCAGCCGCTTTGCTGTGCAACGGATTCAATTCCTTAACCTCAGGTTCCTTTTTAGTAAAGTGCCTGGAATCTCATCCTTGGGAACGTGTGAGGATTATTTAAAACAGTAGAGGGAAGTCCATAGTGTGGTGTTGGTCTTTTAAAAGGAAACGGTGCTGATTGTCAATCCATTTTGACTTTATTTTTGTACCAGGTGAGGTGTATGGATCTAATCTCTTTCTTCTATATGTGGACATGCAGTTTCTCCAGCACCATTTGCTGAATAGGGTGTCTTCTCTCTGGTGTATGTTTCTGGCATGTGCTGACTAGTTTTATGTCAACTTGACACAGGCTAGAGTCTGAAAGGAGGGAACCTCAGCTGAGAAAATGTCTTCATGAGATCTGCCTGTAGGACATTTTCTTAATTAGGGCTTGATGCGGGGTGTGTTGGTGGGTGTGGTGGAGGGGTGACAAGCTTCTGTAGGCGGTGTCATGCCTGGGCTGGTGGTCCTGGGTTCTATAATAACGCAGGCTGGGAAAGCCAGTAAGCAGCACCCTTCCCTGGCCTCTGCATCAGCTCCTGCCTCTGGGTTCTTCCCTGCTTGAGTTCCTGTTGTTTCTTGTGCAATAGACCACAGTGTGGAAGTCTAAGTTCAATAAAGCCTTTCCTTCCCAACTTGCCTTTGGTCGTGGTGTTTCATCACCGATAGTAACTAAATAGGATACAGCATTTTTGTCAAAAATCACATTAGGACAGCAGGGTAAATATAGTCAAAGACATGGCATACTTGAAAAACCATCTACATGTTCATCATTATGTGCAAGGAGTACCTGCCAATTAAAGAGAAAGAAAGGGTGATAATTCTCTGTTTGGCCTGCCCCACCCCCCATGTGCAACCCTGCCATGTCATCCAGGTGCAGATTTGCACAGCTCAGGGCCTGGGGTGTGAGACCCCAAATGGGGTCCTCCCATAACTCGTGTGCTCTGCAAGTTACCAAGAATAACAGTTACTAAGATAGAGTTTTTAAAACAAACAGAGAAAGCAGCAGTGACTCTGAACTTTCCTGTTAAACAAATTGAGCAAAATGCATGAAAAACAAACAAAATTTCAAAATTCTGTAATTTAAAAATCTACTTGATGTAGTTAGAAAGTAATGCCATCAGGGATTTCTTGTCCTGTCTCTCCTATTTTTTCTTGTCTGACTTTTCCATTGTCTGTCTTTGAAATGAGTTTCTTGAGTCTGAGAGGACATAGGTACATTTTACCTCCCAACATGAACGTGACCCTTTTCCATGGTAGCAATGTGTTGTGGCTTTAAGAATTTCATAATGAATTCCAAGGTAGCAGTGACATAGTTTATTCTGGAATCTTCTTTGCTGGAGAACAAGGGGGACCGACCTGTGTATCTCTAATCCATCTTTCCTTCTTTCCTCTTCATCCATACCAGAGCGATTTCAAACACATAGCCCAAGTCATTCTTTCCAGCCGGCACCCTTGGCTGCCATTGTTATCTGTGTATCTTGCTTTGTCTGTGCATTTCTAGGCCTCTGAGATGGGAGGGTATAACTCACTGGGATGGACTTGTCAAGAGGACTTGCCCTCTTCCTCCATACCCTCTTAGTTGACTTTTGTTCCCTTTCCTTGCAGCAACAATTTCTCCTGGAATTCTATATTTTAAAACTTCAGAAATTCCTTATACTTTGACTACATTTTTACCTTAGAAAAACTTCATAGTATTTCCACAGTTTAATTGACAGGGATGATAATGGGGGGTCCCCGTCTCCCATTCCAATTACAAAAGGCTTCACTTTAGCACAAGGGCTGGGGCTCTCAGTGAGTCTGAGGGCCAAACGACTGATATTTCACTATCAGATTCTGTGTGACTGGAGACACATGGGCTCCTTTATAGGTCTTTCATCCCGCTGTCCTCTCTCAAGCTCTTCCTCGCCAGGACAGTTTAGTAAAATGCCTAAGCAGCGATTGTTCCTCCGTTCTTCCGGTAGGTGAAGACAGGTTTCTTGATTGGCAACCCTTTCCTGCCTTCTGGGGGCAGGAGGGGACAGAGTGGGTGCTTTCTAATCACTTGGAAAACATACCATCTCTTAGGCTTTGCTTTTTTCACAGAGACTTCAAGCTAGTTAAGTCACACCTGGTCCCCAAATAATTGCATCCTCCACATTAAAGTTTATTACCCTCCTCAGTAAGGATAAAGAGCTGGGAGACAGACCACAGGCTTCTAGCAATCAACGAAACTCACCTGGATACAGTATTGTGAGGAGCAGGAAACATCAATCCCGGGATTACTCCCGTGGGGCTGCTTGACACACACCCTTACCCCTGGGGTGAAGCTCACTCACTCTAGAATAGCAAGGTTGCTTTGTTTAGTGTTTTGAATATCGGTTAATAATGTCCTGTCCTTGTTTGATTATCTTTGATGGATATTAAAAAAAATTCTTTCTTTCAAATTGCTTCTGAATGCCATTTTGCATTCATCTCTGCCAAGCTTGCAGGTCCATCAGGAGTTAAATATAGTTAGCTATGCTGGTGCCTACAGGCCTCCCTGCACACACTCAGAAGTGGCTTGGTTTCCAGTATGAAAGGTAAGTCTCAGTAGGCAGTCACTCTGGAGAACAAGTGTAGTAGCACACAATTGGAATACTGAGTCTTAAGAAAATGGGCCCATTTTTTTCCCTGAGGCCTGTAGGGAGACTGACAGGCTACATTTGCCCCCTGGCCCCCTTGTTCTCCTTCTCCCCATGTGCTGCTTCTAGAACTCCCTGGTGCTCAGGCCTGGCCTCACAGAGAGGGAACAACGGTTCATGTCCAGACACATCACAGACTTCTGGCAAAACAGGCCGCGCTCACGAAAATTTACACTTTTCCTGGCAGCTGGCCGACACTATGAGGACTTGGCTTGGCTCACTTTCAGTTAGAAAAGCCCTTTGGGGGTGTGGAGAGGAAGGGGGGCAGTGAGATCCCTGTGAAGGGTCAGAATTGCTGAAATAAATATCAGCTCGTCTAGAGAGAGCAATTCCTGTAATTATATCTGCCCAGTGACTTATAATCAGCATTCTTAGAAGAGCCTGTAACTTTCCCGTTGTCTCTTGTGTCGATATGGGTGGCACCGATGGAGGAGCAGAATAACACCTTGCTTTTAAAAAGTGGCAGTTCTGGTCAGGCGTTGCTGTCAATATGAACATCACTCCAGCCATGGTTACCTTTGAAATAATGCCAGGGGATGTTTGCTAGGATTTCTGGTCTTGGGGAAGTAGTTCTTGAGAGGCCTCAGGACTGGTGCATGTTTTTAACTGGGGGACCCTGTGCACAGATACATTTAAAGCATCTAACAGAGAGTCAGCGAAGGAAGCCCAGACTCATGGCTCCAGGGCCATGTGCTGAGTGAGAGCCGGCTCTGGACCCCAACCTGCTACAGCCCACTTTTCCTCTTCCCCGAGAACCCAAGCAAAAGCAGCCACCTCCACGTCTTCAGGCTGTGTGTCATTTCCTCCCCGAGTCTCACTCTTTCCACAGAGGAGGCTTTTCAAATTAATGTTTTCAGTTCATTACAGGCCTTTTGGCAAATATTTTGTTCTGGTAAGGGCAGAGTTTCATCTGGAAATGGTCAGGCTCATGTTGGCATTAAATGGTGTGAGAAAGATTAAAGAAAGAAAAGGAAGGAAGGAAGGAAGGAAGGAAGGAAGGAAGGAAGGAAGAAGAAGGAAGAAAAAGAAAAGAAAGAAAAGAAAAAGAAAACAACCAAAATCCCAAAGCCTCAAACTAAAATCCCTTCTCTGTGAGTGGACAGTGAGCAGTACCCCTTGGAGGATTCAGAAGTTTCTTGGGAGGGAATCAGACGTCAATGAATGAAAATTATTAGCAAAACTAGGAAGGGAGTGGAGGAGCTGGGCTTTCATTCACCAACCCTGAAAAATAAAAAACAAATAATATGATTCTCCAAGGTTCAGTAGCTCACAACTGTGTCTTTTGGCCTTGTTTTTCCTCATAGCCACTGTAGCCAGCCTCTCTGGGTTATTTCTGTGCTTGGGGAATCTTTCGATTCCAAACCAAACTGTGGTCTTTCCTTCTGTACCTGGTTACAATGAGAGACTTGGAGAATTTCAGGCGAATGGCTGGCTTCTCTTGAACAGACAAATGGATGGAAGCTCCAGGACCCCCAAGTATCTTGAGAACTTGTGCGTACGTGCGTGCATGCGTGTGTGTGTGTGTGTGTGTGTGTGTGTGTGTGTGTGTGTGTGTGTATTTCACAAGTTCCCCTGCTGCAGATGGGATGCCAGGCTTGTGTTTCTGTTGCTGCCCCTGCCCCATCCCTGGAAAAAGGACCAGAAGATGTCAGGGCAGGAAGGAGCCTGAAAAACCAGCCTTATCTGTTTTGTGCTGTGGAGTTTGGCATAGGGCTTCTGCTGGACCTCAAGCTTGGTGAGGCCTGGGCCTCACTTGGTGTCCTTCCTGGCACTTGTACACGGTCAGCCCAAGAATCTGTTGGGTGAAAGAATGAACCACACAGCTTCAAAGCAGTTTGAGAATTGTGGAAAGAACCCTTGTCTCTGATGCATTTCTATACTTAAGCCAGAGAAGCTTAATGAGCCCCACCACCCCATCCACAGCCAGGCTAACCAACAGCCGGAATGGTGACTTCTTTTCCAAACACAGGATCCAACTGAAATCTCAAATGCCTACCCCTTGGAGGGCAAGGGGCTTTCAGGAAGCAATGCACATACCCCAATTCTGGGTATAAGCAACCGGACATGTGGATACAAGCTCCACATCCTTGCTCACTGCTGGGTTCCAGGCACATTGCACAGGGCCCAGCATTCATAACTACTTGGTTATTCTGGTGTTTGAACATAAACACAACTTCAGCTCTCATGATTCTGTCTTAATCTACAAAGCAAAAATAAAAAAGGTCCCACACCAAAGCTGTCCTACAGAAGTCCATGAAGGTCACTGGGGCTCTGCTGTAGGTGCTGACAAAGGCCCACTCAGCGCTCAGCCTCTGCAGCAGCAGCAGGGCGGGGAGGATGTGTCTTACTATTAGAGGCTGCACAAGGAAATAAGTAGTTCTTCCTTGAAAGTGAGTTTGAGCCTGGCTGCCCACCAAGCCTACCCCATAATCTTCTCATTTTTGCCCTGTGCAAATAACACAGTACTAAGCCTGAATCCACCGGCTGGTGCAAAGAGCCCTGGGCACCTGAAGTAGCCTATTTGGTGCTGAACTTGGCTTTACAACTTCCTGGCTTTGTCAACTTGTACACGATCTTTGTCCCATTTAAACCTTCAGTTTCTTCACTCAGAGGAGACACAAGGCCACGTGGATATGCTGTGGGCTAGTTGTGAGACACACCCTCAGTGGCCTTAGCTGTAAAGTAGCCTGCTGAGAGAAAGTACCTCTCAAGGTTCTAGAGTGCTTGTACTGACCTGTGGACGAGGCTTAGCAAGGTGACCACTTCACATGTGTGTTCTCAAATCACAGAGTCAACACGAACCTTGTGGAACGGTGCACTGTGAGCAGAGTTCCATGTAAGGGATGGCTGCTGGAAGTTTAGTTGTTTTCTCTCTGTGTCCAGTTGCCTACTAGCTTTGGTAGACTCAAACCATGAAGGCAGGAGAGTTCACATGGAGGCCATGACTGTAGCTCCTCCAGGGTTCTTCCCTTTACCCCTCCTCTTCTCACTTAAACCCAGCTCCTCCTCTTCCTGTGGTTCCCTTCTCAACATATGGTATCACCAGCTCTGCAGTGATTCAGACCAGTATAAGAGGAGAAGGAAACCCACATGCTTTCCCAATCCATCAGCTCCCAAATGCTGCCAGTGCCCACCATCAGGGAGGCCTGCGTGCAGGCTGGAGGCAGGCCCTTGTATGGCTGGTGCTTGGCTTCAGTCTGGAGCTTCTGGCCTGAGCTTTGGGCAGCAGCTTCTCACTGGCCGTCTTCTCCTATTCTTACTACAAATCCTCATCCTGAGTTGGCTAGATACCCTCTCCTGCCTCTGGTTTTGACTTTTGTCTCACATCCCTTTAGCTGGACAGAGTTTCTGTACTGACTTCACAAGCTCCCAGGGGGAGTCTTTCCTTGGCCCTCTCATTCTAAGAGCATATTACTACACTGGTCCAGGCAGCCTCTGCCACAGACCTTAACAATAGGCTGTATTAAGAAGTTTAGCAATTCTGACTTATGAATTAAAGTGTCTTCCTCTCTACAAGCAATCTAAAATAAAACAGTTTCTGGGGACAGCAGATGATTCAGAGGGTAAAGACACTTGCCCGCAAGTCTGAGAACCAAGTCATTGTTCCCTGATCTTCACATGCACGCCACAATACCTGTGTAGCCCCAGAAGTAAAATAAGAAAACAAAAGTAATATCCAATTATGCATACAGCGGTAGTATTAGCTATCGCTATGGAGTATTTATGTTCCAGGGCCTGTTGCTTTGGGTATATTGAAATTTGTTTAGTTTTCCCAATAATTGCACAGTATCCAATCCCCACTGTATAGAAGAGTGAATCAAGGCCTTGGTAGTCCACTAACTCTTCCTAAGTGGTAGAACCAGTTAAAGAGCAGAGCAGGGCTTCAGACCTTGGCATAGCTGCCCTAGAATCCGAGTTTCCAGTCATATGGTATGAGAAAACTCAACAAAACTCAGATCTGCCTCCACTTGGCACATTTTGGAGAAATAGCCCTAGTTAAAATGATTTGGTTCTCTCTCTGTCTCTGTCTCCCCCAACCCCCCATTGCTGCTGTTATGCGGAGATTCCGTATGCATATTTTTGGCCAACTGGCCAGTCTGCTTGCTCACTACACAGTAGGCTAATTGTCTCTGAGTGTCTGCCTTCCCATCTGGATGCTGTCCCTGAGGGCTAGTGCATCCAGGTGACCCACGGAAGAGACTGGCCTGAGTTCGTAGAGCCAGTGTGCGCTTCCAGCTTGTGCTTGGACGTCTCTGCCTAAGGCCATGCTCACTCTGGTGTCCAGCTTGCTCTCTCCTGGCTAGACTAAGCTCACATTGTCAGTCGCTATACCTGATAGGCTGTGTGAAAAAGGCTTCATCCTAGACCTGCCTTCCTACCCTAAGCTCCCCAAACAGACCCCCAGGTAGTCTCCTGTCTTTCTCCATGGCTCCCAGCAGTGAAGAAATCAAGTTCATACCTCATTCATAAACTCGTCATCATACAAAACAAATAAACAAAAAGCTCCACCAACCCACCCAAAACACTGGCTTCTTGATTAGACAGGATAAGCTTCTGGAAGGATCCTGGGCCTTCAGCTACTTCTAGCCTTCTTTGGAACACAGAGAAGTGTGGATGGTCTGTGCTGAGGCAGAGGCCTCTGTCACTCTGGGACTGGCTGTTCCTCTCTTTGATGTTGAGGTGTGCTGGGGAAACACTTCTCCACTTGGAGAGTTTGCGGTGACTTGTCACCATCTGTTTGTTCTTTTCCACTGCCTGCTTCCCTTTTACCAGATCCCATGCCCTAAAGAAAGCAGCGATGTCCCTCCTCTCTCTCTCTCCCTACCCACCCCCTCTCTCTGTAACTCTGCATTTTTATCTAACTTGAGTTCAAGTATTGAAAATCTGGTTTCTGATTTGCATTTTGCAATTTCTTATGGTAGGTAAACCAAGAATGATGCAAAGAAACCACAGGGAGTCAATCTGAGCGCAGTGGCCTCTTGGCTGCAATACCTATGGTGTCCCAGGTGAGGACT
Organism: Onychomys torridus; assembly: GCF_903995425.1. Lineage (NCBI taxonomy): Eukaryota > Metazoa > Chordata > Mammalia > Rodentia > Cricetidae > Onychomys > Onychomys torridus. The sequence goes on along the minus strand of NC_050452.1, from coordinate 6,921,687 downwards.
CTTGAGTTTTCCACACGTTGTATAGATCAAATCTCCTCTCGATTATTCCGCATGTAGTCCCACAGAAGTTAGGGACAGCATTTCCTTGAATTTCTCCACCCTTCAGGGTCTCTGACAACTAAACGAATACATTCCAATGTCTAACTTTGATAGTGGACTGTGAGCAGGACTAAGATCCATTTAGGCCTGGAGGAGAACCAATGTTTTGTTTGGCTTTGGCATATAGACTGATGTTGTTTGCACACATCATGTTGTGCAATGTAATAAACAAACAAACAAAAAACTGTTTTCTTTTTTGGTCCTGGAGATTAAGCCCAGGGCCTGTGCAAGCTGGGAAATTGCTGTTACACTGAGCTACATCTCTACCCCTAAAAATGAAATCTTACAGCCAAAAGACCGTCAGAGACATACTTAGACCAAATAATGATTTGTTTGTTTACATAAAACTAAAATTTAACAACATCTCTTGTTTTTGTTTGCTAAGTCTGGCTGTCCTTGAAGGTATGCACTTGAGCAGTGTGTGCCTGAGGTGTTTGTGATTTCAGCATGGACTTGGCAGAAGAAGTCAGGCAGGGTCCAGGGGAAATTTTCTTGGGCAATTGACAAGCATGTGTTACAGGAAAAGTCATAGGGGAACTAATGGTGTGGATTTACCCATAAAGTAATTCTTATCTTCTGGGAGATGGTCAGTCTTCAGCAGGCCTAGGCAAGAGACACAGAGGAAAGAATTCTGAAGTGTGCCAGGAAAATGGAGTTTCCTTTATCACGGCCAGTCACCGAGACTTCATGCAGCCCACTTAAATCTGCTTTGTCTCAACACCCACATCTGTCAACTGGGGCTTAACTTAATTATTTTATTTACATCCTAGGCTTGTTTGCAACTATAAGTTAACACAGAGTTGAAGCTCTTCAAAACATGTAAGCTTGCTACACCACTAAGGGAAACTGACCATATGCCTTGCTGACCACAGATTTTGGGGCATTCAGGTCTTGGCTCATGCCTTTGACTCATGCTTTGGATATTCTTCTTCATGTCCACCCAGACTCCTTCCCTCCTGTGGCAACAGAATCTCCTTTGATAAGGATGCAGATTTTTTCTTTCTTTTCTGAATGCTATTTTTGAGGCAGTTACTGTTCCCAGCCCCTCAGTGGGATCCTAACGTGTGACCAAAAAGAATTTGGGACATTTATGTTCAAGCTGGCTCAACGTAGCAGAGAACTATCTGGGTAAAAATGAGAGTAGAAAATGATTGAACATGGCTTTCTCCCAACGTCTCCAGCATGTCTATCAGGTACATAAACAGAATGTGTCACGTCCATAATAAGACATATAATTCACATTGCACTTGAGAGTTTACAACGTGCCTTTTCACACACATTATCTTATCCATGTATATATTATCTCCCTCTGGGCAAAAAACAGGCCTTTTCTTTCTCTGCACACATCTGCAGAGGACCACAGGCTGCACAGTGGGCCACAGGATCCCAAGACCTACCTCACACATTCCTTCTGAGCCTGGTTGCCCTTGACATCCAAGCAACTGTCTGTTCTCACCTCTCACTCTGCTCCGATAAAAAGCTTGCTTATCATTGTCTGATTTGCTTTTAAAGATATTCATCTTACTTTAATATTTTGTTAATTCTTTAAGAATGTGTTTTTCAGACAGGGTTTCCCTGTGTACCCCTGGCTGTCCTAGATCTCCCTCTATAGACCATGCTGGCCTCGAACTCACAGAGATCTACATGCTTCTGCTTCCTGAGTAGGGGGAGTAAAGGAGTGTGCCACCACTGCCTGGCTTGCAAATTTCATCCATTGTAGTCTGATGGTATTCGTCCTTCTCCCCAGCTATCACAGACACTCAGTGTTCCTGGGGCCTTTAACCCTAGCAGGATAAGGGTTTTTGTGTCTTTTACTCATTGTTCTATCAACAATAATGCACACAGTAAGTGCTCAAGAAATAGTCAATGGATGAATAAGTGAATTATTCTTTGTAGCTAAGTCAAACTTTTAGTAGCTATTAAGAGGGTATCTCTTGCCATCTTGCCTGTGTGCCTGGCATAGAAGGACTTGAATATTAGTCCTGTGACATGTTTTCTATAATCAGCCCACTCAGGAGTATGAACATCTATGTTGTAACATTAGCCATGGCCACTTTAAGGCTGGAGGCACATTCACTCTTCAAAACCTCTTTCTCATCATATTAATCTTTAAAATGTATGTGTGTTCACCACAGGCTGAATAGCTCTGATTTGAAAATCTGAAATCCCAACTGCTTCAAAGTCTGCCATGATGCCAGGGGTAGAGAATTCCACACCTTACCTCACGTGACAGGTTGCTGTCAAGGTGTTGGAACGCTATAAAATATTGTACAAAACCTCCTCCAGGGGATCCCACCCTTAGACTTCAGTCCTGTTCCCCCACATCTCATTATGCATATGCAAATATACCCAAATCCAAAACCATCTGAGGCCTGAAACACTTCTGGTTGTATGCATGACAGATAAAAGATACCCAGTTAGCACATATGTGTGTGTATACACGCACATATTTTTTGCTGTAAAATAATTTTTATAATTTGCTGCTTTAATTATTATGTCAATTATCGTTTTGCTTTTACAGTCTCTGTTTGCAATTTACAGCCCAAAATTTTATTTTTCATCTCAAACATTCTCCTGGCCTTTGACAAGTCCACAGCCCCTAGGCACTGTGCCTACAACTCCTGATGCATAAAAAAGCGTTGCCTGTGGGTACTTCCAGGACCAGAGTGACCTACAGGGAACAAGAGGGCACATTAAACTGTAGCTCAGCATCCCCAAGAAGCTGTTCCCCTTCGCCTGTCTCTGTGTTCCCCGGCCTTCTAGGCTGCCCTGCCCCATCTGCCGGCTCCGGGTGTGCGCTGAGAGAGGGTGCGCGCGCAGTTTTATGGGCTCTCTAGCTGTCTCCCCAGTGCAAGTGTCTAATTAGGCTTGACACTACCGAGGCGTTTCCCTGACATTTATGTCACTGTCTCTCAATCTTTAGCAGCCCTCGGTCTTGTGGGAAGCACAACAAACAACATAAAATTCCCCATTAGAGGGGGCCCTCGGAAACTGTGCTCCTGTTTATTAGGCGCGCTAAAAGGGGAGGCCGAAGGGTGGGGACGGGCGCGTAGATTCCCGGCTTGGAGGAAGAAATAAAATGGCTCATTTAAATTCTTAAGAAGTGCATAAGAGACAGAAGACACCATGAGGACCTCAGAGAAGAAAGGCCGTCAGTTGAACAAACTAATCACATGGTAATCAAAGGGGAGTGATTCGCTGCCTACTGAGAAGTACTTTAGAAGTTCCAATCCGAGACTGGAGACCCTATCGAACGACAGCCTTCATAAATTATAGATTTTTAAAAATTGCACCCAGGAACACGCAATAACATGCGGAAAGAATTTAATGATAAAAAGTGCTCAAAGGAGCTGAATGCAGCCCGGAAACTGAGGGGCTGCAGGGCAAGGAGATCAGGCCAGAAGCCCACTCCGGTACAAACTCCACCTCTAACGTTAAGCCCCACCTCCTGACCACTCTCCTTCCCAGAGTGCTGTCTCTCCTTGGCCTATTCCTACCTGGATTTGGATATTTGATCTAATAAAGACGTTAGTGAGGGGCGGCTGCCGGAATTCTCCCGCTGTAATGTGGACCCAAGTTTTGCAGACTGTGGACTCTAGGCTTCCACCTTGAGTGCAGGAAGGCTGGGGGAAGCTGGGAGACTGTAGGTACAAGGTCTGTGCTCCACAGTCAGAGGCTACAGGATTGATGTGGAGGCTGCCCGTCCAAAGTTCTTCTTCTTTCTCCCTGCAGCTTCCTGTACAGTGTGCCTGCTCCGCCATGCCATAGCCAATGTGGAATTGGGGCTTTCTGGGAATAGCAGCCCAGGCTCAGATGGGTGGTGAGGCGATCAGACCCTGGGGGAACGCTTGGGGGGATGGGCACAGGACAGGCAGCACCTGCCTTCGGCCTCCTGGATCTGAGGTAGCAGACTTGTCCTCCTCCAGTGCCCGTAATAGCTGTACTGACCACTAGTACTCTGGAGTAAAGGGGTAAGAACTAGTGAAGGCCTCTGCAGGGACTGCCAGGGATGCCTGTCTTTGTAAAGTGATTTGAGAAGTTGGGATAGTCACCACAGCTGGATTGGGACCAGACACTCATTCTAGCTTTGTAATGGGAACAACTCATTTGCCTCTCTGGTGGAAGTTAGACAGGCTGACACATCCGTCAGAATTGTGATAGTGTTCAAATGAGGTCAACACGAAAGAACTGTTCAGTCTCCTCAGCCAGAGCTGTGCTGCCCTGGTCAGACCACCAATGACCTCTGTGGAGACCAGGGAGGAGGTAAGCCAGTCCTTTCCTGTCCTCCCAGAGGAACCTGCAGAGAGAAGGCGTATGGCTCTGTGACACTCTTAACAGACAGAACCTTCCAGAAAACCGTGCAAGTCCCCTTCCTTGGTTTCTTGGCCTATCTGATAAATGAGGGGGCAGGCAAAAGCTTAGTTCATGGGACATCAGTCAGCCCCATGACATGGGCGGGTTGGGCCAGCTTCAGCACTGAGGCCCACTGCTCTGTGGAATGTAGATTCCAACTCTGGGTTCACAATGGTGACACTTCACCTGGCCTGCCACTGGCCTTTTGCAGTTGCCACATGAAATATCTGAGATCAGACTTCAGACAAACTGAAAAGAATGAGCTGCCACCTCCACACAGGGTGGTCATTTGGAGGCCAGGGCCTCAAGGCTGGCTCCTGTCCATCTCTCTGGCCATGTCAGGAATCTAATCCATCCATTGGGTCTTTAGCACCATAGGAAAGGAAGCATCTGAGAGTTTCATGGGATGTGGTTAGCTATGAGCCCAGAAGAAGATGCTGGTCGGGAGGGAATCCAGCCATCTGGACAAGCCCAGAGTAGCACGGGACTGCCCTGCCCTGCCCTGCAGGTGGATCTGCTGTTTCTCACTTGGGCTCTGGAATTTGGGGAGATTCATGCATTTAGAACTTGGATGTAATCCTATTCTTAAAGGACCTGTGATTCTCATGTGATAAAACCTTTGTTTTATGCTGCTTTCCAGTCCCATGGATACTTCAGGGCTGGAAATTTAGGATGATAGATAACAGCCTAAATCTGCCCCAACTCAACTAGTCCCTGTGAGGTGGGATGCTGGGGCCACCAGGCAGGGACATCAGGAGGTTGAAGTCCTGCAGTTGCCTGGACCTGCTTTCTGCACCTGCCGTTCCATGAGGAAATGACAGGTTGGGGTCAGGCTTTCCATTTCCTTTGTCCCTTTTCTTCTCTTCATTCCCTCTGGTGAGGCAGAGATGTAGTAGCACTGTGCCCCATGGTGGCATTATCATGGAGAGAGTCAGCACCAGGCTAGGAAGAGTCTGAAAGAAGGTGAAGGACAGGGAAGGGCCCCATCTTTTCCCTTCTAAAATTCATCTAGGAGCCAGAGCAAGCCAGACCTCATCTGCTACCACTGGTGGGGAGAAGGGGTGGAGGGGGGGGGGGGGGGAGGCGCATAGGGAAGAGACCCTAGTTGTGGTTCCAGATGCCTGTGTGAGGAACAAAGGGCAGTGATGGGCAAACTAACATTTTACACCATCTCATCTCAGTGCTGTGTCTGCCTGCCATGGACACTCAGCACCATAGTTTCCTTCCTGGTGATGGGCTACCTGAAATCCTTTCCAGACATGGAGTGAGTGTGTGGCTGAGGGGTCACAAACGGTCCTATGACTTACAAAACAAAGTTGGGAAACTGCTGGTGCAGCCTAACAATGGGTCTTTGTGCTCTCTCCTGACCCTGCCTGCCAGAGCCCTTTTGTTCTGGCAGGCCCTGGCACTGGACTCAAGAGGCCACAGGCACTGTTTCTTAAAGGCAGAAATACTTTCAGCTGGTATTTGTTTCTCTGCTTTCCTGACTTCTAGGGCCTGCCCCTCCAGGACCACTCTGCAGGAGTCAGGAGTGGCATGCTCTTCTTCTTCCCTTGTTTGCAGAGCAGGGTGGGTTGCAATGCTCGGGAATGAGGGAGGCCGCCTGGGCGAGGGTGACACCAGCTGGCAGCTTGGGATGAGGTCAGACAGAGGCCACAGTGGTCCCAGGTGAGCAGGGGTCATTCAGGTGACCAGACTGTGCCAGAGGCCCCACCAGTGTGCAGGGGCAAGCACGGTTGCCTTTCCCTATGAGAAAGGAGCCCCAAGTGCTGATGGGAATAAGCTGCACTCTGGCTAGGTGGTAAAGGCAGGACATCAAATGTCCTATGCTGGCCTTGAGGTCTCTACGCTAGGCCATGTGAGGATGAAAATAACCACTGCCTTGGTGTGCCTTGATGTGCACCACCCCAGAGCTGCACTCACAGGCATATACTACACCCAGTCTAAGTGGTGCAGGGTGTTGTATTTGGTGTTTGAGTAGATCTGAGTTTTATGCATGCAACACATTCAGCTGGGGCCTAAAGCCCTTCTCAGTGCCTGTGAGCAGCTGTGGGGAAGCTCACTTGTCTTGTGAGCAGACCTCCCACTCTGGGGCAGTCTTCTCTCACTAACACTCACGAGGTAAACCCAACTGCAGCCAGCACTGTATCTGTTGCCGGTGAGCTGGGAGGGGGGTAAGGGGTAGTACCTGTGTGTTTGTGAAATGCTGGGTCCCCAGGAGGGGCAGGAATTTGCCCCATGTTGGGTGCCAATATAGCGGCAATTAACGAGGCAATTCCACATAGTTTATTTGGTAATTAAAGGAGATTTATTTCAGTGGTAACTTACAACCAATAAGGGATTGATTACAGGATCCAGGAGAGATGATGAACAGTCCAGTGTGGTTCTCTGGAGAACTCTGACTTGGTCTACAATCCAGCCTCCAGGACAAGGAGGAGCTAAGAGAACAAGCACGTATGTATCTTGGGTCTTAAGGGGTCTCTTCTTGGGCACGTCCCAGGGGCAGGTCATAGGTAGGTGTGGCAGTTACTTGTTGCCACACTAGGGGTGTGCTTCAAGGTCAAAGCTGGAACAGCTCCCTACAGCAGCAGTGCATGGTAAACATTCAGTTTTGGTCACCAGCAGTAAGTCAATGAGCTGACTTCCAGGGGAAAGGGACCCTTCTCACTTCTGGCCATTGAAAGTCCCTGTGGCTAGTACTTATATCCATCTTTGCAAAGCTTTTCTGACCACTAGAACCTACAGTGTTTCCTTCCACTTGCCTTGGGATTTTGGCCTAGTGTGCTGTTGCCTCAGGAATTCTTCTAGATAGTATCTCTGCCTTGTTCTCAGTTCATTCTCTTGGGTATCAATGGGTTAAACCTTTAAAAATTTAATATATTTATTTATTTTGGGTATGGGGCTGTGGTGTGCACATGCTATGTGCACATCTGGAGGTAGAGGCAGCTTGCATGGATCTGTGCTCTCTTTCCATCAGATGGGTCCTCAAGGTGGAACTCAGCCAGGGTTGGCAACAAATGCCTTTACTCACTAAGCCATCTCACTAGCCCAACAGGGTAAATTTTATTAATTATTTTTTATTGGCAAATTTCACTTTCTGTTTTTTTTTTTTTTTTAAGATTTATTTATTTATTATGTATATAGTGTTCTGTCTGCATGTATGTCTGTAGGCCAGAAGAGGGCACCAGATCTCATTACAGATGGTTGTGAGCCACCATGTGGTTGCTGGGAATTGAACTCAGGACCTCAGGATGAGCAGGCAGTGCTCTTAACCCTGAGCCATCTCTCCAGCCTTCTGTTTTGTTTTTTAAGACACAAACTCTTTGGATGACTATACTTTGAGAAAGAACTCTTAGTGTAGAACAAGGTCTAGAAAATTTTAATAATTTTTATAAATTATATTTAAAATTCTTAATTTATAATTATTTTACATGTATTTTGCCTGTTTGTACGTCTGCACACCACAAGTGTGCTGGTGCCCAAGTAAAGCATAAGAGAGCATTGGATCCTCTGGACCTAGAATTACAGATGATTATGAGGTACCATGTGGGGGCTGGGAACCAAATCTGTGTCCTCTGGAATAGCAGCCACACTCTTAATTGCTGAGCCATCACTCCAGCCTCTAAATTACATTTTTAAAAAGCAGTACTTTACCAGACCAGACTTATATAATAAAACTATTGTAACTAAAACAGTAGCGTTCTGGTCCAAGGAAAAGATAGAAAAATCAATGGAACAAAATGTAGAGTCAAGAAGTACAGTCAGATATTCACAGGACTTGCTTACACTGTAAAGATGGCATGCAAAGTCAGTTGTGAGATATTTGATTACATTGTGTAAAGATACATCACTGAGATTGGTCTAATAAAAAGCTAAATGGCCAATAGCTAGGCAGAAGGTTGGACTTCTGGACAGAGAGAGCTCTGGGAAGAAAAAAGGGGGATTCATCAGCCAGATGCAGAGGAAGCAGGACATGCATCAGGACAGGAAAGGTAAAAGCACAAGCCATGTGGCAACATGCAGATTAATATAAATGGGTTAATTTAAGTTATAAGAACTAGTTAGAAACAAGCCTAAGCTAAGGCTGATCTTTTATAATTAATAATAAGTCTTCATGACATGATTTGGAAGCTGGAAGTCCAAGAAAGCCTACTAAATATATTTTCCAACTTGGAGGCTCAAACATAGGGCCTTAGAAAGCTAAGAAAAGTTCTGGATAAGGAGCTAGATGTGGCTTCCTAGTCCTACAGTCTCTCAGGTAGGCCAGTTCTTGGCATACAGAGGTCCAGCTACTGACCCCTGCATTCAGGCTGGAGCCAGCTGCCAATGCCATGTGCCAGCACCATGCACTAGCTGAGTCATGCTGTGGCTGACTTAGCAGTTTAAGATTTGTCTCACATGCTCAGTAGAGGCAGGGCCAGGCATAGAAAACCTCTAAAAAGGTACAATATGTTTCAAAATATGCTTAGATGCTGAAGAAATAAAAGAAAATGGATATAGATGGTCATAGAAATAGCTTAAAAATAATGTCTCTAAAAGAGAGTAAAGTAATATTTAAAAAAAAAAAAAAGCCGTGTAAAGATGGTAAATACACAGGGTATCTGGATTCTGTTTGGTGTTTTGTTGACTTTGAATTTTTTAATGCTGATGAGTGAATGGCAGCTGCTGAGAGATATTGGATTATGGAAGGGACTGCTGAATTAAATCAGCCTATATACTTTAGAGATGTCTTGGCTTCAGAATGGAAGTTGAAAAATGTGTTACATTGGGGAAGAGGTTATGCTTTTGTTTCTACAGGAAATGAAAAGCTATGGATTCCTTCAAAGTTAACTGAGATTAGATTTAATTGGGGGAAGAACTCCTAAAAATCTTGGCTACAAGCATAACAAAAGAAACAAAAGAAAAACTATAAGATAGGTGATGTATAAGGTGACAGCTCTGAGACTGAATAAGACATGATAAGTCTTGTTGGCTATAGAATCCTCACAACTTATTATTACATGTCATCCTTTCATATGGCATGGACAGAGATTTACATTACAGTTTGGTTATACAATCCAAACAAACTAATAAAGTTAACAGATGCCTTTTACCTCCTCAAACATTAAACAAAAATTCATCTTTAACTGACTTGTGCATACATGCTGTACATTCCATACTTGTGTTAATACAGATATGTATGTTACCTTTAAAAGTTGGTGTATTTTCAGAAAAAAAGGGACCAAACACCAATGAAGACAAGTAGCCCAGGTGATCCAGTCTCTCAGAAGGCCTCTGTTGCACTTTCCTCAAAATTCTGCATCCCAAACAACTTCAAAACTGTTAGGTGAGATGATCCAGCCTCACAGACTATTCTTGCCAAGACTTCAGATAGGCCTTGCATTTTCCCACCGCACAGAGAATGGATGACAAATAACACAGCCAGCTCTCCTAGGACCTGAGCATTTTCCCAGAGTTCCCTGAAGATGCCTTTTCCTCCAGACAACAGGAAACAGTCTAGAGAACATGGTGCCCACATTAGCAAGAGGTGGGGTGGGTGATTTGGGGTCATTTGGTGGATTATGGATATTTATCATCATTTATGGGGGTGGTTACAAGTTGTTATTGGTCATGGTCAGAAAAAAAGCTGAACAAAGGAGGTTAGATTCAGGGATTTCTTTCTGAAGGAAAAAAAGGGGAGGATACAAATGATGAGATAAAAGGGTGGATTATTGAGTTTACTTTTGAACAACACTAGTCTCAAACATTCTACATTGGTATGGATTTTTATATATTGGTACAAATTTAAGGTTATTTTTGCCATACTGTATATATGTTTCTACTCTTGTTTAAGGTATTGTATCTAAGCAGTGCATTTAACAACGAAATGTAAAGTTATAGTCCTTAAAAGCTAGTTCTTAAAAGAAATATAGGCAAATAGTTAGTCATTTGTAGCAACCAAATTTATAGTCATGTTAGGTATGTTGTCTAGATCAAATAGAGATATATATTAAATAGATAGTTTTCAAACTCGTCAGATACCTACAGAATATGGCCTTTAGGATGTTTTGATAACACAGGTCTTTTCTTGACAGTGAGATGTGTTTACTCCCAGGAGCACCAATTTACTTCAAGAAATGATAATGAGAATTAAAGAACTTCCATGTGGAGTTTGCTTTCAGTGTGGCAAGGCTGGGCATTTGGGCAAAGGGCTGCCCTTGTCTTGATTGCTGACAGTTGCTGTCCAAATTGGACAAGCAGAACACAAAATAAGATGACTATCAAACTTTACCAGGACAAGGTAGGACAGTCCTTCAAAATTCCTCCTTCACAGAAAAGTCTTTCATATATTTTAGGCCTGTAGTCTGAAGATGGATGCCCCAATGTTACAGAGGAGCCCTGGGGTGACTGTCCAGGCAGCCAGCTGTCTCTGTCATTTCTATGATTTTGGAATTGCTTGCTCTGCACTTCATGTTTACTCAGGTAATATTATATCTATCTCAGGTCTCTGATGGGGTTGAAGACCAGATAGTTTTACAGTTTTCCTTGTTATCAAATTCAGAAAAGAAACTCACAAAAGAGGTGTAAAGTGTGTAAGGCTGAGAGAAATAAAACTTAAATCATTTACCTAAGGAAATGTTTTGAGGTTTAAAAAGATAGTTTTGGATTGGTAATACAAATTATGATAAAAAGTGGTTTAGGTATAAAACTTTAGACTCATCAAGATAGGAGAGATAATAGAGTATTTTCTTCAAAATTGCTCAATACAAATGGACTGGGCATTGTAAATGTATTTCTTACCTGATAATTGTTCTTATTGTATATAGTTTTACTATGTTAGAGTTAAAACCCTTTCCTTTTTATTTAGACAAAAAGGGGGAGGTGTTGTGAGATATTTTATTTCACTGTGTAAAGATATGTCACTGTGATTGGTTTAGTAAAAAGCTAAATGGTTGGGGTTGGGGATTTAGCTCAGTGGTAGAGCACTTGCCTAGCAAGCGCAAGGCCCTGGGTTTGGTCCTCAGCTCTGACAAAAAAAAAAAAAAAGACAAAAAAAGCTAAATGGTCAATAGCTGGGAGGGAGGTAGAGCAGGGACTTCCAGACAGAGAGGACTCTGGAAAGAAGAAAGGGGGAGTTGTCATCCAGATGCAGAGGAAGCAGGACATGCAGGAGGAAAGGTAATAGCTCAAGCCATGTGGCAGCATGCAGATTAATAGAAATGGGTTAATTTAAGTTATAAGAGCTAAGTGAGACAAGCCTATTAATTATAAAAGAAAAAACTTTTATAATTAATAAGAAGTTTCCATGTCATTATTTGAGAGCTGGCTGATGGGACAGAAAAAGACTCGTTACATAACTGCTTTATTATTATTTGCTTAGCAGTGTTAAGATATCTGGTAAGTCATTTGGAAAAATTAATGACTCTGGATTCCCAAGTATGAGAATGAAAAGTAAACCATGAAGTATAACCAGATTAAAGTATAAATAATACTTTTAGGAGATAGACTTTTAAGCATGGCACAAGGCTCTGCACACTATAAGAGAAACTGACTAGTTTAATGGTATAAAAATCTAGAATTTTCATTTGAGAGACTGTCATAGGAACAGGAAATACCATCTGGTTGACTGGTTTGACAGCAAGAATACCATGAACAAAGTGGAAAAAAGTGACTAATGGTAAAATCATTGTAATGTGTATTTCTTTAATATGGAAAGAATAATAAATAAACCATCAAACATAAATATATTAATAAAGAAATAGGCAAAGCACATGAATTGATATTTCAAAGAGAAAACATGCAATAGACAAGCAAAATAAAAGAAAATTATCTTGAAGCTTTTAAAAAAAGAGTTATTTTTATTTTATTTGTATGATTGTGTGCAAGTATGTGGGTACAGTGACTGTGGAGGCCAGAAGAGCGTATCCGATCCCCTAGAACTGGAGTTACAGGTGGTTACGAGCTGCCATGTGGTGCTGGGAACTGCTTCTGGGTCCTCTGGAGAGCAGCCGGTGCCCTCAGCTGCTGAGTCATTGATCTAGGCCCCTTGTGTAGTTTTACAAGAGCAGATTGAAGCGGGTATCCCTTCCACTTACTTCTCAGGCTAAGTTTCAAATACCTTACAATGCTCTTCCTAAGGGTTGCCCAGCAGCAGCTAGACAGCAAGCACTGCCACGGGGCTCCCTACTTGGCAGGCCTCTTTTTCCCTGCATTCCTGCTTCGCTGTGCTGCTCCTGTGTATGCCCATGCCTTGACTCTTTTCCCATCTGAGGGCATTTGGCAGGGCTTGCTCCCTGCATCCCCTTCTGTCTTCCTGGAGTCTTCTGTCTGCTCCTCCAAGGTGCCCCGCTAGACCACAAGGCTGCCTGAGTTCAAAGACAGCATTTCCTTCTGGACTGGCTTCCTCTTTGTCAGAATGCCATGGCTGTCAGTTTGCTTCATATTAATTGGGACCCATATCTTGACTTGAATAATAGAGATGCAAATGCTTGTTTGAAAGCAAAACCCAAATGAACTTGAGCGCTTTTGTCACATAGATCCTAGAACTCTGATTTCAGTCCCTGAGAAGTGTCCTGTGCAGAGTTAAGCTCACAGCCAGTCAGTGTCTCTAAGTTACATCCACACCACTAGGGCAAAATGACTCTTCCTTCCTTGTAGAGAAATCAGAAACTCAGCCTCTTCCAGCCCTGCCAGGGCAGTGGGGATGTTCTCCACAGTCCCCAGGGCTCAGGAATTAATCCATCCTAACTTTCCTCTGTAAATCTTCAAAGATGGGGGAGGGAGTCTGGAACCCGAATTAATAACACCTCAGTTTTGCACCAACTCTGTGATGGGAAAAGTTGAAGTATTTTCATGAACTTCCCAATGGTGATGCCTCTCTGTAATTCCTCATCAACCTGATAACTGTAACTAAAGAGACCCACCTGAACCTTCCAACACCCCGCCTTATCAGAAGTTTGGCAGGGTTGCTGCTGGGGGCCTTTTATAGTCCTGTTGGGAGGTGGGACACAGAGCAGTGCCTGGAGGGCACGGGAGGTGTGTGGGAACACTTTTCTTCTCTTGCTCCTGGATCACGGTTTCTCTCTTTACTCCCATTTCCGGAACTCTTGGAATCTCTAATAGCTGTACCAATGTGGCAGGACAGACAGTCTTCCCCAAAGCTGCCCCTGTCAGTGGAAGCTTCCAGAGGGACAGAAAGGAGCAATAGACACAGTGGTGTCGTGAGCAGGAGCTGCAGGTGAGGGCTGTGCTGGGCAGAGCCTCCTGCAGGAGGCACTGGAGTGGAGTCATCACTGGCCCCCAAAGCTTTATGTCCCCTGGGTTCCTTCGCTGCTTACCAGAGCTGAGCATTGGAGGGAGATCAGGAGGCCAAGTTCTGGAGGCCCAGCCTTGACCACTCAATCCGTGGTCTGGTCACTGGGGATGGATTACTTCCTCTCCCACCATAACGAAGGGCTTGGGCGTTTATTTGCTTTTAAACACCTGTTCTTTCTTTTATGAATGATGTCAATGCTGGGCTGAAGCGGTGTTGCTCTGAAGGCTGGTGTTGACCCAGACAGTTATCAGGGCCATTGCACAGCTGACAGTTGGTGCTCTGACTAGTGGACAAAGTATTGGTCTCTCCGGAGAGATGCAGGCAGGTCTAGTTCTCTCTTGTGGCTTCTGAGGGCACCATGAAGAAGAGATGGCATGAAAATAGTGGTGTAGGGATGTTGGGGAGAGAAGCACAGTGACCGTTCATCTGAAGTACCTGTGGGTACCACTCAGAGGAAACATTTATTTTCAAACTGGCAACCAGAGCAGGAAGTCCTGGGTGATGGTTCACCATCAAGCCCTTGGGAGAAAGCCTAGAGCCATTGCTTGCCCACTCACATGGTTCCCTTCTGTACATAAGGAGCAGCCAAGATGGACAAAATTGGCATTTATTTTGCTATAGGGCTGACAAAATGTAAAATGTTGACAAACCAGGCTTTCAAATAGAGCTTTGCTTCTAGACAAGACTCTGAGAGCGGTTTTAAGGGCAGCAAGACAGGTCTGAAGTTGGGGCCAGCCAATCTCCAGACAGAGGAGACTACCTGAGATTACTTAGGCACTTCTCCCCCATCCTATGCTTTTCCTTGAAGGGCAGAGACTTGGGCGTCCAGTCCAGGCTGCTCAGTCATAAAGATCTAATTACAGACATTGCTCGGCCGGATGGTAACATGAGATCCAGTGAATACTGACCTGGATTGTCTCATGGCCCCCCACTTTCTTCCTTCCCACCTTCCTCTAGTGCCCCCCTTAAAAGGATGGCTAGTTTTGAATTAACGGTAAGAGCTGCACTTCAGTTTCGGAGGAGCCTCCCTGAAATTTTCAGGCCCACTAATTTGCGGTTACTCTGGTGGTAGAGTGAACTTGGCGCTCTGGCCTTTCCACTGGTGATGCAGTAAAAGTTTAAAGCGAAGACTGCCTCAGAGCCCCAAGAAGAGAGGAGATTGAAGCCTAAAGGTTATCCTGAAACGCACTTTACTGTTATCTATGAGAAGAAATGAGTTAAAAAAATTTCAAATACCAGAATACCCTACAGGGAGGACATATAACTATTAAAGGCTGTTATAGCTGCAATAAATGTAGGAACAATAAAAATAAATTGATGAAGTAAATGTCAGCGCTGTTCCCCTGAGCTGCCCCCACACCTTTGCCCAAAAGTAGAACATCTCCAATTACAGAGGGTGGAAGCAGCCTTCAATGACAGTATGACAAGGACAGAGCACAGAACGCTGGCACAGAGAACACAATTATGCACAGCCTTGAAAAACTGTATCATAGCACAATGCATGGGAGAAATCAATTAATGACGCGGGGCTTCCACGGCTGTCTAATAACCCCAGAAAGGAAAGAAGAGGGAGAAAAAAACCCCTCGTACACCCCACGCATCAAAAAGGTGACCCTTAAGTGAAAGTCTACATAATACCAGAGGTCAGTCCTCAGAGTTTACAGCATCTGAGATACTCCCCCTCTTTTCTTCTCAGGTTTTTCCCCCTTAAAAAAAAATCTAACAGTCTTAAGGAGGCATTTAAGTAAAAGTCACTTCTTCCCTGGTTAAATAGCCTTGCAAAAAGAGAGTTCTTTAGTGGAAAGGGCAGGGATGAGCCAAGCTTGTGGCTCTTGTCGGGAGCCCACCAGCTGACAGGGAAAAGCAAGAGTTAGGCATAGACACAGTGGAAGGTAGAAGGTGATTTAGCTCGTGCAATTTACAACAGGTGCTAAACATTACGAAAACCAGAGCTATTAAGCAATCAAATTAAGCTATAATTATAACTGAAGAAAACTGTACAGGAATTCTAATTAATTCCAATCTGAACATGTCCAAGAGGAATGCTCCGGCAACCCCACTTCTGAGTAAAACAAAACAAAAATAACCCTTGGATAATGCTTCAGATTGCATGGGAAATTAAGAAATGCTTCTCGGCCGGAATAGTCTAAGATTCCCTATTAAATGGTGAGAGTATCCCCCCATGAGGCTGGGGCACTTGTCCTCTCCAGTACACACTGCAAAAAGCTTGTGTTGTGGAGGTGGTCCTGAACTCCATGGGGGTTTGGGAAGTAAGTGGGCCAAGGGACCCCACTGCTTCTCTAAGTTCATCAGAGGTCTGAAGGGCGGCTCATTGTTCTGGCCTTTGAAGTTCTGTCACGGAGAATGGGAGGCTTTGAGAGGTCTGTGAACACTCCCCTCATATTTTTGCTTTTGCTTTTTAATGTGTCTTTGGGACCAGTTCCATCGTCTTGTCTGTCCTCCTTCATGTTCTGGCTCCCCATCCTTCTTCCTGACTGCATACTCAGTTTCTCTCCTACTCAGAGCATCAAGGGGCAGACTGCCAGGGCAGAGTCTTCTACTAGATGTGCCCAAAGCATGCCAGGTGTGTCTGATTAAGCCCCAAATGCCACCGGATGAGGAGGGATATTTAGATATTGGAATAAAATTTTCAACCAGAAGAGCAAACCATTTGAACCCATGACTAATTTTATAAAATCCAGGACAGAGGAAACAGAACCTGGAGCATCAGGAGCTAACATTTGTCAGCAGCCTGTTATAGACCAGTTATTGTGCTAAACTCTTCACCTGGACTATCTCAGTTCTCAAAATCTGAGAATGTGAAGGAGTGAGGAGCAGTTCCTATTCAAGTTGTTCTGAAACCAAGAGCTCTCTCTTCCAATTCGTATAACGCTCTTACATTTCTAAATAATCCCGAGTACATTCTCTTTGCTTTTCCTTTCCTCGGTTAAAGTGGTGGGGTGTGGGGTGAGTTTTCCTGGGTAAGTTTGCCTCCTAGGCTGTGGGGCAGCATGGGCCAGCTCATGAATGGCTTGCCTGCCATTTTGAATATTCTGAACATATTCTCAGCTGTATTTTGCCTTGACCATTTGTGTTACAATATGGCTCTTGGGGATAAAGTGTGGGAGAAATGCCACACATCTCTATACAGCCAACTTCCTTGCACTTTTGCATGGCTGGAGCTTATGTGCCCCCAAGCTTCTCCACACAGACCATTGACTGCACCCTTAAGGGTGGGCCACTTACCTTCTGACCGTAATCTGGCTTTGTTGGGGCCTTCTTCTAGGTTTCAATCATTCAGCCTTTGAAAAGGGAAAAGTTGGCGAGATTTGTTTACAGAAAACAATTCCTTTAATAGTACTATGAAGAAAGTCCGTGCACAGAGGAAACTGAACGCTGGAGATGAGTTTCACCAAGGTCCATTTGCTGGTGTAGCAGGTCTAAAAGCAGGCAGAGGACAAGGGGCACCTCTGTGGGCTGCCCTCTTATCTAGGTGACCCATATTCATGATGCTTCTCTTCAGGAACTCTGTCCCCTTGCTTTCCAGTGTATCCGCTAAGCCTGGTGCTGAGGGATGTGAGAGACTTACACCAACAGAAATGGCATTTGTTTGGGTAAGAGGTGAAAAGGACAGGCAGCCTGCAGACGCCTAGAGGGCAGCTCAGGAAGCCATGAACTTAGCCCAAGATTTAGCACATGGCAGCCCCTCCATAGACAGATGTTATTGTTGTGGCTGGGAGGATACGAAAACACTTGAGCAAATGCTAAAATATATGTATAGTTGAAAAGGTAGATATGGGCCCTCAACATTCACTTGTTCCTGGCCATCTCATCCTGTGTCTTTCAGTTTCCACAGCCACACAGTAAGGCTGAGACAGTTACGATCCCCAAACTTAGGGGGAAGAAATTCACCTAGGAGTTCAGAGGTTTGTTCAAGTTCTCACAGTTGGTAAAGGGCATGGCTGGCATCCCAAGTCAGGCAGATGCAGCAGCTACTCCTAAGCAGCAAGATAGACCCTTTGCAAGCATCATGCCCATGGAATGCTGAGACAGAGTGCAGAGTCAGGTATGAAGAGACTAGGGCCCTAGACTGGAGAGGTAGCCCTGAAAGGCTTTATAGATGAGGATGATGTATGCCTGTTGAGCCTGGCCCTCACAGGCAGGTGTGATCGCAGAGTGGCAGTGATGGGCAGAGCAAGCATCTGTGAGGCTCATAAATTATGTGAGCAGAGGTGAAATGCCATCTGCTCTTCAGCTGACCCAGTTGGGGAGTGGACGAACCCACAGGGCTCTTGCTTTTTGTCCCCTCGCGTCGTCCTCTCTTCCAAGATTCTGCCAGAGTTTAGCTGGCACATGTCTCCAGGCTGTGCAGGCTCAGCTCTCTCCATCCCTCTCCATCAGTCTAGAGTGACCTTGACCGCAAGGCTCTTCCTGTGCTCTCTGGCCCCATGAGGGTGGCAGGTGCTCTGGGAACGGGAATCCCTAGGGAACTTGGGTTCTCCACCTTATGATTTGCGATGTAATCAGTGTTTTCTCAACTTTGAAAGACGTGGCAAAGATCCACAGTGGCCTGTTGCCCTGACAAGCTGGGTTTGGCAGTCTGTCCTCATGGGCATTTTCCCAGCCTGTTCTTCTGCCTCTCTGAAGTCCTGTCCGCCCCCACGAGGAGCTTCTGGAATAGGGAAGGTCTTGGTGCTTCTAATACCTGCTTCTGTCCTTTGAAATCCTCCCCAGCTTTGCATGAGTAGTGGGTGCCCCTCCCACGTGGGGCTGAGGCTAATTCTGATCTTGTGTAGGGAACTTGATTTTAATTTGGTCTACAGGGTGATCCAAGGGCAGCTTCAGGGGTGGTGACTAGAACTCTAGATTGGACAGATCAGAATGGCATCACACCTGGGGACTGGAATGTGGTGATGACACCCTAGGACTGTCAGGCCCAATGGTTGGATTCAAATCCCAGGTCCCCCAATCCCTAGAAATGTGGACCTGGAAAAGTTGCTTAATGTTCTATTCTTCTAAAAATGCAGACTATCCTTGTACCTCCTGCATATGGAAATTTCGAGGCAGAGCAGAAAGTGGCTAGCATTTATTGAGCGTCTGTGTGTGCAGGATGTTGGCCTGCACATGCTCTAAATGCTGGCCACCTTCTGGTACCACCAGCATTCTAGGAATCCTGTTCCCATACCTTGTGTCCCTGATGGGGAGTCTGAAGCCACCCAGGTTGTTTACATGTCTAAGATCACCTACCTGGTAGTAGAACCAGAATTCCTTTGGCACTGGAAACCAGATCCAGGGCCCCTTCCAGGTAGCCAGTGTTCTGCAGTCAGGACTATTTCTCAAAGGCTAGCACATACATCAGACTATCCCAGCAGGCTTGTTAAAAGCAGATTCTGGAGTCCCAACATTGAGCCATGAAAAGGAGATTTCTTGTAGTTCTTGAATATCTGTGTTCAAACCAAGAGCTTGCTCTTGAACTTACAAAGTTTGAGAATTGCCTCAGTGCATTGGTGATTCAGTCCAAAGAAGGTAGTAGAATCTCCACGCTTTCCTACCAGCCCAAATTTCTTCCTTCTTGTGTTCCTCCTACACAGTGGCCCAGCAGCTTGTCCTCAAGGAGCTGTGGTCTTGTCAACATGGATGAAGCTGATGGAACCTGAAGGTCAGTGGGGACTAAATGCCTGAGGGAGGCTGAGGTGGTTGATGACCCTGGCATTCAGGGAGGGCAGAGGCCTGAGGTAAGAGAGCAGGTAGACTTTAGGAGAGGGAGGTCCTCAAATCGTGGGGACTGTGAGTAGACAGGAAGAAGGAACAGCTCAGCTGGCCATCCTGGACCTCTGGGAGCTGATGCCACTGAGAACAATGAAGGACTATGGAAAGGGGTACAACATGTCTCCTAGACCACTGACTCAGCCGGTCCCTTCCTTCCATACTGCCAGGTTCTGGCTTTTTCATGATACAACAACCTGCTCACCCCTCCAGCCACACAAGGCTTCTGTCTATTTGGTTTCCTCTGTACATTCTCTTGTCTTTTGGAGGCTGCTATGGGATGGCAATGCGCCCCTGGATATTTTTTGTTCCACAGCTCTCCAAGAGCATGTGGAACCAGCATGGTTATGGTATGGCATGGGAGCTGCCATATGGCAGGGCACAGGGTGTCAGGGCACAGGGAGGCAGGGCACAGGGTGTCAGGGCACAGGGGGGCAGTGCACAGGGGCAGGGCACAGGGGGCAGGGCACAGGGTGTCAGGGCACAGGGAGGCAGGGCACAGGGGGCAGGGCACAGGGAGGCAGGGCACAGGGTGTCAGGGCACAGGGAGGCAGTGCACAGGGGGCAGGGCACAGGGAGGCAGGGCACAGGGGGCAGGGCACAGGGAGGCAGGGCACAGGGGGCAGGGCACAGGGAGGCAGGGCACAGGGGGGCAGGGCACAGGGGGCAGGCACAGGGGGCAGGCACAGGGGGCAGTGCACAGGGGGCAGGGCACAGGGAGGCAGTGCACAGGGTGTCAGGGCACAGGGGGGCAGTGCACAGGGGGCAGGGCACAGGGGGCAGGGCACAGGGGGCAGGGCACAGGGGGGCAGTGCACAGGGGGCAGGGCACAGGGGGAAGGGCACAGGGAGGCAGGGCACAGGGAGGCAGTGCACAGGGAGGCAGGGCACAGGGGCAGGGCACAGGGGGGCAGTGCACAGGGGGCAGGGCACAGGGGGAAGGGCACAGGGAGGCAGGGCACAGGGGGGCAGGACACAGGGTGTCAGTGCACAGGGGGCAGGCACAGGGAGTCAGGGCACAGGGAGTCAGGGCACAGGGGGGCAGTGCACAGGGTGTCAGGGCACAGGATGTCAGGGCACAGCGTGGCAGTGCACGGGGGCAGTACACAGGAGGCAGGGCACAGGGTGTCAGGGCACAGGGGGCAAGGCACAGGGAAAGGCAAGTCATGGGGAGGTGCAGGCTGGTTGTGCCCATACTCCCTCCTGTCCTTCCCACATCTGCTGCTCAGCGGGGCTGGGGTGGCCTCACCTTGGCAGACATGAAGAAGAGTGTTCCCTGGCTCCTGTCTCTGGAGGTTACATAGATTTATCTCTGCTGCTTTACATCCTTTCTGGGATGTGGCAGAGTATAAATGGGGAGTAAATAAAAATAGATTCATCAGCAGTTTCTGAGTTTCTGGAACATTTGGTCTGGTAGTGGATGTTCCTCTCTGTACCCTTTAGGTCAGGATCAAGGTGTATGTGATGATAAAGACTAAGGCTGTCACCCTGAGCCTCTCTCCCTGAGCAAAGGCTCCATGAGGGAGACACAGGAGTAGTCACCTTCCCCAGGATGGCCTGGGCCATTCTCTGAGCTGTGTGCATTACATGCATCAACTCTTCCAGGTGGGCACTGGGTGAGCAAAGCAAACCCTACCAAGACCAAACTATCTACTAAGGACTCATGGTGAACAGTAGATTAGGACTTGTGCCTGTCCCTGGAACCCCACCCAAACCCTAGGCCACAGAAGCAGCTGCTTGGTCTCTTGCAGGAGGGTAGCCTCTGAATGTCCTCTGCTAGTTGGCAGAAAGCCAGCTGGTATACATGGCTTTGTTTCATTCATTCAGAGGTTGCTGGAGGCAGTATCCCTGTGCTGGGAAGATTGGAACTCTTGGAAGGCAGGACCTAAGGTACACCGAATTGTTCTGCCAAGACCACAGTACTTTATGGCCTTGTATACACAGTGCCTTCAGCTTCAGAGTCAAGTGTGGCCATTGTTGGCAGAAACTCAGCCCAGCTTCAATATAAAATAGTTTTCATTGCTCATCATGTCCAACAGAGCAGCCAAAGAGATGATTTCCTTTTGGGCAGGAGATGGTCCCCACTACCTGTTCTTCAGAGGGTGGTGATTTAGAATTAACTTTTGGCTAGTGGCCCACTTTACTCCAGTGGCCCACATAAAGGCTTGAGTACTCTGCATATCTGTTCTTCTATTCTAGAAGAGCCTTAATGTATGCATTTGCTTTTCTGTGTTCATCCTTGTCTTATGTGGGCAAGCTCAGCCCTGGTCTAATAGACCCTCGAGGACCCATCTAGGCATAGACTGTGTGGAGGTGAATATTGGTTGTCAACTTGGCTGGATGGATGGACACCTAGGAAACTGGTAAGTAAAGTGTACTTCTGAGGATGTCCGTAAACCTGTTTCCACAGAAGGTTGGCATGTGGCTCAGTGAACTGTGGGAAGACCAGCCCTTAATGTTGGCTAGCCTGTTGGCAGGCAACCCAAATGGATGGTAAAGGGTGAAAGGGAAACTGAGTGGGTCCCCATTGTTGCCAGTACCTGAGATTTTGAGTTCTTGAGCCTTTGAGTGTGTGCTTGAAAGCAGCAAATTCTAGGGATTCCAAGTTTCCAGCCTGATGGGAGCTGCCCTGTGAGTCCCTCTGTCTGGTGATTTTACCTTCTTAGATTGAGCAGCAACTGGTTTCCCTGGCTCTCCATTCTGCAGAACAGCCACTAGGGGACTGTTCAACCTGCCAATCAAACACAGTCTCCCTTCATGGGTTCTGTTCCTCTGGGGAACCCTAACTACTCCCTGGGGCTACACCTGTTCCACTCTTCCCTGCTCTTGGCTACCTACGTCACCAGTGCTCCAATTCTGCTCACCCAGCACCCCCAGAATTTCCAATACCCCCTGCCTTCTTCACTACCACTCTCTCTGCCTGGTCACTACTGTCCTGCTCAATAGCCCCCCAAACAGTAGTCCCCCAAAAAGGTAGTCCCTAGGCCAGGGAATGACAGATATGATGTCATCAGGACCCCTCACTGGGCTGGTATTGGAACAGTGGGTAGAAAATATGGATGCTGGAGATGAAGGCATGAACCTTGGCTCATACTATTTCTTGAAATGGATCTTAAGTGTGATCACCGGATTTCTTCTCCCTCACACTGGCTAGTGAAACTGCAACCAAAGTGGATCTCTTCCATCCTTGACAGGCAGACAATGAGCAACCAGTGGACCCTCTCTGCCCCTATTTAAACACCTGGAACACTTTCTTTGAAACCAGAAAATTGACTAGCCCTCAGACATCCTGTTTTCACCCTCATTGTACACTGTTCTTCTCTGAGGGCCAAGCATCCTTCTCAGTTACTTTCACAAGTAAGAACATAACCAGTTTTCTCGTCCTTGGTGTTCTTGACATTCTTGCTGCGTAACTGACATGGAAGCAGACCTGAGTCTAAGATGTTAATAGCAGTAGTGGCTTCTGCTTACTAGATGTGAACAGAGCCATCCTCCCCTCCCCTAATAAAGGCAGTTAAAAATGTCTCCAGCCATTGCCAAGTGTTCCCCTGAGGAGCAAGTCCCCCCCTTGACTCTTCCCTCCTCCCCCGCTGTGTGTATGTTTAACAACTACCAAGGCACCAAGAGAACAAGAATCTGGAGGTTATCTCTGTTTAAACCCATGCCCTCCTATGTTCTTCATGAATTTCTCTTTGTAACTCTTAGTAACCTGGCTCTATGTTATTGGATCACTTGGCTCTCTACAGTGAACATGTTATGTGGATGTAGGTTCCGCTAGTTGTTCTTAAATAGGACTGAGCTTCATGATCAGAAGATGTCTTTGGAGCAAAACTGCTTTGGATAAAGTAGGTAACAAAGTGAACATGAGTATATATACGGATATGATGTGTATAATCAGTGTTGGGTTAAAGGTGTGCCAGGGTCTGTTGCCTCCATACTCAGTCCTCTTTCTAGTGGTTGGGAAAGGCCTGCACGTGATCAACCCACAGTGTGGTCATTGTGGAACATGCTCAGGAGAGGTCTGACAGTAGCGTGAATCCAGGCACCAACTCAAACCATCTCATTTCATACACGAGCACACTAAGCATCCTTTGAGGGTGAAGAGGAAGGTCAGACGAAGCTACTACACTCATCTTTAACTTTGTAGTTTGAAATTTTAGACTCACAGAGTTGTGAAAATAGTGTAGGGTTCCTTTGGTAACATCTTAAACAGCCAACAAACAGTACAAGCGTCAGAACTAGGAAATTGACACTGACTCATGATGAACCTGTTTGAGTTTCACATTACCTCACTAATGCGCCTTTCTGCTTTAGGATCCAATCTGGGACCCCACTTTGCATGTTCTTGTCACATCTCCTTTGTCTTGAGAAACCAGGGACAATTCTTCAGTTTGTTATTCATGACTTTGACACTTTTGCAGAGAACTGGCCAATTATCCTGTAAAAATATCCCCTCACTTGGATTTGTCCAATGTTTTAACGTATTTAGATTGTTGTTCTGCATTTTTGGCAAGATCCACACAGAACTGGCTTCTTGGGGCGTCTGGTTAAGGGGTGTATTGTGTTAGTGTGTCTTCTTACCCATGATGCTTTCTTTGATCATTTGGTTAAGACAATGACTACCAGGCTGGTTATTCTTCTTCTATTTGTAACTAACAGCCATCTTGTGGGGAGGTATTTCGAGACTACTCACGTATCCTGCTTCCCGTTACATTTCTGCCTGGACAGTTCAGCCTCCTCCTCCATCACGGTCGCTCTTTCGTAACTCAGTTAGTGGAATTTTCTACTTCTGTGCCTTCTTTCACTTTTATTAGGTGGAACCCAACTACAAGAAATCAATGGTCCTGTTCTCCCTTTCATTACTACTTACTGATTCCAGCACGTTCTCATGCAAATTGTGATGAACCCACGGGTTACCGGATGCCACTGCTATAGTTCTTAGCTCTCAGCCTCATCAGTTGTCTGGATTACAATCACAACCTTCTTGCTGGGATCCTAGATGCCACAGACTGTACATGTCCTGGTGAGGGTGGTGCATGCCAGTCTGTCACCAGTTCCCTTGTACCCACAGCTCCTTCTAATGACATATAATGGCAGCTAACACCTGTAGAATATTTATAAAGTGTTTTCCATGTACATTCTCACTGAATCCTCACAATAGCTGAGTGGATCAATTTTAGCCTAAGCAGCAGCAGCAGGAGCAGCGGCAGGAGGAGGAGCAGCAGCAGCAGGAGGAAGAGCAGCAGGAGGAGCAGCAGCAGGAGGAGGAGAAGCAGCAGCAGGAGGAGGAGCAGCAGGAGGAGGAGCAGGAGGAGGAGCAGCAGCAGGAGGAGGAGCAGGAGGAGGAGGAGCAGGAGCAGGAGGAGCAGCAGCAGCAGGAGCAGCAGCAGGAGGAGGAGCAGCAGCAGCAGGAGGAGGAGCAGGAGGAGGAGAAGCAGCAGCAGGAGGAAGAGCAGCAGGAGCAGCAGCAGCAGGAGGAGGAGAAGCAGCAGCAGGAGGAGGAGCAGCAGGAGGAGGAGCAGGAGGAGCAGCAGCAGGAGGAGGAGGAGCAGCAGGAGCAGCAGCAGCAGGAGGAGGAGCAGCAGGAGGAGCAGCAGCAGGAGGAGGAGGAGCAGCAGCAGGAGGAGGAGCAGCAGGAGGAGGAGCAGGAGGAGGAGCAGCAGGAGGAGGAGGAGCAGGAGGAGGAGCAGCAGGAGGAGGAGGAGCAGGAGGAGGAGCAGCAGGAGGAGGAGGAGCAGGAGGAGGAGCAGCAGGAGGAGGAGCAGCAGGAGGAGGAGGAGCAGGAGGAGGAGCAGCAGGAGGAGGAGGAGCAGGAGGAGGAGGAGCAGCAGCAGGAGGAGGAGGAGGAGGAGCAGTAGGAGGAGGAGCAGCAGCAGCAGGAGGAGGAGGAGCAGTAGGAGGAGGAGCAGCAGGAGAAGCAGCAGCAGGAGGAGGAGCAGCAGGAGGAGGAGGAGCAGGAGGAGGAGCAGCAGGAGAAGCAGCAGCAGGAGGAGCAGCAGGAGGAGGAGCAGGAGGAGCAGCAGCAGGAGGAGGAGCAGCAGGAGGAGCAGCAGAAGGAGGAGCAGGAGGAGCAGCAGCAGCAGGAGGATCAGTAGGAGGAGGAGGAGCAGCAGCAGGAGGAGGAGGAGCGGCAGGAGGAGCAGCAGCAGCAGATGCAGCAGCAGATGCAGCAGCAGAGGCAGTGGCAGCAGCAACAGCAGATGCAGCAGAGTCAGCAGCCCCACAACACAGATGAAACACGGAGGAACAGAAGCATTGAGCAACTTCTCCAGTATTGCTGAGCTCCTAACTGTTGAGCCCATACTCTTGGCCACTAGACATCCACTTGCTAATTGGACACTAATGATCCGACCTTGGCTACTTCTCCAGTCACATTGCCCACCAGTCTCAATGTTTACTGCACTTTCTATAAACAGTAGTTGTAACAGAAGAAGGAATTCTTTCTCAGTGTTGCTCAGGGTCCAGATGACATTTTGGCTGCCGTGGTGTTAGGGACATCAGTAGTAGCAGAAGGAGTAGTTTTCTAAGTATTATAATTGCATAAACAGTGGTCAGCTTTCCCATGATAGTACATAAACCTAGTAGTTAAGTGTATACCAGTAGGCTGCAATTGTTCTCTCCTCCACCTGTGTGCCCCATGTGCATGTCTGTGTGTGTGCGTGTGTGCGTGTGTGTGTGTGTGTGTGTGTGTGTGTGTGTGTGCACTCATATAGAAGCCTGAGGACAACCCAAGGCACAAGTCCTCAGATGCCTTCCTCCTTTATTTTGAGACAGGATTCCTGACAGCCTGGAGCTCACCTTGTGGACAAGCTGCTTTGCTGGTGAGCTCCAGAGCTACCCCTGTCTTGGCCTCCCTAGCACTGAGGCTACAAGGACACACCACCGTACTCTGCTTTACTTCCTGTGGCTTCTGAGGGTCTGCAGTGGTGCCTCTGTGTTAGATGCCCCACTGGGTCATAACATGGCTCTGCTTTAGTCTAAAGCTGTGAGAGCTTGCACACCAACTCAGCTATTTCGATTTGCCATCTCCTTTCAATACTCAAAAAAGTTACATCCTGTGTATAAAATGTACTCATTCACCAACTGATATCCACACACAAGACATGGGGAGGAACCTATTATTCTAGTACAAATTAATATGGGTCTTAGATATATTATTTAAAGAACTATTCCACATGTGTTGGAGAAAACAATTTTCCCTCCAGATTTTAAAGGGATGGTATTGTGCATAGTCCACATAATCTGTAGTGAACACAACTGGGTCTCAGAGAAGTACCCCAAAATCTCAGATACTTGTACTTCTGTAGTAATATACTAGAATATTCTAAGTGGAGCAAGTACACATTTTCAATAGTTTCATGCTAAGTTTTAGTAGTAAGTCTTCCAAGTTATTTTCATTTTCAGTCCTGTTTTAGAATTGCAGATAGAGGATTTTTTGTACACCAAAATTAGGGTATTAGTAATACCACATCCAGATGTGGTGGTGTACATCTGTAATCCTAGCACTTGGGATTGCAAATTCCAGGCCAGCCTGGATTACACAACGAGACTGTATTTTAAAAATGTAAAAACTGTTAAGTATAAAAGATGACACAAAGAGACCCTCACCATTTGTCCTTGGAGGCAAGATGAAAGGCATTTCTGGGCATGAGAATGCTGTGGTCTCAGGGACTTGTGGGCAGGAGAGTTCTGGGGCCCTTCTCCTCGTCATGGATTTAGAAGAAGTGGCCAGTGACAGTTGCCCAGGGAAAGGTGCTGAGGGCTTGGCTTTGGGTGGTGATGGGCTGGAGGCAGAAGTCCTGACATGAGAGAGCCCTGAGAAACAGCCACTGGCTATGATGGTGAAATGGTGAAGGGGACCAGCCCTGGGAATCAGGCGCTTGCGGGTCTTGGGTTCCATGGGTGAGAGGGATGTTGATGTCCTTAACAGAGGCAGAGGAGAAGGGAAGTGGGCTGGGGAGAGGAAGGATGCATTTAAACCTGTGGGATTTGCCTGTGGCCGTCAGACTGAAAATAAGCTCAAGGAATGAAAATGAACAGAAGTCTCAAATTCTAAAGTGATGCAAATATATGATATTGGTCAATGACCTTTCTGTCTTAATCTATTCTTCTTTTAAAAAATATTTATTTATTTTTATTTTTTATGTGTTTAAGTGTTTGGCTCGCATGTATGCATGTGCACTGTGTGTGTGTGTGTGCGTGCATGCATGTGTGCATGTCTGCGTGTGTGTGTGTGTGTGTGTGTGTGTGTGTGTGCGCTCGCGCGTGTTGCTCACAGAGGCCAGCTAAACATTTCTCTATCCCCCATCCATTGGTTTTCAAATCTCCTTATCACAGTCCTGCAATCCCCTGCCGCACAAGACCAACACAATTCTTCAAACAGAGCATGCCCAGGTGTCCAAAGTGATCTGTCTCCATGCCAGGAGAAAGTTGTCACGTGTTCTGATGGTTTGTATGGTCAACTGACAGATGGTCACTGTTTCTTTATAAAAAAATAACAGTAGTCCTTATCACCAAGTGGATGTTTGGAACCCAAACTTCATTTATAAATTTCAGGTGTCAATTGTAAACTTTGGGAAATAGAGGGGTGAATGGATTTCATGTTGAGTAAGTTATAACATGCATGGTTAGCTTGAGTGGAATGGAGAGGTGGGAACAGTTGCAGAAGATAAGCCTGCAGTTCCCTCCTCTTGCCATCACTGCACGGCTGGTGCCTGCCAGCCCCTGGTCAGAACGGGTGTCCCCATGCTATAGGGTCACTGGTTTTTTCTCTGTTGGGGCAGAGGGAAAGGTGCTAAGGAAGGCCTTCCCTGAGATCACCCTCTCATTCTGTAAGGAGTCTCCTGGCCTTTGTCCAG
Organism: Onychomys torridus; assembly: GCF_903995425.1. NCBI lineage: Eukaryota > Metazoa > Chordata > Mammalia > Rodentia > Cricetidae > Onychomys > Onychomys torridus. The sequence goes on along the minus strand of NC_050452.1, from coordinate 6,893,317 downwards.
GAAGCTTAGCAGAACTGTCCTGTGACTTAACTCAGGAGGGCTTCTTTATGATGAGAACCAGCCCAGGGTGTCCATGGGATTGATGGATGTTATTTCCCATTTCTCTGCTTTAGACCTCTCTCATTGTTTGGTGACAATATTTGGAACTCTGGAGGCTCTCAGGACTGTGATGCAGGAGAAGAGTAATTGAGATGGACTGATGTAGTACATAGTCAAGGAAGATAAAATAAGAAAAAGTTGACTCCGATTGGGTTTCAGTTCTTAAGGATTGTTTTTGACAGAACCAAATAATTGTTGGGGAATGATGATCTTGTTTAGAAATGGGAGTGCTGCATGGGGGTCAATAGTGACAACCAGGCATGGTCCTGTATTCTCAGGGCCCTCCAGGGGTTTTGGTTCTATGAAAGTTCCACTCTGAGTTTACACAACAAGAGATGGGTATTCTAGAGACCCAAGAGAAGGCAGTTATCTGCTGTCCCAGGAGACTGAGTCAGAACCCAGAGCCCTTGAAGTTGACCCTCGTACCAGAAAGGACTTGTATCAATACATCCTGATTCTCCACCAAGAAGTTGGCTGTATCCTAAGTCATATCTATAACTTACAAGCAGTTGGTAAATACCCGTAATAACGTCCCAGGGAACCCACATCTCTTGTGGGCCAAAATAATATATTTTAGAGATTCAGCTGTGTATTAAAGCTATACTTTGACCAGCCAAGGGTCTGTCAAAAGGCAAGCCATTTATTATGAATATTTGGTGTTATCCAGCTTTTAATATTTCATCTGTCTTCTGATGAAATTCTTGTGTGCACAAATATTCCCAGACCATTTGGCAAACAATTCAGCTCCACAGACCTGCTGAACTTCTAGGTAACTAATCCCGCCCCCCTTCTTGTGCAAATGAAGCTCAGACCATCCCCTTCCTCCATGCCTAGGGGCATGCCAGAGAGACTGACTGAGGACAATAGGGCTTTTTGCATAACCAGATGCAGTAAGGATTGGAGCAGAATTCCAGAGGCAGACACAGAACCACATGGCCAGAGAGAGGAGAGGAAGGTAGAGAGAGGTTCAGTAGAGGGTAAAGCAGAGCTCTTGTAGAGTTTATGAGGGCCAGGGGTAAGGAGCCAGGAAGGATACAGACAGAGGACAAAGGGACGGAGGAACAAAATCAGATCAAAAGCGTAAGATTTTACTAAAACTATGAGGACAGAATAACTGGGCACAGAGAAGAGCTAAATATGAGGACAGGGCTGAAACTGTGTGGATAGAATTGGCTTAGAAGAATAAAGTGAATGGACTGAGAACTCCATGTATCTAGATTCATTCCTGCACCACTGGTAGTGTCCCTTCTGGGCCCCCTGGGATAGTATAACATTAAGGCTGATCCTTAATATTATACAAAACACATTCATTAATGTCCTTAAATATCTTTAGGTTTTGAGCTCATGTAGTCTCTCAAAGGCCAAGAAGATTGGGGACCATCAGGTCCTATAGTCACTAGTCACATCAGGATTTAACGGGTCCCTTCTGTGGGTCTGCCTTGCATCATAGTGTTAATACATACTAACAAAGGGTGTTATGCTGATGGGGTTTAGATCTGATTTGAAAATCTAATGGACTGATGCAACAGCGATGGTTGTATGTTTGTTGATTGTGGGGGGCCATCCCACCCCCACTTTCCCCCCAGGGTACTCTTGAGTAGGAGCAGCAGGAAATTTGAGATAGAAGAATAGAGGAGAGAAACAGATGGAAATACAGGATAGTCTCAGGAGGACCTGGATCCTAATACTTTGGGCCCTGACTGTCTCTGCCAAAGGGTTTTTAAAGGAATGCCAAGGGGTGGAGCAAAAGACCTCCTCTCAGCACAGCCAAGTACAGACCATCTCAGACACCTGGTACTCAAGCTCATGGTCCAATCACTTTCTTTATACAGACCTGCTGGGTAAACCCACTAGGAAACCTAAATAGGCTCCAACAGTTGACGATGTATTTTCTAGAACATGATGGAGTTAGAGTAGCTACAATCTTCCTTATCTTGTTTGTCCATCCAGAACCCTCAACTGACCTCAGAATCTATTCTGGACCCCAAGTTGGCAAGAATGGAGTTGGCTGAGGCATCCTCCCCAGAATCCCAGCTCTTTCCTAGGGATACCCTTGAAGAAAGCCTATAGCAGAGAATTTTCCTGCCCTCCTTATCAAACTGGAGGGTTCTGTTTGCTTGTTTATATATGAGTGCTGCCTAGTAGTTAAATCTGCTATAGGACTAAGTGGTAGAAAAGTATTTGAGGGCATTTTTGCTGATAAATAACACATGGAATTGCACTTTTGCTGGGATAAGCCAACTGCTGAAAAACAGGCCCCCTATTGTCCTTTCAATGAGACCAGCTTCACAACAGCTAGCCTGGGGAGCAAATACTGGTGAGAAATTGAAGGCATAGATCTGCCTCAGAGCATAGCCTCCAGATGTTATTGTGGGGTGTGGGCTTGAAGACTCTACAGCTCTATGCAGGATAGACCGCAGTTTGGGGGCAGGGCGGGGCAGGAAGGCCTAACAGGGGTGCTGCTGTGGCCTGGTGCTAATTTTATATAAGGTCTTCCTTGGCATGTACTGGGATGGCCTCAGGACAGGAGACAATCTCAGGGCTGGTGATGGCATCATTTAAGTCCAGTCAAGTAAACAGGAGCCAGGGAGATCTTTTACTTATTGGAGGCTGTATGAGGGATTGGTTCCAGAGGTAAACAAGACCACAGGAGCAGCAGAAAGGAAGTGCATAATCGTGATGGAGCAGAAGGCCAAAGAGACCTCAGTTAAGGAAGCTCAACTTTCCCTGGACTCGGCTTGTGCCTGAGCCTGAGCCTGGCCTGAAGCTGTAGCTTTATCTAGGAGGCTAGAGTGGGAATCTCTCCATCCGACCATAGCTATGGCAAGTGGTGCTCTTAGATGTTCTTTTGTTTTTCTACAGTTTTCTAGAGACAAGAGGTTAACATGGAGGGGGATCCACACTCCATTACAGGAGTGTCCTCCTCTGAGTATGGGGAAGGAACCTCTGCGGCCTTTGCGTGAACATGGCTGGTGACCACAAGCTCACTACCTTGAAGGCACAGCCAGTTCATCTCATTCGGTAGTTAGCTGTTGACTGGTAAGTGCTTTATTGAGCTGACACTTGTCAGGGGATCTTCACCTGTCTGTCCTGTTCTGTGCATTACAGGCCGTCTCCTTAGCAGCCTCTTCTTGACTGTGGCTTCTTTATCAGTCAGGAGCAATTTGTTCATGAATGACACCCCCAACTCAAAAGAAAAGAAAAGAAAAGAAAATGATAACCAACCAACCAACCAACCCCATGACTTGAGTAAAGTGTAGTTTATGAGCTGCAGCTGGATAGGAGGAGACTGACCCAAACTGCCCAGGGCCTAGTCTCTCCACATGTCTACGTTTCCATCTTGACATCCTCATGCCCCAAGAGAGGCTCCAGTTGTTCCATCTGAGGAGCCATAGGATGGGTAGGATCAGTGTCAGCAGGATCTCTTTTAAGGAAAAAAGAACTAAAAGTTATCATTTGAAACTTTTATTTGATAAGTGAATACTTGGTCTCATGGCCAGAATCTAGCTGCAAAAGAGTCTGGGAAGTGTAGTCTTGAATTGGACAGCTAAATACCCAGGCAAAGCTTACTTCCATGGCTGAGGTAAAAAAGACAACAGATTCTGAGGTACAGCCAATCACTTTAGCAAAAACACAGGCCAAACAATGTGCTAGGTCAGGCTCACATTTAATGTGAAGTGAATTGGGGAGGTTTTGAATGCAGCCACGCTGAATTGGTAAATCCCATGGGAGCCTGCGAATTTCCACCAAGCTCCCAGTTGACACCCAGTATTAGTTCCAATACTACAGATACATAGACCAAATAAAATATATGGGCTTAGGCACTAGAAACTCAATGTTGAATAGGATGGGCTAAGTCTCACCTTGAGCCCTACCAGCAGGGCTCAACCTTGGCTTTTATTGTAAACCCATCTTGGAGAGGGCTGTGAAATTCAAAGCCTCATTACCAAATGCTCTCCATAGATGTATGCTTCCTTCCTTTGGTGAAGTTCCTGTCCTTCCCTAGAAAGGACACTGGTCAGACACTCAACGCATCTTCCTCAGACTCCAGAAAATGAACGATATGGGTCTGTGGAGAGCTAGGCAGAGTTTGTGGAGATTGGAGACAGAGGGGTCCATGGGACATTGAGAACAGCAGAAACGAAGCTTCTGGCTGGCACAGGGCAGCACAGCTGGCACTTTCTCCTCTGCCAGGCAGGACAGGGCCCCCGAAAGAAACAGGGTGCCACCACGGGTCTGCCCAGCTCCCATCTGCTGGGGAGAGAAAGGACATGGAACAGAGGCAGGAATTCAGGCAATTAATCCTTTATTTAAAGAATAATAAACAGCCAGACTTTACATATTGAAAGAGGGAACAAGGTAAAAGGGGTTAAAAACTAAAAAGCAAGGACGGCAGACACCAATTAACACAATGCTAATTGACAATTTCCCCAAGCTTCCATGGAACATGCCAGGCCGATTTCCCCAATTGCTAATTAAATCAAACCACACACACAATACTAATTTCCCTAACTTAGGGAACTCAATAGACAAATAAAATGAGAAACTAACTTAAACATTTTGTCAAAGTATGGCGAGAAGGGTGAATACAATCTCCACATGAATAAACTTTGGTTCTGTCTCCATCTGTGAAGTTCTGGCATGTTTAATAAGATGTTGAGATTTCCCAGCATCTCCATTCTATCACAATTGCATAAATGTACTTCCCTAATCATAAAATAACACACAGCAGTCCTCTTGCGCTTATGCTCTCCCTCTGGTGAAGGGTACCCAGCGTATCCTGGAAGTGACATGTAAATTGCACCATTTAAAAATTATAAAAATCTACTTAATTACAATTAAAAACAAAGGAATAACTTTTCTTTAAAATAGTCCCCAAGGTTCCCCGAGCTGGAGTCTGGCTTGGGGAAAAAGAAAAGCCAATCACTTAAACACACACACACACACACACACACACACACACACACACACACACTCGAGTGTAGAGGCAACTGGCCCGGCAGCTCCCCTCCCCCAGGTCCCCATGCACACTGGCTGGGGGCTGATCTGTCTCAAGGGCCCCATCACTCCTCCTCCAGCCCTGGCTGAAGTTTTGAAATGTCCCCTTTCACCTCCGTGCCCCATCCAGGGCCCATTAGAAGCATCCCTGTTGGATTGTGCCATCAGATGAAGACGGGCTTTTCAGGTCATCTGTCTAATTCACTCATTTTACATGGGGGAAACTCACACCAGGAGTTGTGGATGTGGCTCAGATATGACAGCTGGCCTGAGGCCCCAGGATTTTTTTTTTAATTATACAAGAAACATGTGATTATTTTAATAATTGGGGCTACTAGCACAGTGTTTACGATGCCAGCCATACCTCCAAGAGCATGCTCCCTAATCAACTTGATTGATCCTCACAGGGATCCTGAGAGCCTCAGATCATTTTTTCCTCCATTTTATAGATAAGGGAACCCAGGCACTGACATGTTCAATATCGCAGCTCAGGTTCTACCCCTGAGCAGCAGAACAAGATCTGGTTTTTTAACTGCACCTTTGTAGAGCGATGTGAAGACACAGATAGATGGAACTCCCAGTAGGGAATGAGAACTAAGCAATGCCTACACCACTCAGGTGCAGCTCACATTAGAGTCTCGAATATTTCTAATATGATTCACATATTAAAAAAGCAGAATTAAACATGTCCGTGTACCCCTTTCTCCATGGTTTACGCGACTTTGTTTTTCCCCTAATGGCATATAATGACTAGCTTCTGGCGCTCACATGCTCGTACATCAGGGTCTTCAGGGGTTGGGATGCTCTTTGCTGGATGGATGTGGCACAATTTATTTAACCTATGACATCTGGGTCATTTTCTTCTTTCTCTTTCATAGGATGTTTTGACTAACTTCTCTACAGAACCATCTTTACTCATCTGTTAGCTTCTCTTAGGGCAAGGCCTTTATTACAAACCAGAGAAGGGTGAAGTGGGGGGCAGTGTGAGTGGGGCACTCAACACACACAGCTGGGAAGCCTGAACCCTCACTAGCCGTGGAGGAGACCACTAATGAAAGTCTTCACCTCATGTCCATTCTTGTGCATTCCTGATTTTGGGGGTAGTTTGCAGGATGAGGGGATTGTCAATAAAACTAGGGCAGAGTCTCCTAAAATAATGAAACAGAAGAGTTACTGTCTGTGTCTCAGAAAGCTACTCAGGGAGTGGGTTAGTGATTAGTGTGAGACAAGGTGTGTGTGCCTTAAAACACTAATTTAGGGCCTAGAAAGATGGTGCAGAAGTTAAGAGCACTGGCTGCTCTTCCAGAGGACCTGGGTTCAATTCCCAGAACCTACATATTGGCTCACAACCATCTGTAACTCCAGGGAATCCACTATCCCCCTACTGGCCTCTGCAGGAAGCAGCATGCAAGTGGTTCCCAGACATACATTTAAGACACTCATACACAAATAGTGCACATTAGTGCTAGCCTTATTTTAGGGTAATGACTGGTGGTGTATACAATGCTTGTGTACCTGGTTCTTTACATCCCACCCTCCAGCCACAGAAGTAAGGAAGCACTCCTTCATTCTGGGGTGTAGGAATGGGGGACAGAGTTGGGTTCCGAAGCATTTCTGGCCTTTTTATCTGACTGGCATCCTCAATACATCTGTCAAGAGGGAGGTAGATTATCTGTCCTTGTCCCTTCCTGGGACAAAAGCAGACCTGTCACTGTCAGATCAGGGGACCTTTAGAGCTGCCTGGAAGGACAGCTGAAAGTCCTCCTCATTCATTGTGGTTTATCATAATCACTGACCCCGCCCCCAGGATGAAATAGGAATATGAAATAGCAATGTGATAGGTTAATGTCGATAATTAAAGAGAGTTTAAGAGCAGTGTGAGACTGAACTGTGTGTGGGTGGTTGAAATGGTTGTTTGATGTGAAAGTCAATGATTGAATTATTCAGAGAGAGTGATTTCCAAATGATAATTTTACACTTTCCATAACTGATTCTGATTTATTATAGTGGCACCCAGTGGAGCTGGCTTAGTTCTCAGGGCTGTCAGCTTTTCTGTCCCAGCCCCTGGGCAAAGTCCCTACCCCTCCAAGAAAAAACCTGCTTCTGTCCAAAATTCAATGTTGTTCTTGTCTCTCTGCATGAATTTCGTCCCATCATCCCTGTGGGAGTGTATGGCTTCTTGGCTTTGTAATGTATAACTTGGCAGAGGGGTGTGTGTGTGTGTGTGTGTGTGTGTGTGTGTGTGTGTGTGTGTGTATGCATGTGTATACATGTATACTGGCCTGCATCTATGTGGACAGGCACCCTAGATTGCTCAAAAGCTTTGCTCTCCTGTCTTTTAACAAGATATAGGGCCACAGTGGGACTAGGACCCCATGGGTCATTGGGATGAAGATGTTGTAGTAGTAGCAGTGGCCTTTTCATAGTTGAAAGAGTCAAAGTGTGGAGTCCAAGTTAGGATCAGCCCTCCAGTAGGAATGTGAAATTCCATGCATCTGCCAGGCCAACACATCTGAAAACTTAGTCTACAATGGTGGCTACTGCTTTTTGTAGGTGTTTTTCTCACTGGCAGAGGTGTAAAGCAAGACACAAATTGCCTGCCATTCTTCTGGAACAATCTAGATGCAAGTGTCCTGTTCTGGGCCAGCGGGATACTTATACTGACATGTCTACTTGTTAACTACATATTCAGGCCCTCTCCACCTGCCTCTGGATCATCTGGGATACAGGAATATTTATTCTTGTGGACAGAAGAGGTGACCGGGAACGCTGGCCACCTTGACTCTGAGCTTTGCTGCACAGTATGGACAGCACCTAGCACTGATGGTGCTTACAAGACGGCAAGCACTGTTTTCAGGACTTCCATGAATTCCTTTCATTCTCTCCATAGCCCCTAAAATTAGCTTATCTTTGTCTTCATTTTACACTGTAGGGACCGGAGGGTGAGTAAGTCACCCTGGCTGGCGCTCAGTGCAGCCTCTGGCTTGGCACTGGTCTAGCACCCATTAGCTTTTGGCTTCATGCTCACTGGCCAGCTGCAGCTCTCTGATCTGTGGTGTCTGTGTTGGCAGAATAGCAATGGCTAATCCAGGAAAATGTTGGAAAACCGTGGGTCTGCTTTGGGGGATTGAGGACTGAGAGACAGTTCTGAGGTATGTGGAAGAAAGAGCAAGGAGGCAGGATATTTTGTGGGAAAAGGGCAGACGGTCTGAAGACTTTCTGGAGACACACATGCCACACCCCCTCAGGCCCAGACTTTGACCTGATTCCCATAGTGACATGCCCTGAAACCTCACCTGGGCACACAGTGCCAGCAGCACCATCCTCTGCCTCTCTGCTCCACCCAGTTCTAACAGCAATGTCAGCAATGCCTTCCCTCTGCAAAGATCAAACTAAGGTTCAGGTGCTGCTGGGGAAATCTAGGGCTGCCCATAAGTCTGGTGGGTAATTGTGATCCGGGGAAGTCACATAATTTAATTGTTAGCAATCAAAATGTTACTTTATAGAAAAATAAGCACCAAAAATTATGGAGCAGGAAACAAAATTTGCATAAATTTTAAACATGAAGCATGAGGTTTCTAGGAACCTGTTTTTTTTCTCCCCACTTGAATTCTGGACAAGGACCCAGACTCTGGAATTTGCTCACTGTTCTTTGCCTTTTGGGGTACATAGGAAAACAGGCAAAGGCTAGCTGTGTCCTCAGACCTTACTACACCACAGCCCCTTTCCTTCTTGATACAGAGAACTCTTGGTATGCTGGACTTCTGTGGTGGATATTACTGTGGTCAGCATGGGGTAGGATGCCTTGCAGAGTAGATGAGATCTCCTGCATGCTTCAAGGAGAAACAAAGCACAGGACCAAATAAAGGCAAAAACTGCAGTCAAAAGACAACTTAGCAAGGCTGAAAGACACCGTCTGGGAAACATATTCACACAGTATATGAAGGGTTAACATTCTAGGGAAATAAACAGGCTTTAAGAAGTAGAAAACAAATGAACAAAAAAAAATCTGATCAAGAATATATTATAGAATATTAATCAAGAATACAGAATATCGCTGGCAGTAGTGGAGCACACCTGTAATCCCAGCATTCGGGAGGCAGAGGCAGGCAGATCTCTGTTAGTTTGAGGCCAGCCTGGTCTGCACAGCGAGTTCCAGGACAGGCACCAAAACTACACAAAGAAAACTTGTCTTGAAGATACACTCCCCCAAAACAAAACAAAAAAACCCAAAAAAAACAAAAACAAAAAACCCTAAAACAAAACAGAATATTCTGTAATCAAGGATATCATAGAATATATACAAGTGAAGAATGAGTTCTTGAAGAGATGCTCAAGCAAGGGTCGGGAGGTGTTCCAGTGGGCGAAGTGCCTGCTGTGTGAGCAGAGGACCTGAGCTCTTTGGATATCCAACACTGGAGAGTAGAGGCAGATGGATCCTTGGGACTTCCTGCTCAACTGGCCTATCAGAAATGGTGAACTCTGGGTTCAGTGAGAGACTTTGTCTCAAAAAGTAAGATGGAGAATGGGAAATGCCACCTGGCATCAATCTTAGGCCTCTGCACACGCATGCATGGGCCCATACATCTGCATGAGTGCATGTGAGCACACACACACACACACACACACACACACACACACACACACACACACGAGGCAGGTGTATTAAAGAAATGTAGGCTGGACAATAGCTTGCACTTTCCCCACCTTGTATTGACCAAAAAGAAACAACTTGATACCTGTAATTACACAGGGAAATGGGAGATTAATAATGCTGTAGATGGGAGTGAAGACAGGTACAGCCTTTCGGGTGAGCAGTTTGGTTAGATCCCTTAAACTGTAAAATGCTCTTTAGAGCACCTGAGAATAAAATAATAGCAGGACTATCATGTCTGGTTAGGAGACATAAAGAAGGTTATTATTTGTCATTGCTTTGTCAAAGAGGGGGTTGGGGACGTAGTTCAGTTGGGAGAATGCTAGACTGGAACGCACAACGTCCTGAGTTCAATACTCAGTACCCCCAAACTGGGTGTGGTGGTGCATGTCTTAATCCCAACACTTGGAAGATGTGGACAGAAGGATCAGGAGTCCAAAGGAGGCTGTAGATAATGAGATTAGAGCTGAGGTTTTCTTTTAAGTGTTCTCTTGGTGTATAATGCTTCCTGCATGCTAATCTGGCCTTCCCCCATTTGCATGCCCTGTGAGCTATCCAGGTGTACCCATCTCATCTTACTGTAATCCATCCCGTTAGCATGCAACAGGTGACCCATAGTCTTCTCCTGAGTCCTTGGCTTTCCCTTGCATGAGCCTCTGCCTGAGAACAGTCTCAGAAGTCACCCAGGGTGTTCCTCAGCTGCTTATGAGCCTGTGTCAAAGGCGCTCAGTAACCACTGCATACCCCTGTGATACTGGCAATGGCCAAAGCTCCTGGTAAATACTCGTTTGTTTCTTGGTGACCAGGAATGAGCTTTTGGATGTTTACCCCTGAGCCTGGCAGGAAAGAGAGGTGAAGACCACGGGTGATAATAACAGGAACAGCAGCCCCTCTACTCCAGATGGCAGTGGTCCGGTAGGAACTTGAGGGTCAAACACTCACCCATTCACTCAGCAGTTAGCGGGGTTCAGGAAGATATGCAGGTGGCTTCACCTCTCCTGTGAGCAGCATTTTGAAGTCTTCTGTAGAAACACATTATTTCAGGACAGCAGAGGACTCTTTGAAAGGGCTGGATGCTGAGTGTGATCAGACACATTGAATTAAAGGCTCCATGGACTTGCTCCTATATGTACCAGACACAGCAATTCTTTCCAGTACTTAGTAAGTATTTATTATCTGACAGGCACGGTGTTCCTGCTTTGTAGAATGGACTGGTTTAACTCTTAAGAGGCCTGTGAGCTTCACACTGTTATTGTCTCAACCAGTCAAATGCTGGAAACCTGCCCCCAAGTGTTCCAGAATACAAAGACAGACCTCTCTGTACCAGTGGCCATGTTCTGCTCAGTGCCCTAGTAACTTACTGTGCCCTGGGCATCGTCTAAGAGAAGAGAGTCTTGGCCGGGAGCTGGTGGCCATAGATTCCCAAGCCATAACTAAGTCATTGCTGTCTAGTTTTGATTGACACTTTGTTCTTGCCCCATCTCCATTTTCTTTTAGACGGAAGAATGTCTCAAATACCTACTGGTTGCTGTATCTTTCAGCTTATGTGGTCAACATTTAATTATGTTAGCATTTGTTTTCACTAAAAAAGTAATCACATTACCGCCTTTCATGTCACATTAGTGAAAATGGATACCAATATGATGCATATTAATAGACTATGATGGGAAGTTGCTAACACAATTAGACTTTCACATTTTATTAGTTCTGGATTGACACCATCCGCCCAGTAACAGCTCACTTTAGTAATGAGAAGGGTACAGTGGAGAGCGGCGGCTACCGTTTGATCCTATGTGGACACAGCCAGCTCCCAGGGGCCCTTGGAAAGTCCTTGGGGTCCCCCGCACAGCTTTCTGAGCCCCACTTCCCATTCCCTTTTGTAGCATGACACCGTGAGGGCCTGGGCTGGAAAAGGTGCCTGTCCTTCACAGCCAGGCTGTCTACTGGAACTGTGGTTGTTAAAGGCTCCAGTGACACCATCCTGCCCATGTGGCCTCACATCAGAGAATAAATATTTCATGATCTTTTCTGTGGTGGGTGCTGGCAGGGAGAGGGACACAGACACAGAAAACGTCCCTAGGGCCTGCCTGACACTCCCAGTGAGCTCTCGAAGAGGCCTTGCTTTTGGCTGGGTGCCCATGAGTAACATTTGGTTGCTTTGTTTTCCCAAAGGTCTGTCACCACCCGTCTTTCTTTTCCCGCCCTCTCTCCTTCTTTTCACTTTCCTAAGTTGTGGTGGGAAACCTCTTGTCTGCTTCTCTGGCGGGGGTGGTGTGGTGTGATGGTTGGGGAACCCTCCTGAGAAAGCATCTCCTGCCATATTGGTTTTTTACACCAGTGGTTTTGTCTCGTCAGTCTTCGGTTGGAAACACACTGTACAAATCAATTTGTTTTTTCAGGCCCTTTTTGAATCTTTTTGTCTTCCATGTGTACCCCAAGGGGGTGTTTCCCCAAATATAACACTTGGTGCATATCTACTTATGTGTTCTCATATGAACATTCCAACAAGTTCAGGGACTTCATTTACAAGAGAAATTGATTCCAAACTGTAACAGAGAAGCAGACAAGGCTTAACAAAATGATGTGAATGTTGGACACTGAAGGGAGCAGACCAAAGCCCCTTGGCCCGAGTACTGCCATTTTGACTTCAGACTCCATTTTACCTTCAGGGTGAAATAAAGTTCAGGTTCCCAAGCCCCCGGAGAGTTGCGAACTTTCCAATGGCTGAGGAACCTCATCCCTAAGCCATAGAAATAGTCTTTATGTAACTTCAGTTCTTTAGAAACATCATGGCTGTTCCTACCCACAGAAGGAACAAATGAATCTGATTGGTTGAACTGAAAGTCTTGCATTGTATGTCCATTGACAATGATGGAGAATTCAAGGAAGCCCCTAATCTCTAAATCCTGACTGGTAAAGACTGCAACTCTAACTTGGATTTTATGTTTATAAACCCATTTCTGTCCCTGCTTGGGCTGTCAGGAGAAACAAAGGCTCCTGAGTCCTCATCTTGCAGCCTTGGTTGCTCAATGACCAGCTTATGTGGTGAATTATTAAAATCTCTGGAGCCCATAAGTGTTGTCTCTCCTTCCTCATGGCACATAACAGCTCAGTGTAGCAGACATGGAGGAAGTGGGGGCATGAGAAGGAAGCGGTGTGGGCTGAGTACCAACCAGGAGCCAGAGGAGTGCACCCTTCTTCCCTCCCTCTGCAACTCCTCTCGGCTCTTGTTTCTTCCAGGGGTGATCCAGAACAGGGCCTTGGACTGAAATCAATCTAGTGGTACCGATTGGGAAGACAGGGCTGATGGGGAAGGGAAGGGAAGGGACGGAAATCAAAGACCAGGAAGAGAACAGCCTGTCTGTCAATTCTAGGTGGTTTCCTTTGAAGTGAGCTACATACTGTGTGTGGTGAAACCAGAGCTAGCTGCTGAGGCATCTCCCCAGCTTCTGTCAAGATGGTATCAGGGGTTTGCCTGCCAGTTCCTTCAGATTCCTTTGCAGGAAAGGACATCAAGGAGAGAGTGCCAGGTGCAACCTGCCTTCATAACACAATGGCCCCCAGACCACTGGCCTGGGGGTGGAAACCAAATCTGCACTTTGGATTTCTCATCTGCAGAATTGCTGCAAGGGTGCTGTGTTAGATGGTGTGTAGTTCTGAAACTGTGTGGAAGAGAAAACATGCCCCATGTCGATGAGAGAGACCTGATGTTCTGTAGTGGAATTCTGACCTTCGTGTGATCTAGATGCACTGAGTTGGAGCCCAGGAGGATTCTCAGGCAGGAGAAAAGGCAGTTCCGGCAGGGCACTGAAGGCCTCAGGAGGGTTGACAGGAAAGTCCAATCGCCAGTGTGCAGTCAAAGGGTGGCCAGCACAAACTGGCATCTGGATGTGTGTGACTTCTCATTTTTTGAGATAGAGTTTCTAGCTGAACCTGGAGCTTGTCAATTTGGCTAGACTGGCTGGCCAGCAAAGACCAGGTATCCTTCTGTCTCTACTTCTCTGGGGCTGGGTTTACAGGCACATGCTACTGTCCTTGACCTTCAGAAGGCTGCTGGGGATCTGAACTCAGAAACTCATGCATGCATGGTAAACCTCTGCCAACTGAGCCTTCTTCCCAGCCCCTTTATCACTGCATGTTGATAGACTTTTGAGGACTTGCAGATCTGAGACACAAAGTTCCTGACAGTGCTGCAATAGCTGTCCTTGGATCTGGATCCCTATTGTGTACTTCCCATTTGGTAGTAGTTAAATGTTGGGCAAACTGGTAAGTTTCCCAGTGTGCCCCAGTTCCTTCATTTATAAAATGAGGGTAATGAATGTTAGCTGCCTCTTCAGGCTGTGGAGTTAAATGAGCTCATGTAGTAAAGCAGGTTGAAGAGTGAGCTATTGACTGGTCTGGTAACTCACTCTGTTTCTGCAAATTTTGTGTGTAAACTATGGAGGCACCAACACCAGAGGTAAAGTCCAGTGGGTATGGTACTGCCATCAGGGAATCTTAGTTGCTTTTCTGTTGCAGTGAAGAGACACCATGACCAAGCCAACATACAGAGAAAAGAGTTTATTTAGAGCTTATAGTTTCAGAGGGTGAGAGTCCATGATCCTCATGGCAGGGGAATGGCAGCAGTCCTGCCCGAATTACGCTGGAGCAGTAGCTGAGAACTGTAGCCTGAATCTTAAAAGTCTTATTAATAAAATCAAAACAGAGGCCAGTTATTGGGGTGAATGCTGGGAGATCAGAGAAGCAGAACAAGCCACATCTTCCTCACCTCACCAGTTCCTCAGCTGGTCTTGTTTCCTCAGACTGCAAGCTTCTGTGTCCTCATCCCAATGGCTCTCAGCTGAACTCTGACCTCTTGGTTTTTAACTCTCCAATTGGCTCTGTGTTTCTTATTTAACACGATGGTTACATCTACAGAGAGCTCCCATCTCAACCCATAAACACTGAAGCAGTAGCCGAGAGTTTGCATCTCAACCCATAAACACTGTGCAATGAGACCACTAACTGGGAATAATGTGGGCTTTTGAGTCCTCAAAGCTCACGGCCAGTAACAGCTCTTCCAAGACAACACCTCCAATCCTTCCAAAACAATTCAACCCACGGGGAACTAAGCATTTGAACATATGAGCTTATGGGGGCCATTCTCATTCAAACTGCCACACAGACTCTTTCAGGAGGGCACCTATTGCATGGGAATTCTCCAAAGTGTCACGCTCAGCTTAGTTCTCTAAGGTTTGTTATAACATACACACACACATTCACCTTACAGTGAGGCTTTCAAATCCACTGACAGACGTGAACATGCTTTGCAAACAGAGTAATCATTTTATAAATGTGAGAGGTTGTTGTGGGCTAGGGGAGACCTGCGTCTCTTGTAGGGAGGGTGAAATGGAGGCTGCAGGAGAAGGGTCAGAAACTGCAGCTTTCTGCTTCAGTCCCCAACTTTGTTGAGTTTCTTCATGATCCCACTCTAGTACATGCCAACGTGTCACAGAACTGATGCATTGTCCAGGGTAAGAACTAGCTTGTGCCTTCAGGGTGGCCCCTGGAGGTCAGTTCTATTTCATTTTTCTGTATCCAGGTCTTGTCCCCCAAATTCTAAACTTGGTATTAGTCAGTGTTTATATCTGGCCTATCAAGAAAACCCAGACTCTTTCCCAGGGGACAGCAGGAGGATTAAACATGATGGTAGCATATTCTGCCATTAGCTGGACAAGGGTATAGGCTGGAAGTGGTTAGAGCCTCCACTGTAGAAGTGAGGTGAAAGTCAGAGGAAGTACTGCTTTGTTTCTCATGGCTGGTGAAACAAATCGCCAACATCAGACTTAAATATCTTGCAGTACTAGAGGCCAGGATTTGCATATTAGCATGCCTGGCCCCAAATCATGATGCCATCAGATGTGGATATCGTCTGGAGGCGTGAGGGAAATTGTCTCTCACTTGAAGCTCTGTTCCCTAGGGTGGCTCAGGGGCTCCCCAGAGGCAGAAGGTGCTGCCTGGGCAATAGAAGGCTGGCAGTGATCCTGCCGGGGCCCTGTGGGAAGATTTGTGAGAGGCCGACCCAGGGGTGGGTAGGTTTGCTAATCAATCTTTGTCAGAGTGAAGAAAAGCTAAGTGTGCCAAGGACTTTTTAAGAATTTATATCTGGGCTGCCTCTTGGAGGCACCACCCAGGAAGTGTGGTGGTGTGGAGGCACCATCCTGGTGTGTTGGTGTGGAGGCACCCTGCTGGTGTGTTGGTGTCTTCAAGTCACACTGACTGAAATACCTGACAGCAAAGTTAAGGAGAAAAGGTTTCTTCTGTGTCCCCATTTCAGGGGCATTTCCATCTGTCCCAGTGAGAAGGGCATTGTGAAGTTCACACTACGGAAGCCTGTGGCTGGGCTCCCGTCACAGCAGACTAGGAATCTCAACTGGAACAGACTTGAGCTATAACCTTTGAAGGCCCACTCTAATGACCTCCCATCAGCCAGGTTCCACCTGGTAAATGTTCCAGTTTTCAAAACTGTGCGGTAAACTGAGGATCAAGTGTTAAAAACCAGAGTCTCTGGAGGACATTTCAGATTGAAACTATAACTGGGCTTTCCTGATCCTTCCCTTCCCTAGTCTTTGAATACCCCCCAACACACATACCCCCCCCACACAAACACAAATCTACACTATATATCACACACACACAAACAAACACATACACAATACTATACACCACACACACACAAACACACACATACACAAACACACACACCACACACTACACACAGACATCACACCACACACACACACACACACACACACACACACACAAACACACACATCACACCACACCACACCACACCACACCACACCACACCACATACACATACCACACCACACACACATACACACAGATACACACTACATATACACAGACACACATTACATACACACAGACACACATATACACAGGCACACACACAGCACATAATACAAACACACACAGACACACACGTAGATGAGCATGCATGTGTGAAGATCTTGGAGGGGACTCTGGAAGCTTGCCTGACTTAGACAGTTCTGCAAGATTCCACCCCAAGTGGAAGTGCCATTGAAGCAGAATTCACTTGCTTAGTGACTCTAGTGAGTCCTGACCCAGTGTGTCCCAGACAGACCAGGAAGTTTTGGCTGCAAATGTCTCCCGAAGGGGGAGAGTGGGTGGGCAGCAGGTCCTTACATTTGGTTGTTACTATTGCCATATAAAAGATGACCCAGAACTCAAACTGGATGACAGAAGCTTCATGGGTTACAGGCTGAAATCGCCATCACTTTGTCCACCGTAACAAAAATACTGTTTATAAAGGAGGAATATGACTTCTAATCACAATATTCTCTAAACTTCTCTGATTGACACCCAGCATATTTAAACAAGGACGATCAAGAAATACCTTCACAGCATGGTCCGTGTCTTCTTCAGAGGTACAAAAACTCACCTCAGTAGGTACCAGGCATCAGGCTGCCTTTGAGCGGCTGTGCTGAGATGGGAATCAGTTCCTTTGGGAGAGGTGGACAAGATAGGGGTGAGCGAAGACACCCTGGTTTTTAAATCAGACAGTTCAGTTTAGATAAAGATGCACCTTTTGTGGAAACAACTACAAGGGAGTACAGTGTATGGTCAGCTTGCTGTCTTAAATTAATAATGCAGACAGTCCACCTCTAGTCTGCTAGGAGGGGAGGGTGCCTGGCCACAGACTAGTCCTGCAATCCAAGCTCTTAACAGGAGTTGCCTGGGGCACACATGAAACTGCCTCTGCTGTCCAAGGCCCCTCTGAATCCTGCCTGGCAGCTTGCCTGCCAGGGCAGAGTGCATTAACATCCTTTGCCTCTAGATCACATCAGTCTGCGTCCATTATTTTGCCAAGCAGGGACACCTGGACAGGAGGCTCTATTTTTCTTTCCATGGCTCCTGGCTTATAAAACAAAAGCAGCAAAGAACACGTGACCCTCTGAGTGTTCTGGTGTGCCTAATGGGGTTTTTCTGAGCGTGCCAGGTACTGCAAGTAGACTAGGTTAAAGGAAAAAAAAAGGCAGGCAGCATTTTTTAATCATCGTCTTTGTTTACAAAGTGGTGACATTCAGTCTTGAATCAAAGAGAACAGTTTCCAGGTAGAAAAGTCTTGTGTTTGTTTGTTTTTTTTTTTTGTTAGCTCCCAGCTACCAACATGCCTCTCCTCCAAATTTTGTAAAATCAACTTACCTTGATTTAAGGAACAAAGAAAAGGACTTGGGGGTTGGAAGGGTAGGAGAGGCGGGGGAGGCTTTTAAAAGATTATCCTTTTGGAGTTTTGATAGATTAAGGGGGTGATCAAACTAGGCAGAGTGTTAATAATAGAGCCCTGTGAATTTTGGCTGGGCTAATGGAAGCTCTTATGTCAGTTTCCTGTAGCCTGCACTTGACAGGACTCAGGAAGCAGCGGGACGGGGCCATCTTTGATACCTAGAAGGGGCTTAATGAGATTTAAGGGTTCAGCACCGTGACTGGAGTTTCCCACTGTAGGTGTGAGTTTCACAAGTGTGTCTGTGCACTGCTCAGCCCTCACCTCCCTGGCTGGCTCTGTGGCCCATGTGGGAATTCTGTCTATGTTTGTTTGTTTGTTTGTTTGTTTTGAGAGCTGGGCAGCTGAGTTTTTTTTAACTGAAATTCTTTTCTTTTTTCTAAAAAGGTATTTTGTTGTTTCATTCAGGGGTGTGTCTCTGAAATATCATTTATCATGAAAACATGACATGCATTTGCTATGACAATCAGATGCAATTTTTAAATACACTCATTGGATTAGTCAAAAATGTCTTCACTTCCCAGAGAGACAGGACTGAAGAGAAGCGAACACATCAGACTGTTAGTTCTTTGGGGTGGGCAGAGGATGGTGGGTAAGGCCATGTCAGGACATGTGAGCCCAGATGGGGCCCACACTGTTTTGATGGAATATTTGAGCTGGCAATACTCAACGTGAAAGATTCTGCCTCAGGAGCAAGCTGTCAGAGGAACAGGCTGTGAGTCATGGTGAATCCATGGGTACCTGTTTGGGGAGGTGAGAGTGGAGCCAGCTAGGCTAAGAGTGCAGGCTATGGACAACCTTCTTAACCTTCTGGGATAATGGCTCTTCAGGGGACCTTGTGGGAACAAAATGTTTTCTTGGGGTTTATCCTGATGAAGCCATATAGGGGCAGAACAGACCCCAGAGGGTGAGAGACTCGGTGACATCCCTGTCTGTGTAACTCTTGTGGGACCTTGCAGGTATTATTACCTGGACACAGGAACTTCCGATGCCCAAGGCTGGGATTCTGCCTCCATCAGCTGCTGAGTGTCCTTGTGAGGCCATAGACCAAGAACTTGCACACTCCACCAGAACTCCTCCGTGGTTATGACAGAAGGACTCTTCGAGGCTGGGGATGAAGCTGCACACTGCTGCTGGCCCATTCTAAGGAAAAACTGGAGCTGCTGGCTTTTCCAGAGTCTCAGTCAGCTGCACCTCAGTAGAAATAGACCCTTCACTGGCGTGGCAACGGTGCCCTGCTTGTCCGACTAAGAATTAGACCAAAAAAGCTTCCAACCTTCAAGCCCAACATTAGGTTGTTCAATGTCCTCCCTAGAATCAAGTCCTGAGCTTCTTAGGAGTCATGCTGGAGAGTCTACAGGTTGATACTCTCAGGGGCAAAGCTCCCAGGAACATTTAAAGCTGGTTTTCAAATGTGCAGCATCCATATTTTAGTGTGGCCTTGTTTGTCAACGTACCCAGGACTCAGGGAGAATAAGTAAGAAGGGTAGGTCTTGTTCAAGCCAAGCTTTTCAGTTTCCCCTTATCTGCCTTCTACAAACAGCCTCTCCTTCCCCTGCCTCTCACGCTCAGGATTTATAAATGCTAGCTTCCCCTTTGGCACCTCGGTCTAGCATCCACTCACCTTTCTCTGTGCGTTTCCCTTCTCTGGTACTTAGGGCATCACTGGGAGGAATCGAATGTAAATCGATCTATTCCACAGATAGGCTGAGAAATTTATGTGAGTCCTAAAAGTGGGAGCTGTTAAAAACTTCACAAATTCAGAAGCTGTCAAAGTGCTTACCCATGGCTCCTGAAAATAGGAAGGACCAGGTCAGAGTGGGCCCCAGGAGGAGTCTGTGGGTCAGGGGCTGCCAGTGTACCTGCTCTGAGGAAGACCAGAAAGTTTGAGATCACACCAACAACCTTAGCCCAAAGGCCAGTGCCACTGCCAGGCATCTGTGTGGCTTTGAAAGTGCAAACCATCTGGACCCTTCAGAATAGTGCCTTTCCTTGTGCCACTGGGATAATACAGGTGTCATATGCTTTAGAAGGTCACCTCTCCACTTTGTGGACCATGGACTACACTCTGTTAAGAGTACTTTCTATACACTAAACTGGAATATACAAATGCATGTGCATAAAATGGAAATAAACCCTTCACTGACCGAAGGCCAGCAGGGAAGGACAGGAATACTGAATATTCCGGTGGCTCAGCCAATGGTCAACTGAATCTTCAGTTTGGACATCTTTTGTTTTACTCAGGTATGTACCCCAAATGTGAATGTGTCCTGGGATAGAACACTCAGAACTCTGTGACAGCTATGAAACTCTCAGGTTTTGGTGAACTGGCTTTTCTGGGGTTGAGAAGGAAGACTTTCTTGAAAGTCAGTTCAGGTACAGCCTCAAGACTTACACTGTTGTTATCAATTCAGGTAGAGACACACCTAGATTTTAGTAAAATATCACCGGCATGCTGTCTTATTATTAAGCAGTCCTTAGCTACAACCAATACTGAAGAGAAAATCTGGAATTTCCAGAGCAGCAAATGTGCATTGACAATGTAGGGTAGAGGGAACTGGTTTAAGCTGGAGCTTAAAGGATGTCTTCTCAAGGCAGACCTTTCTAGTGACACTCTAGGCCCACCCAGAGGGGACTGGCACTGTTTTAGCACCCCTTCTTTGGAAATCTTAAAACATACCTGATCAGGAACTGCATTAAGCCAGAGTTGTTGACCCATGGCCTTCTGAGAGTTCCTCCCTAGGTCAGGAGTGTCTATGATTTTTCATTGATAAATGTAGAAAATGTTTTGTAAGAAGTCACAATAAATACTAGTCTGAAAGGTGTATGGACCTGTATGTAGGCAGTTTGTATGTAAGTAGCCCAAATCCAGAGGCAGCAGAGCGCATTCTGGAGAGCCTGGTGTGTCAAATGAGGTGTTGTAGTTTGGCCTGGCTGGATCTGCATGTGTGGCTTCTGCGAACTCTTTCTTTGGGAGTTCTTTTCTCCAGCTCACATCCACTGGTCTTGTATGCTCCAGGGTTGAATGGGTGTCCCGCTTCCCTGTCCCTCCATCCAGCCCAGGATGTGCAGACAAGGAGTTCCTTCAAGTTCACAGCAAACTGTGTCCTGGACAGCAGTTGGCAAGGAGAGCAGCCTCTCAGGACCTTACCCAAGTCAGTGTTTAAAGGGTGTGCCTGGGCTCTGGCCTCCATCTGGGCACGCACCAGGGCAAGGAGGCATTTTCTGTGTCATATATAGACTGATAATTTTATTAACTAGGAGCCAGGTCTTTTCTGTCTTGTTACAGCCTCTCCCTCACTATGGTTGCATGCTATGCATGGCATGTCAAGGGACTAAGGAGGCTGTGCTGTCCTGTGTCACTGCAGGACCTGCCTCCTCTTCCTGCTAATCCCTCTGTGCCCTGGGACCTTGTTCTTCTGCCCTACATCTGCAACATAAAGACCATTTCCTCTCCATAAACAGAGACGGTTTTTGTTTTTGATAATTATAGGTGTTTTGTTTTTTTTTTTTTTTAACAACTCAGAAGAAATTGTAGTGAGCCTTCTAAAGGTCAACACACTCTGTAGGACCACGATCTACAGTTAGGATGTCATCTTCTAGAGCTGGGACATAGTTTCAAATGCAAACTAAAGCGTTGTCCTGACTCTGGAATGTGGGTCCCAATTCTGGGACTACCTTGCCTTCATGTTTCTCAATGGACAAGCTAGGCTTCCATTTGTGTTTTAATTACGGAGATTTGAAAGCCTTTCCCTCCTTCCTCGATGCCATGGGTGAGGAGGATCCAGGCCCATCGCCTGCAGTTGGTGCTTCTGACAAGGAGACAGTTTTGTGATGTCCCAAGCACTGAACATGGGTGTATAATGAACTCTGCTTTACATCTTTAATGATAGCATTTTCCACCACGAATGCTGTGATCATATGCTCTCTCTGGAGCCAGAGTGATGTACAGTTCTAAGTCCATTAATGACCTGGAAAATCAATTGCAGGTTTTGTCAAAATCAGCCCTGTCCTGTACGGCCCTCTTCGTGGACCACTGGCTCAGGTCTCTAGAGGAGCCTTTCTCCCCAAGGGCATGCAAAGGTCTGCTTAGCAAATGCCAGGTTCAAGTGTGCATGACTTCTCATGTGAAGTCTGTTTGTCTGTCTGTTGCCTCTTCTACAGTACTCATTTTGTGTGATGTCAGGTTCCCTGAAACAATGGACTGCTTTTGAAATTCAGTAAGTGAAGGAAGGATGGAAAAACAGAGGGTCAGCCCTGGGGCAGGGACAGGGACTCATTCCATCCTGGGAATGTGCTTAGAAGGTTTCCTGGCCTAAAAATATCCTGTTCATTCAGATTTCAGAGTTTGAAGTTGCCCCACCTGGAGTAGGCTTTTGCATCAGCAATGACCCTTTCTCCAAATAAGATCACATTTACAGACCCTAGGGATTGGAGTGTGATTATGTTGGAGGCCACTTTTAACCCATCCAATGGGCAGACTCAGAAATAGGCAGAGCATGAGACAGGCCCACACAGGAAGATGTCTAGAACAAAGGCAATGGAACCAGGAGACCTGTCCTAAGGGAGCAGAAAACATGAGAAAAAGTGAGGGAAACATGCATGGGCATTGAATAACCAAGAAACCTTCACAACTGGCTGCATACAGTAGACCAGAACGGAACAGAGGTAACGATTGGACACCTACTGTCCCCAAAGACCCATGTGTTGAAGGCTTTGTCCCTGGCTGATTCTGCAGATCTTGAGGGCGCTAACCTCGTTAGTGGACCTATGCACTGACGATTTTGTGAGTGGATGGCATCGCCAAGGGCAGAAATTAGGAGGTGGAACCTGCTTAAAGGAGTAAGCCCCCTGTGGGCATGCGCTGGAAGTACAAGTCTTTCTTGTCCTCCCACCCTCCCTTCTGCCTTCCCTCCTTAATTCCCTGCTGTTAATTGACAACGGATTTTCCTCCACCACTTCTCATGCTGTGATGTTTTTATTTTGCGGTATCCATAAGAACAGTGGACCTGCCAGCAGCGAGCTGAGCCCATGGAAACTGTGAGTTGAAATGCACTTTTCCTTCATTTTTCTCAGGTATCTTTATAATGGCAGCAGCAGCAGGAGCAGCAGCAGGAGCAGCAACAGCAGGAGCAGCAGCAGGAGCAGCAGCAGCAACAACAACAACAGCAGCAGGAGCAGCACACTCCAAGCATAACAGGGAGGAAGCTGATTTCTGGGGCAGGAGAATAAGCTCTGTGGGTTTTCCACTCATTGAAGAGTATGCAAGTGGATTGTTGCAGATATCTTTGTTTGGCAGGGAAGGTCTTTGTTTCTGGATGGAACAGGTGTCCAGGCCAGCAGGAAGGGCTAAGGGCTACAGCTGGAAATCAGACAGCAGACAGGTGAAGGAAGGCTTCCTTCAGCACTTTGGAGGGAGGGCTCTTATTTAATGGGGTTAGTTTCTGCCTTGGCTGTACTCTGATTTTACGGGGGAGCTTTTAACAAATGCCTGGGCCCTAGTTCCAGAGACTGATTCATGTGGTGAGGGTGGGCTGAACGGCTATATAAGTTCCTGGGTGATCCTAGTTTGTAGTCAGCAATGGGAGCTAGGGTTGGGCTCTCTTTGAGGTGATTGACTCATAATTTGAGGTGTGGGCTGTGCCAGTCACTTCAAGTCATGATACCTCGGGTTTGTTACATAGCTTCTCTTAGTTTCCACATCTTTATCTAGAAAACTTGAGAAATAATCTAATCTTACCTGATTCCAGGATTAGGGCACATTGGAGGATGCTGACCAAGTTGTCTTACACATATGGAGCACTAAATCTGCATCCTTACAATCCCTCTCAGAGGGAGGCATTATTATGTCCACTTTGTGGATTTGGGAATTGAGGCTTAGAAACACTCCTTGTTCAAAGTCACATTGTTAGAAAATGATTGCTAGATTTAGACCATACCCTTTTCCATGGCTTAGTTGTACTAGATGCTTCCAATAATGGGTATTAAGGCTCAGTCTCTTTCTTTGGACTTCTGTGGCAGGGAAGGAACTGACCCTCCTCATCTAAGACCTGACTTCTCATTCAATACATAGGCATTTGGAATTGAGAAAAAAATCACCTTACCTCCCTTTCTGGCCCCATTTCTTACTCTGAAACAAAGCAGACATAAGATGGCTGTGGGGGCTACAATTGCTGAATAAGACTCTCTTGAAGATATCCACATCCCAATGACTGGAACCTGTGGCTGTTGTATCATGTGTTGGAGTTTACAGGTGTGATGAAGTGAAGGCTCTTGAGATGAGATGATTGAGGACTATGCAGGTAGGCTCTACTGGCCATCACGGGTCCTTAGAAGAGAGAGCAGCGAGCTACCAACACAGAGAGGAAACGGTGTGACTACAGACATGGCCAGACATGGCCAAGTCAGAGTGCTGACAGCCACCAGAGAGGGAAGAGGCAAGATTCTCTGCTGGAGCCTGTTCAGTTCATCAGAACCCTGATGGTCTTGAGTTAAGTTGTGTTACCAGGTTTGGACTTCCAGCTCCAGAACCATGAGGACCTTTCTGTCCTCTTAAGCCATCTGTTTTGTGGAGATCTGTTACAGTGGCCACAATACGCTATTGTTAGAGATTCTCCTTGGACTTACTCTTGGAGGTATGCCATCAGATAAACTCCATGCAGGTTTACTTCCTTGTCCTCTGGCTGCCCAATAGTAGCAAGACTGGATGGCCCTAGAGCAGAGCATGTACCTGCGGCCCCAAGGCGGCTAGCAGAGTACCCCCTGCCACAACCAGAGCCGTGCAGAGTCCTGCATCCTCTGAAGACTCTGCTGCTGGGAGGTGACAGCATGTCCAGCATGGGAAGGGCAGGGCCAAGGGGCTGACAGTCCGGGCCACCCTTCTATGTCTTGTGGTGAATACTGAGGATCCCCAAACAAGTTTACTTCCATCTCCCAGCCCCATTGCTCAAGGGTAAAGCTTTCTGGAAGAATTTTACTCCATGTCCAGGGAACAAAGGAGAAAGCAAATGCTTTGCTTGGGACCTGCCCATATGGAGGAGGCCAGGCGATGCCCAGTGACAGGATAATCGCTTAACTATCTGCTGGGAGTATAAAGGCAGACTCTACCTCCAGCTGGAGTTCAGGTTCCCACAGGTCATGAAAACAAAGGGGGCGGGGGAATGGGAGAATTCAAGAGGAATAAAAATGGAAATGATTAGGAAAGATTGCCACTGCAGGCAGGAGGGAGGCGGGAGTTAACCCTTTTGAGACAGGGTGGAAGCTTAGCCTGCTTCTCAGGCTGATATATAGGAGATGCTGCAGGCTATGGCCCACTCCTGAGGCGTTCTGCTCCAGGCCAGTTCTCCAGGGCTTGAACTGGGCTTCAGGTGCTGGGAGATGGTACTCATGTCTGCATTGGGAATGAGTCTGGGTCCAAAAGAGGCAGGGTCTTTGTGTCTAGCCCATACTTCCCTCTGTGCTGCCGCTGGAATCTAGACCTCTGCCTGATGTGCCTCCTTGTACTTCAGTTTCTGCTCACCTGGCACTCTCATGTTACCTGGGTCTCATTTCTGCCCCCCATGAGTTCACCCCCACAGCATGTGTTCCTTTGCACACTTCTGCCTACTGGCCAATGTGACCTTACACCTCAATCCTAAGAAATACAAGGTTTTCAGGTGTTCCTGGAATTTGGGCCTGCCTTGCCCTTGGTGGAGATGGTCAGTGCGCGTATTAGTGTTCTCCAGAGAGAAAAACGCAATAGGACACAGGGGGAGAATGTTTTAAGGTGATAGCTTACACAATTATAGGGGCTAGCAAGTTAAAAAACTGCTAGGTACAGGCAGGAGAGTCAGGAGGGGTTGTTGGTGTTTTGGTCGTGAGGTCAGTCTGAATTGTTTCCTTCTCAGTAAAATCAATCGACACTTTAAAGACTTTTCTCTAAATTGTGGAAGTGAATCAGCTTTGCTTAGTTGACTCATTTAAATATTAAAAGTCCATCTAAAAAACTATTCTCATAGAAACATCTAGACTAGTGTTTGGCCAAACAACTCAGTCCTATCACTTTGCTGTTGACTCAGGATTCCTTCTACGACTTTCCTTTGGCAGCCCCAGTCCTTCCCTGGGAATATCTTTTACACAAATGTGCACCATCTTGGTGGCTGTCTTCATCACGGGGTTCCCCAGCCTTTTGTTTCGTGTCTGCTTTGCAGTGGGAAGTGAGCTGAATGTGGGCAGGATCAGGTATCTGCGGTGTGGAACACGTGCACGTAGTTGACATTTGATATTTGTTGACTGCCTGACCAGCTGTTTGAGCACTGAACCACTTGGATTCAGGGATTCCTTCAACTTTGAATTTCCTCCCTTTGGGGTGCTAGAGGCCTTCCCCCATTTCTTTCTCCCCGGGTACACACTGTGCAATGATTTTCTTCTCTTTCCCCCAGCTTCCTGGCTCCTCCCTCACTATGCCTTTGATTTGGCTAATGTTCTGTGCCTAATCACATTAGCCAGCACTGGCAGTCTAGAGCCGTTTACAATCCAACCCAGGACTGATTAGGAGCTTCAGCAGCCCCAGGCTACTTTAAGAATGTGTTGATTGGTGGGGGGTGGGGAGTCCCCAGAGGGGGGTAGTGTCATTGGCTGGTGGAACCTCCCCCGTGTGTCTGGACTTTGGCAGGACAGTTGGTTTTTGGTTTTCTCCCAGATCAGGCTCCCAGATCAGGTGGGGTATTTATCCTGGCTGGGTGTCTGAGCCTTCCCTGATTGTATTAAATGTCTTGAAAGAGAGCCCCCAGACAATCTGGCCGGTGTGGTCAGTACAATAGCAAAGCAGGCCTGGATTCTTATCCTTGTCTGTTGGAGCCCATTTCAACTTTCTCTCAATTTGGGGAGTATAAAAAGACTACCATGTGTTTCTCTGGTTTGCAAACATTACCTCATTTCCCCTATATTAATTCAGTGATATTAGTAATTGACCTTAGGATCTGGGTTCAAAGTCTGCAGTTCAAATTCCACGAAGGATGGCACAGTTTTAGGGAAATTAACTACTCCTTTGCCTCTTTTCTGTGTTTGTTTTCATAGTGCACAACTTTTTAGTCAATGTTCCCTTAATTATTTCCTATCACTCACTGACGAGTTTCTCTTCTACAGACTGCAAAGTTCTCTACTCAGCAGGATGCTGAGTGCAGTCTACACCCCTGTATTCCCAAGGACAGACAGCAAGCTGCAGCTGAGGATGTTGGATGTGTTCAGATATTGCATCCTACTTTGGATGTTTGCATATTCAGATAAGCCCTATATTAAAAGCTGAATTTTTGGGTCAAACCAAGAATCACTGAATCTAGCTCAGAGAACTTAAGGTGACCCTGTCTTGGTCCTTTGAGAGGGTCTAACTCCCACCGAGGGCTTTGGATGGAGCTGTGAAGACATATGTGCGAAGATGCTGTAGTACACCACGCCTCACTGAAGTCCCAGCCCCTATGGCAGACTTCCTGAGCTCAGTGTCTACATGTCCCATGGGGATACTGAGTGGCTTTCACACAAGATGTCAGCTTTGTGCCACGATGTAGTTATCTATGGAAGGGAATCCTAATAATCCTTTCCTTGTAGACTTGGGGATTCAATCAGATAATTTATGTAAAGGTCCAAGATCAATGTCAAGCTCAGAGATAACTCAATAAATGCCAACTATCATTATTGTTCTGTTTTTTCTATTACTATATAATAGTAAAATTGTTTTCTCATAGTTAATTGAGAGAGAGCGACACAGAGAGAACCTATGTGAGTAGAAACAAAGCTGGGTTGATGTGAGTGATATTAGACCAACAGCCCAAGAAACAGGACCATAGGAAGGAAGAGGCATATGGAGGAGACAGGTGGTTATACTGTCTATGGCGTGTTAGCTGGGCATGAAGATGATGGATTTCTCTTTTCTATTGGAAGATGAAGTCAGCCACTGACTAGGAGCATCAATGGAGTTGACTCATTTTGGCATCTGGTTACTTCTATCTATGCTTGCCTGGCATCTGCACAACTGGTCATTTGAATCCAAAAGTTTAATCCAACCATCGGGGAGGGCTGGTGGCTAGCCTGTGTGAGGCTGGAACTCCAAATCATCATTTGGTCTGGCGCTATTGGGACTGGGCGACTCTGACAGCAGCGTCTGCCAATCCTCCTGTGACGGTTACTGGGGTCAGAAATTGCATTGGCCTGAAATTATGAGCAGTGCCCAAAGCATATCTGATTTTAGAGTATGCTTGTAAGGAGTCAGAATTGACCAGAGCGTCCACTGCTGTGCCACCCAGACAGCGCAAAGGCCATGGTAGAGCCATGGCGATTTAGTGGCATCTTAGCCCTCCTCTTGCTTCCTTCTTACGGTGGAGCTGAAATGTGGAAATCAGGCTGGCACATTCTCTTCCAACTTTATTTTCAGCTTTGTCCCTTGATAGGGCTTCTGACCAACCTGGGACAGGTCTTCTTTTTCCTTTAATTCCTTTAAAATAAAAGGCTGTTCCCATTGACTGAGGTATGATATTATTCTATTTTAAAACAATATGTTACAGATACTACTATGGTGTGTTTCTTCATTCCTAAGAACTTATCATGGCCACTGAGTTATTTGATCTTTTCAACAGTCCTGTGAGGTAATTGAGAGGGTGAGAATATTATTAATTTCATTTTTCACATGGAGATTCAAGGACAGAAGGTGATTATTCATCCAAAGACACACAATGGCGAACTGGCAACAATAATAGCTGCTATGTGCAGTTACCATGTACCAGGTACTATTATAAGTATTCATTTAATCTTCACAGTGACCCAATGAAGACATGCTATTATCCCCATTATGTAGGTGAAAAGCCCAGATAGAAAGATGGAATAAATTGCTCAAGATTACAGTAGTGCAGCTGAGATGAGAACCCAAGAGTCTTAGCTCTGGGGCCACGGTAGGTAAGCATGGTGAAGCTGGACCACGTAGTGGGGGACCATCAGCAAAGCTTGCTCAATTCTTGTTCTAGCTATTGCGTGCTTTCATGGACCCCTTTATTCTTAAAGATCTTCCACTCTTAAGTGGCCAAAGGATTTTGTGAAATGTGATAAGATTTCAGCTTTTAAAAAGTGTTCACAGACCTATTTTCAAAGCTACATCAGTTGCTGCTGAGAAAAACAGGAAAGTCTAAAGCTTCGGAGGAGACAGATGTGGTGGAAACAGGGAGAAGCCTCAATATTGGTCTTCCTGGGGCTGTAGAGGATGTCAATTGCATTTTCTTTCTTCATGAACCTTGGAGGAGTACTGGCAGCAGGTAGATTTGAGATTTGATAGGTGAATGGGGCAATTTTCTGGTGAGGCCCTGGTTTGTGGAATAATAACATCGTGGGAAAACTGCCCAGAGATTCTTTTTGTTTGTTTGTTTGTTTGTTTGTTTGTTTGGTTGGTTGGTTTTTGTTTTTCGAGACAGGGTTTCTCTGTGTAGCTTTGTGCCTTTCCTGGAACTCACTTGGTAGCCCAGGCTGGCCTCAAACTCACAGAGATCCTCCTGCCTCTGCCTCCCCAGTGCTGGGATCAAAGGAGTGTGCCACCACTGCCCAGCCCAGAGATTCTTAAAGACAGTTGAAAATATTCTTACAGTTAGAGTTTCAAAAGGCACTTTATGGTGGTTATTTTGGGACAATGAAAATGTGTTGAAGAGGTAGCTGACTTTGGTTAGTGGTCCACGACATTTTTTTTTGTTGGTTAAAATAGTTCAGTGTATCTGATATGGAGAGAGTGTCATTTCCTTAGTAGCAGAATTGGAAGAGACTGCTCTGCTGTCCTGTGGGAGTAAGATAGGAAAGTGAGGGAGATTTTTCTGGGCTCTGAAATACCAAACAGCGTGCTTCTTTGCTGACTTCACATGTAGGCAGAATACTAAGTCACATAATTCTATGAGAAGCTTTACCTGCATTTCCGGCGTGGCACAGAATTGGTTCCTGCCTTGAGTTATTATGTAATCCTATTACACTGTTGAAGTTGGACAGTAGGAAAGAGTAAGGCCCTAAGAGAGTCTTGGATTCCTTGTGCACGTCTGCCTAATACAGTTTCCATGACCTTTGGTGTAAGTGTTGACAGGATGATGTCATGACACCAAGTACATGTGTGTGTGGGCAAGTGAGCGGGGCAGTAAACTTCAGTTACAGTGCACGATGCTCCAGAAACAACAGAACAATGAAGCATTTTCCAAACTAATTTGTTTGACACCCTTGAAATGTAAATTGTATGATTGAAGACAATTTTGCTTATGAAAAAAATGGAAACAGATAATCATAAGGATTTGGTGTGAGGTGGATATTTGTGTCTATAAATATAAGGGAGGGGTTTGTGCTATATACTGACCCTTTCAGAGGTAATGCCCAACACTTTCTTCCACATAATATAATATTTATCTAATCTTTATCATAAAAATAACAGCAACAATGTTTATTAAATCTGGGTAAGAAACCCTCTAGGGACTTCCTCTTCCCTGTGGAAAATCAATTTTCTCCATCATTCTGAGATCACAAATTCTCTCCCCCCACATCTCCTTTTCTTTCCTTTTTTGACAGGGTCTCACATAGACCAGGCTGCCTTTGAACCCACTGCATAACCATGAATGACTCTGAACTCTGACCCTCCTCCTTCATCTCCTGAATGCTGGGATTAAAGGCGTGCACCACCACCACCCGGCTGAGTCTACCCTTCTTTCTGACCTTAGTCCAGAGGCCTGCCACCACCACACACTCCACCTGAGCTTCACTGTGTTCATACCTACCATGTCAGTGTGTACAGGCAGTTGCCTGTATTTATAAGCATGTATTCCTACCTAATCAATCAAGAATCTTAACTGTAACATATTCCAATTTTGTAAGCAATTGTAGAAACCAAAAAGAATACAAACATTTCCTTAGAAGTGTGGGACTTGACATTTTTTCATGTTCCATTTTCTTTTCTACATCTCCTAAAAAGCTTGATGTAGGGTTCTCCTCCATGAATTGTTAGGCTGTTTGTGATGCAATGTCACTGGCCAGCTCTGTGGAAGCCTCAGCGATACAGGCGAAGTGGAGCTCAAAGGAGGGTGACGGAGAATAAACAGCCTTCCAGGGGCAAGCTTGAGAAACGGCGACCAGCTCACAAGCAAAACTGAACTTTATGAAACTCCACTAAGTGGGGAGCTGCAGGCTTTACTAATCTATCTGTCCTGAGCGAGTGACAAAGATTGATTTTCCACAGGGAAGAGGAAGTCCCTCCTCCTCCTCTTTCCATCTCCCTGATCTTTACCATTGGCCTTTGCAGATGTCAGTCACGCTCACCGTCCTGGGATGGCTAATACTGTGGATTAATCCTTCCCTCTCTAAGGTGAGGCTGGCTGTGAGTGTGCCAGTGAGTAATTACACACAGCTAAGGGGAGTGCAAACTCCAAGCAGGCACACTTGGGAGCCAAACTGGACTAGTTCAGCAAGGGATTTCCCAACTGGGCTACACACAGATTAGGGAAGATTAAAGCATTGTTTCCAATTTAAAAATCAATAATTAAAAAATGTCACCATTTTTCTCTGTTTATTTTGTGTTTGTGTGTGTAGGAGTGTTGCACGTGCAGTTGTAAGTGTGTGAAAGTCAGAGGTCAGCTTCAGAGTCAGTTCTCTGCTTCCACCATGTGGGGCCTGGAGATCCATCTTCACTTGTCAGGCTTGGCGGCCATTGCCTTACCAACAGCCATCCAAACACGGGTTTAAGACAGGAAATCTGTGTTTGAGCTTCAGTTTGGTGTCTCCTTTCTGTGTAACTTCTGGGAAGTTGTTCAACTTCTCTGAGGGTCAGTAGACTCACCTGAAACATGAGGGTAGTGTTTCTTATCTTGCAGGCTGTGGTGAGGAGTGGACCAGCGGCGGGCAGTTGTGAAATATGTTGCACAGTGGCAGGGACTCCACATAAGTTTTGATTAAGATCACTCCCCACCCCTCCACATTTTGAGGATGGTCCCAGGAATGCTGGACAAATGTTAGAAGTGGAGCTGATGGTATTTCTAGATAAACAAGTTGGAGATAAGCACTTCCAACTAGTTCAGGAGACCTCAAGCTGTGCCAGGGGGCCGGCTCCATCTGGGCACTGAGCTGCAGGCCTTGCTGGGCAGAAGACACTCTGCTCTAGTTTGCTCTCCTTGCTTAATAGGATGTTATCGGTTACCAGCTTCCTCTGTGCAGGTCCCATGCTTCAAAGGCATTCAGGGCCCTTTGTAGGCCTGACTTCACTCTGAGCGTCTCTTTGCTCCACTTTCAAGATGAACGGCAAACAGAGGCCGCTTGGACCTACCTAAGTCAGCCGACCTGCTTAAAAGAAGGCAAAACATTGATTCAACAGTTGCTCAGGAAGTAGTTACCGACCAGGGATCCACCACTTGTTTTGACCGGCGAAAGCCAAATAGAGGAAATTCAAAGGGAGTTATGAGCGGAGATACCATCTTAGTTTTGTTAAGGCCCACAAATAAAATCTGATCTATAAAAATGTGAATCTGTTTGTAAAGAGACCTAAGTGTCTGGTCAAAATTTGAAAGGTGCCAAATTTTGCCACTCAACTTCTAAGCTAGTTAAAAGTTTCTTAAGATGTGTTTCCAGCCTGTTGCTAGCCCCTTCCCAGCTCTAATTGGCCAACCCTCTCCACTTTCTCTCTCCCTTAGGCCAATGAACAGCAGCAAAACGGGGAAGGCAGGGGATGAGCTCGGAGCAGCGTGACCTAAAGCTAACAAAACACAATCTTGGCTCACAGGCTTCGCTCATCACCGCCGCTGCCACTGTGTTTCTCTCTCCTGCTCGTGCCCCGTTTGTTTGGTAATAAACGGGAGAGAGAAACTTCCCAACACGGAGCTTCATGGGCAGAGACGTGAAGTCCGCCGCTGGCTCACAATTCTGTCTCGCGTGGCGGTAGAGAAGGCCTCCGCTGCCCGCGCTGGTTCTCTGTTGGCAGCAGGAAGTCTGCCAACGTCCCATCAGACTTGTTTCTTAAGCAAAGTTGTATAAGTTAACAGATTTTATTGTTGGGGGGTAATCTGGGCTGTTCTTACAGGAGGAAGGGGCGAGGCCCCCAGAGTGCTTGCCAGCAGCAGCTCTTGGCGTTACTCATTCCCTCTCCTCATTAATTTGTGTGAGCTCAGCTCGGGAACAAACGGTGGGGCAGGGGGATCCTATTCAGCCAGGCCTGGCCCTAGTGAGGCCTGTGAGCTAATTGCTCTAATTGAGTGGGAGGGACTGCTTTCCTCTGGATTCCCGTCCCTTCCCGGCTTGTTTGGAAAGGAATGAATGGAGGCCCACTTCAGCTCCTGCTGGCGAGCCCAGGCAGCTGGGATCCACTATAGGGATCCACAGCACGGCCCACACTCTCGTGCTACACGGGTCCTTTGTGTGAGCAGCGAGGTGCTCACCCAGGGCTTGGCGAGCTTGCTTTTCGCTGCCTTTTTGGTTGAGAAATACTCTGCTATAATTTATATCGGAGAGACGGCATTAGAAATGTGTTAGCGTGCCTCTCCAGATGGACAGATCATTTACAACTAGCACAATATATTATCAATGTACTGCTCTTTAGGACCTGCTACATAATAGACATGTAATGAAGCATATGAAACATGGATTTCATTTCCAAGCCCCGAAAGGGAAACATGATTTGGGGGTGGGGGAGCCACTCCAGGTGGGGGCCACGGGGTGGGGGCTTGGGGAAGGACAGGGAAAGGGTCTGTCTCTTTAAGGCAGACTAGGAGGAAAAGCAAAAGTCATCAACTCTGAAAGTTACAAATGAGAGCCCAGAGCTGTGCAGCTAATGTGCAGACTTGTTTCTGTCCTCTATGGCGCCATCATTTATTCAGGAGGTAGAAGCAGAAGACAGGGACTTGCATTTGCTTGATACTCAATTATACATTAGTGTACATCACTTGGCAATCTGTTCATATCAATTTAATTGGATTTTAATATTGCCTCTGATCTTGTTGTCCAATTAACAGTACTGGCTGGCAATAAAGCAGAACCACACACTATGTAACACCTTTGATCCCTGCCATATGGAGCTCTTCCATTGATTACCACATTTTCAAAAAATTCCACTCTCTCAATATGGGCTGTGATAAATGGGAGGAAAAGCACATCCCTGATGTGATAAAAATTTCACTTCAACTCGCAACTTCATTTATTTTGTTGACATTCGGCTCTGATTAAGAACAATAAAAAAATCATGCCCTGAATATCATATGCAAATACAACCCTGGGCATGAATCTAATCATGCCATGGGAGCATTACCATGACTAGCCTGGCATCGGCTCAATTTTTTTTAAAGTGACAGCATACACTTCTGGGCTGGCTCTGCAAAGTAGTCGCCACCACTATGTCATTTAATAAACATTTGATGTTTCTGTTTCCACCAAGCCAGGGGAGGACATTTGAAGTCTTGTAATTAGGCCTCTGTGCTCTGGTTGGTGTCTGGTGTGGACCATTCCCTATTCCCACCCCCGGGCCCTGCTTCCAGAGTCAGGCAGCTGGGAGCTGGGATAGAGGTGAGGTCCCTGTGTGAACCTCAGGCTTCCTCCACCTCAGAATGGGCAGGGGTGGGGGGTTGAGTTTGGGGCTGCAATGCCAAGGCAAAGGACTAGACCTGCCTGCTCTAGGAAGGTTATGAATGTGTGTGTGTGTGTGCCAGCTTCCTGTTTGCCTCTCGGAGTTATGCAAGCAATTATGGCTTAATGCCCTGGAGACACTCCCAAATGACAGGCTTAACCCCCAAGGGAAACAGGCTTCTGTTGTGAAGGATTACATCAATGTTCTAAAGAGCCTTTCCACAACTCTGAGGATGAGTTGATTCCTTTTCATGCCTCAACAGGAAGATTGCTAGTGGCCAGAGCTGGGAAACACCGGAGAGGCCCCTTCCTGGGATCACACAGACTCAGCTCTCCCATTCTTTCTGCTTCCGGACGGACACTCCTCACCAGACAGCCAGCTCTGTGGCTCTGCAGTTTAGGTCCACCCAGCCTGTTCGGGAGAGTTGGGCAGGGAGCTCCAGAGGGGCAAGCACCCAGCACCCTTACTGCGGACGGGAGGCAGGGCTATTCACAGCATGGCCATGCCTCGCAGCAGTGGGGTCTGTGCACATGGCAGCCAGGGCTCACCTGGAATCTGGGCAGCTTTGGAATGTGGGAGGAGGAGCAGAGCAAAGGCTGCAGGATACACATGGCATAAATTATTTCTTGACCATTAGCAGTGTTTCTGCCTCATAACCGTTCTTCAGGCACATTAAATCAGCGAGAGGGAAGAGCATGCGAGGACATCTGGGGCTGCCAGATAATTCAGTTAATTTCTATTCCCTTGAACCTGGAGGTGTTAATTTGGAAGCACAACAGAAGAGGCTGAAGAATGCTAATACGTCATTTGAATGATTAATGCAATCAGGGGGATTGGGGGGACCTCTGTTTACTCTCTAATTTTGACATGGCGCAGCAAGAAGGAGCTCGGCTGGTTTTCCAAAGTTAAGGGCAAGTTGGGTTCATTTCAGTCACGTGGCTTCCTGGGTGTTTGGGGAGCCGGGGTAACTCAGAAGGGCTGTATTAGGCTATGGGGGCCAGCTCTGCTCCCATGATGGCGAGAGCCAGGAAAACAAATGAAATTGTTCGTGATCTGAGGAGCCCAGTCCTCTTGGGTGAGGAAGCTCCCGGAAGCTCCCGGGGCCAGCCAACGGGAGAAAAAAGAAAGAAAGAAAAGGGAAGAGAGAGAGCTTGGAAAAGGACGTTGCTGAAATAGGTGATAGCCTCCTAACGGCTGTGTATTTTTATCTGACATTTACAAATTGAGTGGCTTCTTTTTAAAGAAGGAAAATATTTCCAAATTTATTTAAATGGAACCTTATTAGGGAAAACTTAGGACTGAACAACTATTTTAAAATATATTTTGAAGAGCGACGCAAAGAAAGACATTTAAATTCTTTGCAGACTGTGGGCATTTTAAAGAAGTCTCTGGTCTATTCCTTGCACTGCTTCTGATTAGAGGCAGTTTATGACTCTGCTAACAGGGAATTCAAAGGGCATTTCCCCCACCCGACAGCCAGACAGCCACTGAGTATCTCCACTTTAAAACAAAGAGTGAAAGGGACTGGGCCCCAAGCACTAAACAAATCCCAGAGAGCAGAAAAAAAACCTGTAATTATGTTAATAGTAAATTAATGTTTTTGCAATTTACCCGTATCACCTTAGAATAGGTGTTGTTCAGGGTACCTACTGGAAATGCTCGGTAGACTAGAGAAAGGTGAAGTCAAAATGTTTAGTTGCCAGGAAAGCTTGGAGTTTAGTCAACACAGAGAGCATTCCTGTGCTAGAAGTCCACATTTTCTTGAGGTGCTATCCAGACAGGGCTCAGAAAGCTGGGATGTTTTTGAATTGCATGTGCTTTGGGTCTTCTTGACTGTGAAAGCAAGGCTTGGAGGTTCACCCCACCTCTTAATTTCTTCACTCTATGATTAGCCATGACTTCTTGGGTCTCTAACCCATCCACTTTGTTCTGAAATGGGATCTTAATTCAAGCAAGGTCCTTAGTTGAACAGTCCTTAAGTTTGCACAGAAAGATCTCTTGGGCTAGGGGAAGTTCTTCTCCCAAACCACACAGTTGAAATGAGCATCTACTGAGGAATTTGGTTCTGTGGCTTTCCTTGTCTTCAGGTTCCATATCTGAGATGCAACCAATGGTAGACAGGAAGTACTTGGAAACAGCCTCACTACACTGAACCTGGGTGACTGTTTTCTTGTCACTTATGAATGGTACAGCATAACAACATTTCATAGTGTTCACACCATATTAAAAATTGTCAGTAATCTAGCCATGACTTAAAATATAGTAGAGGGTGCGAGGAGGCTCTATGTGAACACTAAACTCAGGACTGGGTATCCAGGTCTCTGGGAGGAGTTCTGAGAACCCATTTCCAGATTATTCTAAGGGGAAATGCTATAGCAGGAATTGTGTTAGGCCCTTGCTAGAACATGAGATTTGTCTTAAAATAGTCCCAAGGGGTGAGACTATCATCACAAAATTATGTTAAGAGACAAACTGTGCAGGCCTCAGTTGAGAGGGACTTGTTTTCTGAGTAGGCTTCTATGCCTTTTTAACCACATCAGAGCTATTCTAGGGACAGCTTTGAAGTGGGTAGCCTCCCTTGGAGGCTTCCTCTCTTGTCCATTTCCCATTCCTCAGTGCTATGCCCTGTGCCCCTCTTCTCTTCAGGTACTTAGTGAGACATGTTTTTCATGCTCTACACCTTCATAAAAACCCATTCTCAAGAGAAGATTTCCTATCAGTCACATATTCTTTAGTTTGAATTTAAACCCAACTGAGAAATTGTGCCAGGCTCTTTTCTTTTTCTTTTTCTTTTGACATATGACTTCTCTTGATTAATTCTCAAGAGATATCAATATTTAAAATTTTATAGCTAATAATGGAATAAAATATTTGACCTGCCTTTTAAAGTGGCAGAGGCTTTAATGAGGAGGAGCAATTAGGGCAAATTTGCCTTAATCTTTCAAGTAAAGTAAATGTTGGCTTTTCCACCATAGGCCATCTAAAAGGACCGCATCTACCATCATTGCTGATGAGCCTTGTGATAAGTATTGGAAACTATTGGAAATCACCAAGGTCCTAGTGAGGAAGCTGAACTTCACTCCCCTTCACTAAAATGAAGGCTTGCTCTCATGTTTACTGGGCCTGTGTCTGATTGGTTGGGATGCTGAGTCGGACCTTGTCTTTCTGGGCTCTCTATGCAGCTACTGCTTACCGTTTGTAATGGCAAGCAGTAGGAAAATCTACCGACCCCCTCCCAAGGGCTAGGCAAACATTTTTTCCAGTTCTGTGAAACTCTAAATCTAGGAGCATAATACCCAGACCTGTCTGTGCATAGATGTCCAAGCTTCATAAATACGTCTCAATCAGTTTCTCCAGGAGTAAAGCTAGGAATTTGTCTTGTATTAGAGTTCCTCCAGTGACTTGATGTAGCCAATTTAGGAACTAGTGTTTAGGTGTTGCTTCTCCAGGTTATGTGATTCAGGGTTTTAGTTATTTGATAACTTAGGAGCAGAAACCATTGCCTTTTCTACTGAGTGTGCATGAACTAGTTTTCAATTGACTGGCTGTGTTTTGGGAGGTGTGCAGAGATGAGTTTATATTCTTAATTTTTGATACTTTGTCATTAAACTCTTGAAGAGGATTGTGGAGCATTTTGCACCTCTGGGCTTGTGGAAGTTGTTCTAATTGGGTTTAAATATGAGCCACTGGAGCTCCTAGGGTAGGAAGCTCTGAGCAAGTTATTTAATAGCTAATTTTCTGTAAAACCAAGCTAAGAACACTCCAAGATTCTATTATTTCTACTTGATTTTATGCATAATAATTATTGAACATTTACTGTGGATTAGGTCATATAAAATCAAATGGAGAAGTAGTAGAAATAAAATCATTTCATTCCATTTCACATGATCCTAGTTCACAGGCCATTATGGGTCTTATCTTCCCTAGACTATGGTTATCTTCTTTGGTCTGACACCTCTCGATCTGATCCCTTCACGCACACTCTCAGGACAAATGTCTTTGAATTCACTCTAACTTGAATTTATCGAGGATGCCTATTATCAAAACAATCAGCTAGAGGTCTTAACCTGGTTATCTAGATGCTGAATGCCTTTCCCCAAGTCCTCTTTGCTGGTCCTTGGCTCTCCAGAGCCTACTGACCCTACTTTTTGGTCTAGGCCATGAAATCTCCGTCCTACTCATGTTCAGCTGTTCTGTGGTTGAGGTCTGATGAGCTAATTGCCATTGAGAGGTGCCTGGCTAACAAAGACAGAGGACTTCTTGTATTTCAAGAGTAATCTTCAAAAGCTAAGACAAGGGAACTTTTTTAAGACAAAGAAATAAACGTTATCATGATAGAATTTGTAAGTAAAGCCTCTTACTCTTGGGAGCCAAGGCTAAGACTGTGTGTTGAGGTCTGGTTGGCCTAGAGTGGTGACCTCCCTGCCTTCACTGAAGAGCTCAAGTGTTAATGAAATTTTTTGAGAATTTGTTACTGGATGGTAGGTGAGTGGACAGTTCACACACATGCTATAAAGGAAGAGATATGATCTGGATGGGGTCCTTGGGTGGTTGGGACTGCATTAGAAATAGCCCTATAATTCATGTTTGGAGCAACAACAGCACACCTGCGTCACTTCTGTAGGGAAAGCACCATGTTCAAAACGCAGATTTGTGCCACATGAGCACCAGGATTGGGTTTCTTCATGTTGATTAAATTGATTATCAGTTCAATTGTTATATTTCCAATTATGTTATGATCTAAAGATAACTTATGCTTTATTTGTGTTTTGACATAGAGTCTCACTGTTTAGCCCAGGCTAATTTAAACTCATTGCTTTCCTCCATCAACCTGGGTGGGTGCTGGGATGACACACATGCTGGACGTGTGAAACCAGGCCCAGTGAATGACTGGACTTAAAAAAAAATCAAACACCACTGCTAATTTAAAGAGGATATTCTTAAGCCACAAGGAGGGGTGGGATACCGTCCTCCTAGGAGCAGGGTATAACAGGCCACAGGATAATGTTTTTAACCATGCAATGGTGTTACAATAAGGGTAAATAGAAGGGGAAAAAAGACAGAGACACAAATATATTCATTCACACGAGTGCAAGAGTGAGTACAGAGAGTGCAGAAATAGTGAGGAGACAGTGGGGTTCACTGGAGTGCACAACACATGTGTGTACATGAAAACCTTTCCATGCTATAGTAAGTACAAAGCTGGTAGACAGGAAATCTAGTTGAAGACCCAGCCAGTTGTGCAACTTTAGGCAAGTTAATTGGCTTTTCCCTTACAAAATAAAAGGGTTTGGCCAGAAGGCTTCTCTCTGAGGCTTTTCTACAGTTCAAAAATGCCATTATTCTAGGAATTTATACAAGTTACACATCAGTGAAACATCATAATGGTTTCTAAGCAGTGCCTTCTAAATTCATATATTTATCCATTCAACAAATACTGAATGCAGGCCTACCAGCATTTTAACTTTTCAACAAAGTGATGAAAGGTCCTCAGCTGTGCTCAGTTCCATTTGGCTTCTACACTTTCCTGAGCTCAATCAAAACCCAGGCCACAGCAGGCTGAGGGCAGATGCTCTGGGAAAGGAGGAGGGACTGTCGCAGGGTTTAATGTCAAGCTGACCCCAGGCCACAGACATCCCACTTCCTTCTTCAGAGCCACATTGTCCAGAGACACCTTCCTGAGCTCCTGGGGATACTGTGGACTGGTGGATGTGGGGCGGGGCAGAGGAAGACAGAGGCAGGTCAACTGTTTCGTGGTCAACAGGCCATGACATTGGTCCATCCTGCTTTTTACCAATACTGGAAGTGAAGTCCTTACGTTACACCGACTCACACATACAGATCAATGAATTAGACATAAAGCAAGAGCAATGCAGGGGCAATATTCTAATCGCAAGATAGAAAATAGTACAGCTCTGTACTGGAGGAAACACTGATGGAATAATGAGGAAATGTGGCGTTCTTCAAGTTTTTATTGATTTTGTCTGCCGAAGGATGCCAGCACTCATGTAGCTACCATGTCTCCCTAGGCTCCTCTTGGCTGCAACAGTTCCTCCGATGCTTCTTGTTTTGTATAACACTGACAGTTTTACGAACACTGGCCAGGTATGTTGCAAACTGCTCCTTAAGTAGGGTTTGTTTGATATTTATCCCATAATAAGAGTGGGCTATGGGTTTCTTGAAGCAAACAATACAGACAAACTGCCATTCATCATTATCATGTGAAGGTTACCTGTCACCACGATGATGTTCCACTGCTGGAGTTGGCCGTATCAGCTGGTTGTCCTAGGGCTTGCCTTCCCAGATGGAAAACCACTCTCACACACCATCCTGACTGTCCTCTTGGGAAGGCTGTCACTCTATGAGGTCTGAATATAATGGAGGGGAACCAGGTCGTACCTCCTTGAAGGAGGAGTGTTTATATAGATGTTACTTGGGAATCTTCTGCATAGGATATTTACATGCTATTTCCAAGGTGTCCATGATTATATAGTATATAACTACAGACTCCTAAACATTTATTTTCTATTTAGGTTGTAATCCAGTGGAGTTTTATACTTTTCATTTGGTTTAAATTCTCTAGTTTTAGGCATCAGGAACTCTTTTGGTCAGTTCTTGAGTTCCTTTGCCATAGGGTCAGTATAGTTTTCTTTTCTTTTCTTTTCTTTTCTTTTCTTTTCTTTTCTTTTCTTTTCTTTTCTCTTCTCTTCTCTTCTTTTCTCTTCTCTTCTCTTCTCTTCTCTTCTTTTCTCTTCTCTTCTCTTCTTTTCTCTTTCTCTGTCCCTTCCTTCCTTCCTTCCTTCCTCCCTCCCTCCCTCCCTCCCTCCCCCCTCCCTCTCTCTTTCTATAAACAAGATTTTCCTTCCATTTTACACTACAAGATGGTTTAAGACCATCTTGTATGTTTCCTGTTCTATTTCTAGAATCAATCTTTTTGTACAAGGATATGTTTCCTTTCACTGGGGAATGGTTCAAGAAACCACAATCTCAGTGACCAGTGCTCACTGCTTTTGTGACATATTGATTTTGACGCATTATAAGCAAAGCAAAGAAATATATGTGTGCATAGTAATTTATATATGCACATGTGTGTGTGTGCGTGTGCACACACACACACACACACACACACACACACACACATACACAGCTATCTATAGTTACATTGAGTCCAAGAAAACTCATCATACATGGATTTATTTTGCTTACCTTTAAACTCTGACTTTAACAGTGAGAAACCTGGATCCCACCATTCGCTATCCACTTACTTAATGGTTCAGTGCATGTAGAGCAAGAATGGCCACCTATATTCCTGTGAAACACAACTTTACCAACCAGAACACAATGCTCACATATGTACTACAGTTCAGTTTGTTGTTAGCGTTACATTTCTTGGTTTGGAAATTTTTCTTCTGAGATTTATAGTACAATTTGACTACTGGGTGAGGAAGCATGACAAAACCTGAATGTTATGTTTTACTTTTACTAATTTTTTTAACCGTGAAAGTATATATACTATGACCAATGTTTGCCACATATCTGTCATTACTGCCATATGTGGTGTATGATACAGATTCATGGCCATAAATGTTTCTGTAGAACTAGACTTGGTTGTGTAGTACAGTAATTCCAGGTTCTCAGGAGGCTGAGGCAGGAGGATCACAAATTCAAGACCTGCCCGGTCAACTTAATAAGACCCTGTCTCAAAATAAACAAAACAAAAAACCAAAAAGAGCTGGGGGTTAAAGATCAGTGGGTAGGGTGTATTGCCTCCTGTGCATGAGGTCTTGAGTTCAACCTTCAGTACCACCAAAAACAGTCAAACCCCCAAACACCAAAACATGCCCCCCAAATAACCATAAAACTTCTATATTTATTTATTTAGTTAGTTAGTTCTCCTCTTTCCTTGAACCCCTAACACCCACTAATCTTTTTCCTGTCTCTATAAACCTGAAGTTTTGGGAAT
Source organism: Onychomys torridus (assembly GCF_903995425.1). NCBI lineage: Eukaryota > Metazoa > Chordata > Mammalia > Rodentia > Cricetidae > Onychomys > Onychomys torridus. The sequence goes on along the minus strand of NC_050452.1, from coordinate 6,850,707 downwards.
GTCATATAAACCTGCCATTTTGGAAATTAGAATCATAAATGGTGTTTTCATACATCTTTTACTTAGAATATTCATTTTATGGCTCAAAAGCTCATTTCTTTTTGTTGCTGAGTAATATTTCATCATATAGACACACTCCAGTCTAGCTATCACCTATTAAAGACAGGACAGTTTGGTTACTTCTGTCTTTTTAGGATGGGGACAGTAGCTGAATGAAACTACAACATGCAAGTTTCAATATGGACTTAAGTTTTCAAATTGGTGGCAAAAATATCTAGGAGCATGATTGCTGGGTTGTACGATGATAGGTTTAACTTTGTTAGAGAGGGCCCGTGTCTTCCAAAATGACTGTACAATTCACATCCCCATCTGCAGGCACTGGGAATTCCTGCTTCTGTATACTGTTGGCAGGATTTTTTTTGGCATTCTAATAAGTGGATAATCATACTTTACTGCAGCTTGCACATAATCTTAATGACATGATGTTGACAGTCTTTTCATAGTTTTTGTGATTTTTATGTTTTCTTTTTTAGGTGATTGCTCAGATCTTTTGTTCTCATTTAAATTGGGCTATTTGTTTTCTTGATTTTATTTTTTATTTTTTGGAGACAGAATCTCACTGTAGTATGGGCTGACCTTGGGTTAGAAATCTCTATGTATCTGGGGATGACTGTGGTGGTTTGCATGAGAATGACCATTATAAACTCACGTGTTAGAATAATTTGCTCCCTGTTGATGTATGTTTGAGTAGGAGCTATGGCCTTGTTGGAAGGGATATGCCACTAGGGGGTGGGCTTTGAGGTTCCAAAAGACTCTTGCCATCCCAGTTACCTCTCTTTGTCTCCTGCTTGTGGATAAAGATGCAAACTCTCATCATGGACTGACTAACCCTCTAAAAGCATAAGCCCTATGTTGTGGACCAATCCTTTTCTACACTATGAATATGTATTACTCTCATTTGTTAATAAAAAGCTGATTGGCTGATAGCTGAGCAGAAAGACATTGAGCCAGACTAGGAGAATTCTGGGAAGAAGGGCAGAGTCAGAGAGTTGCAGGCATATGCAGAGAAGCAAGATGAGAATGCTATACTGAGAAAAGGTACCAAGCCATGTGCATTGCTGTAAGCAGGCTCCGTGCGTTGCCATAAGCAGACCCTGTGCGTTACCTTCACCGCACTTCATAAACTGATGAGTTTATTCCTTTAGTTCCAAATAAAATGTTCCCTGAGACTTTACTGTTTCAAAGTGAGTTATTGAAACTGTTGATATCTGTGGTGGATTTACACTATCTTTTTGTTTTGAATTATAGTAATTTTATTGTAGTCTGAGAACATTGTATTATTTCTATTATTTTAAATTTCTGTGTGTTTTATGGCTAGTATTAAGCTATTTTAGCTACTGTTCTGCCTAAGCCTGAGTAGAATGTGTGTTTTCCTATGCTATAGACATAAGATTAGCATTTGTACACTACCCTACCTACCTGAGAAAGCGTAGCTCCCAAAGTGATGATAACAGGTGACAGAGCTGTTGGGAGGTAGTGCAATCATTTTTTGTTTTTGTTTTTGTTTGTTTTGTTTTGTTTTGTTTGTTTTTTGTTTTTGTTTTTTTTTGAGACAGGGTTTCTCTGAGTAGTTCTGGCTGTCCTGGAACACTCACTCTGTAGACCAGGCTGGCCTTGAACTCACAGAGATCCACCTGTCTCTGCCTCCTGAGTGCTGGGATTAAAGGTGTGCACTACCACCGTCCTGCTGAGTCATCACTTCTTTAAGTATGAAGAGTTTTGAGCAAGAGCTGGAGAGACTGAACAGAAGTTAAGAGCACCTTTTGCTCTTGAGGATGACATTGGTTTGGTTCACAGCATCCACATGGTGGTTCACAACTATCATTCTGGGGAATCAGGCACCTTTTTCTGACCTTGTTAGGAACAGGCACATACTTGGTACATGAAGAAGCCTAATTTAACATTAGTGCAGCCATGACAGGCTGCAGGCTAACAACACTGGCACTAGGCCTCACCATTACAATAACCAGGAACAGTCACAAACTGTACCCTGCAGGGGAACCAATCAGAATTGAGACAAATACTAGATGGTCCAAGACATAAATGATAGCTTACATAACTTCTATAGAGGTTGCCAATTTCTTTGTGGCAATGCCAGTACCAGTCCTTGTTTGACAAGACTTCTGTTAACCTCACTCCTGTTCAATCAGGAGTTCAACTCCCATCTGAATCTGGAATTCCTCTTGCCCCCCCCCATTCCTTTACTCCTTAAAAACCCTGCCATAACTAAGTTCAAGGCTTTCCTTGATCCAACCGCTGTGTCAGAACGGATGGGAAGCCCAAGCTTGATCTTGCAGTAAGGACTCTTTACTTTTGCATACTAGCTTGGACTCCTGGTGATCTCTGGGGGACTCATACATGGAGTAAACAGTACACATACATTCTGCAGGTAAAACATGTACATAAAAAATAGTCTTAAATTATTTAAAAAAATCATGAACAAACACATACCACTGGATGTTATTTGGAGACATATGAATTACGTCTCCCTATGGACAGTATCGGGAATGTGTACTTTAGCACACTCTTTGACAAAAACAAGGAGTCCTTCTCAGAGTTCCTTCTCTCTTGATAGAAATTGGGCCAGATGAGAATCCAAGGCAGAGAATCTCAGGTTCTTAGTTATACAATATCTGACCCTATCAGGCTCACTACTGTCTTCAGTGGCTTGATGTAGCTTGCTCCTCTGAGGGTCAGTTACATTCTGGATGTTTTGGAAAGCAGAGGTCATCATTGTCCCATCAAGGCACGTCATTAGGAATTCCTTGCTTTAACTGAGTTGACAAGTCTGGGGCCACCCTACAAGGGTGTGGACTCAGGGCTGTGGCACAGGGCAGCCTCTTGGTTGCATATTTGACCAGCTTTCCCTGATTCTTGTCTCTGATATTTTTTTCTTTGTTTGTTTGTTTTTTGAGACAGAGTTTCTATGTGTAGCCTTGGAGCCTGTCCTGGAACTCACTCCGTGGACCAAGCTGGCCTTGAACTCATTGAGATCTGCCTGCCTCTGCCTCCCACGTGCTGGGATTAAAGGTGTGTGCCACCACCGCCTGGCTGGTCTCTGCTTTTCTACCCTGAGAAGGGTGAAATGATATACATGTTGGAAAAATCTATTCTCTTCTAATCTAGATAAACACCCACCTTCAGGAACTATCTCTAGTTTCTAACCCATAGTTCCATTACCATTATAGACTGATGATTGCATACTCAGAAACACATATAGGTTTGGAAAGGAGTGCAGCTGAGGAACTCTTTGGAATCCAGGGGACTCTAGCACAGTGGGGACCATTTGCTTGGCCATAGCTGGTACCTGTGGCTCAGAACCTGGGTGTTGGTGGCCCTGCAATCTCGGCCCACTGTTCAAAGCACTTTCAGGCTTTCCAGGGAGTGTGGAAATCCAGCTTTTAAAATGTTGGTGACTAATAAAAATCATTCCCTTGGAGAAGTCAAAGGAGTCCACAGCAGGTATGGCTTGAGAGCCCCTCTTCTGAGCCTCCATCCACGGCTCAGGCGATGTGTATTTCTGTAGTCTTCCATGTTGATTCACTTCTCCTCTGGTCCAAATATAGGAGGTAGTGCAATCTTAAGGGACCTTAAATCTTAGGGTGCTCTCATGAGTTGGATTAAACACTTTAGTGGGCTCCTTCACCCCTTTCCACTGTCTGGTGCCACAAAACAAATGTGGACTTCTTGAGCCAGGAAGGGGCCGTCAACAGCTATTGACTCTGATAGCCCTTCAATCTAGGATTTCTCAGAAGCCAGTGTCAGAGTGGGCCTCAGTTGTCCCTGGGGTACACCTGGAAGGGGGGCATCAACGGGGGGATTGTCTCCACTGGATTGGTCTGCGGGGTATTTTCTAATTAATTCTTCTTCTTCTTCTTCATTGGCTTAAATTTTGTTTTTGTTTTTCAAGACAGGGTTTCTCTGGCTGTCCTAGAACTCACTCTATAGACCAGGCTGGCCTTGAACTAAGAGATCATTGTGCCTCTGCCTCCCAAGTGCTGGGATTAAAGGCAGGTGTTGCCATGCCTGACTTAAATGTTTTATACAATAGATTTTGATTATATATTCTCTCCCCCTGCCATATCCTCCCAGATCCTCCCCATTCAGCCCTAAATGGGATGTCTTTTATCAAACTCCTCCCCTTAAGGCTCAGGGATCTATTTGGAAGAGGAGGCAGAAAGAGTGTTAGAGTCAGAGTTGATGGATGACCCCAAGGGTATTTTCTTAATTGATAATTGACGCAGGAGAGCCCAGTCCACTGTGGACAGTGCCATCCCTGCATAGATGGTCCTGGCTTGCAGAAGGAAGATAGCTGAGGGAGCCAGAGGGAGGCTAGCCAAACAGCAGCATTCCTCTGCTCTCTCTGCTTCAGTTTCTGCCCCCAGGTTCCTGCCCTGACTTCTCTCAATGACTGACTGTGATGTGAGAGTGTGATACAAAGAAACCCTTTCCTCCCTCAAGTTGGCTTGGGCAGGGTGTTGTCACAGACAGAAAACAACCACTGTTGTTTCTAAACTCTCCGGCCCGATGTCATGACAGCTGTTTGAACAGACTAAGTAAGATCCACTGTTGCAGGGTCAAGTGCTCCGTCAACGTTAACTCCATCAACCAGATTACGGCGCTCTTCAGGCTGACTATATTCTACTTATTTTCTGGTTGCTTGAGCTCTCAATTATTGAAGGAGAATAAATTTCTCCAATGGAAATAGTCGTATTTATTTATCTTCCCTGGAAGTTCTGCAAGCTTTTGTCTCACATATTTTGATGCTGTATTGTTTGTCAGGTCCTGAGATGTTAAGCTTAGGATGTTATTCCTCTGGAAAAATGGACTCACTGTGGACTCTCACAATTTCCCTTATTCTAAGGTGTCCACTGACTGAAATTGACACAGCTACTTCTTTTCACCGATGTTCTCCTGGCATGGAGTTTTCTGCTTTTAACTTAACTGGGTTTTACATTTACAGCAAATTTCTTATAGAGAGCGTTGCTTTTGTGTTTTTTATATGTGCTTTTAAAATTGGTGTATTTAGATCAATATCCACGTTAATGGATTACTGATAGAATTGGGTTAGTATCTGTGACGTCACTCTACTTCGTTCATCCTTTTTCTTCCTTCCTGTCAGTCCTGATTTTCACTGACATTTTGTATGATGTATGTGGGACTTAAGTGTTTAGTTTTACTCAGCATCTTAGCATATTGATTATATATTTTAAACAATGTTATTGAGTCTGGAAAGCCTGTTTATAATTTACCTATTTCTATCCCAAATAAAACCTTATCACTTCATACAAAGTACAGGTGCTTTACACTAAAATATTTCCAGTCAGTTATTCCCTCCTGTCCCTGATGACATCATTGTTACTTGTTTCACTTTGTGCATAAACAAAATCACACATTCATTATTAGAATTATTAAACAATTATTATTTAGATAAATTAAAAATAAATATAATAAAAAGCTTTTTCTCTTTATTTCTCTCCTGCCTTTCATTCTTTATCTAGGTCCATGTTTCTGAGCTGTATAGCTCTGTTTTTTATTTTTATCTTTTATTAAAAATTTTAATTTGTAAAGAATAGTATTTCAATACATTTTTAAGGATTTCATAAACACTGTACATACATTATTTCCATCCCTCCATCTGCCTGCCAGCTCCTCCGGTGTCCTCTCCTCTCCCTCTCAAGCTCATTGACGTCTTCTTTACTATTGCGTGCATGTGTATGTATGCATATATACGCACAACCTGCTGAGTTCATTTAGTGTTGCTCACATGGAGATGTGTTCAGGGCTGACCAAGTGGGACTGTTTAGCCTGTTGGAGGTTATCTTTCTTACACAGGGCAGGGGCTGATAATGAATTGTGTCCTTGTTCATCCGAGTCTTTATTTCTCTCTCACTTTTTAAGAAAAAAATCTGCAGATAACGCTGTCTTTCTTTACACACAAGCAGCTCACATTCCTCTTCCGGCTGCCATGGCTTTTCACGTATTTCTTATTGTTTTCCCTCCAGGTAAGCTGGGTCTGCTGTTTGCGCATTCTGCTTGTTCCTTATGAGTTCCCCCTTTGAATTTGTTTCTAGTTTGGGTAGGAACTGCCCACTGTAGACGTTCTGGGATTTATCGTGCTGCACGACGAGCTTCTTGGATGTGTTAGCCACTAAATTCCGTTGACTTCTTGGTCATCATTACTTCAGATATCTCTTTGCTTGCCTTCTTTCCATTCCTCTGAGATGTTTTGAAGTCATCTCATAACTTTTTGATATACTGTTCCATTTTTATCATTTTCCCTTGTATTTTAGTATGGAAAATTTCTACGGAAATGATGTCCTTCACTGACTGCCATCATCCCTTCGACAAGCCCGTCAGAGGCATTCTCTATCTCGAATGCAGGACTCCTTATTTTTTTACTTTACTTCTGATTTTTTTAAAAATGCAATTCCACTTGGCTCACTTCACCTGCTTCAGGATACTCACATTTGCCCTGGAACCTTTAACAAATCAATTAAAATTACTTTAATTTCTCTGTGAAGTAATTCCCCAATATGTATCATGTCTTGAAAAATTAAGGTTTTTTTTTTTTTTTTTTTTTAATTTATTCTGTACTGAGTTTACTAGTGAGCCTAGGTTTTGTTTCTTCTGGATTTCTTTCTGTGTTAGCTTCTCTTCTGGCTTAGGAACATTCTGTTTCTTTCCAATGAAGATAATTTCAATGGGACAGAAAGAGTTTATTAACCCAGCCAAAAGTTTGTCAGGATGGAAGCACAGCTTAGACACTTTGCTTAACTTGATATGATCAATGACCACAGAACTTACATGTAAATCCTTCATTTCTGCAAGATTCTATGCATTTTCTGAGCACATAGTACAGTTTTCTTTCTCCCTCCCTACTTTCCTTCCTTCCTTTCTTTCTTTTTTCTTTTGACTTTTTGAAACAGAGTTTCTTTGACAGTGTGGAGAGAATTCTTAGAGTGAACATGAAAATTTTGATGAGCATGATTTTTTAGGGTTTTTTGTTTCAAGTAAAAAGCCAGTCATTTCCACAGATCACCACAGGCTGTTCACAGGAAGAGCAGCCCAGGACATGACCTAGTCTGCTTCCAAGAATTACTTTGTTTCTTCTCCATATTTTCTGTTTTTATTTCTTCTTTAGTTATTAATTTCTTTTCTTGTTCTTTAAGCATACCTCTCTCCTGACTTTTTGTTGAAAACTAGAGCCAGTGTTGTGTAGAGTCTGGAGCAGGGCCCCTCCCTGAGACTGGAGGTGTTGTGTGTGGTGTGGAGCAGAGGCCCCTCCCTGAGACTGGAGGTGTTGTGTAGTCTGGAGCAGGGCCCCTCCCTGAGACTAGAGCTGTTGTTTAGTCTGGAGCAGAGGCCCCTCCCTGAGACTAGAGCTGTTGTTTAGTCTGGAGCAGGGCCCCTCCCTGAGACTGGAGCTGTTGTGTGTGGTGTGGAGCAGAGGCCCCTCCCTGAGACTGGAGCTGTTGTGTGTAGTGTGGAGCAGAGGCCCCTCCCTGAGACTGGAGGTGTTGTGTGTGGTGTGGAGCAGGGCCCCTCCCTGAGACTGGAGCTGTTGTGTGTAGTGTGGAGCAGGGCCCCTCCCTGAGACTGGAGGTGTTGTGTGTGGTCTGGAGCAGGGCCCCTCCCTGAGACTGGAGGTGTTGTGTAGTCTGGAGCAGGGCCCCTCCCTGAGTGTAGTTAGAGTTTTTCTGCCTGACCCAGTCAGGACAAATCTCTCTTACCCGCCAGTCCCACAGTCGCTCAGACCCAACCAAGAAAGCACACAGAAACATATTGCTTATAAACTGTATGGCCGTGGCAGGCTGCTTGTTATCTACTTCTTCTCTCTTAAATTAACCCATTTCTGTTAATCTATACTTTGCCACATGGCTCGTGGCTTACCAGTGTCTTTACATGTTGCTTCTCATGGCGGCGGCTGGTGGTGTCTCTCCAGCCTTCTACTTCCCAGAATTCTCTACTCTCTTGTCCCACCTATACTTCCTGCCTGGCCACTGGCCAATCAGAACTTTATTTACACAGAGCAATATCCACAGCACTTCCCCTTTTCTTTTTTTTTAAGGAAGGTTTTAACTTTTATATAGTACAATTACATATAACAAAACAATTATCAAGCAAGAATTACAGTTACATTATTAAAGAAGATATCTTATCTATCTTATATTTGTGAGTCTAAGGTAATATTTCTAACTTATCTTTTATCATAATTGAGGAAATTATAACTATCTAGTCTTCAACCACATCAAAGACCTCAGAAGGATATAATATTACCTGAGAACCAGGAGAAGGATGTAAGCATTTTTCAGGAGTCTTGCAAGAGTAGACAGAGACAGCTGGCAGCCTGGACAGTCACCTAATGCTCCTTTGTAAAGTTGGGGCATTTGTCTTCAGACCACAGGGCTAGAGTCTCTCGGTCACTTCTTTCAGTGTCCTGTAGAATGTCTGGCAGTTTCCTCTGTGAAGCAGGAACCTGAAGGACCATTTTGTCAAGCAAAGTTTAGTGGTCACCTTTCTATGGGTCCTGCATGTCCAGTCGATCAAGCAGTCCAGGCAAGAACAGTTTCTTGCCCAAATGGCTATTTTTGCCAAGGTGAAGACAAATTCCATATGAAGTGTCTTTAATGCCCATCCTCCTCTCTGAAGTAAATCAGTGCTGCCAGGAGCAGACATGTCTCACTGTCCAGAAAGTCTAAATTTTAAAAATATTTTAAATGCCATATTCTGTAGGTCTTTGAAGTATTTGAAGATTACCTATCTATCTGAAATATGTCTATGTATATCTAGAAGACTTAACTAACATGGCTACGAGTATGATTATCATAGATGACTAATTATTAATCTATTTTTAATTATCCATTTCAATTTAAAATGAGCTATAAACATAATACCTTAAACACGATTAGAAATATACACACAGTATAACAAAATTAACTTTAAGGTTGTATCAATAGACTAAAGTCTATACCAATGTAAAACATTTTCAACAGGTTGTTGCTCTTTAGAAGTAAGTTCCTTAAACTACCCTTTTATCCTATTATATCTATATCACATCCCCTTTTTTCTTTAGAAAGAGATCGTGTTTATAATCAATCTACTTTAAAGAAAAATATTGGTTTTTCTCTGTCCCACACCAGAGGGCTCTTCTGATTTGGGACATAAGAATGTCTTAACCTTTTCTTTTAGCAATATGTCTGGGTTTAGAGAAGGAGTGAGCCAATTCCATCTCCAAAGCCAACTTGATAATTTTGGGAATGTGGGCGTAGTTTCTCTTACTACTTCCTGCTGGAGGGGGGCGCTATATCTTATGGGGACACAAAGAAAATTTTAGGATTATGGAGAAGTCCATTAGGGTGAACCTCTGAGCCAGTTGCCTTGAAACCATTCTGGATGTTGGATCATCTGGCCCATTGTGTCATTGGAGACCTTTCAGGTGGTCTTGGCTGATCAAACTTGATGTATCTTAATCTTGAACAAATCCACAGCCTCTGGTTTTCTGTGGAAACAAAAGCAGAGACTCCTTTCCAAAGCAACATATCCTTATATCCAAATTTTGAAGTCAAGGTACCTTTAAAATTTACATATTTGTTTAACTCAACAGCTTTTATGATCAAATCATTTTTTGTAGTTAAAAATCCCAAAGACAACATAAACCAGATTCTCTGTGTAATATCCATCTTTGTAACACTGAAACGCTGCTGTGGCTGCTGGCTCCGCCCACCTCAGCTTCCCAACATGGCGGTGGTACAGTTTACCGCCAGCTCTGGGTCTGGAGCCATGTGTACCATCGACTATCAGAAGCAGTTCTATCAAAGCAGCGCATAGCCCAGAAATCCCCCCCTTTTTTTCCCTAACTCGCAAAGGCTAAATCCACCATGCAGCAGAGCAAAGTGTTGCTTGTAGATTCCTCATTCCGGCCGCACTGCAGGTCAGACACACACGCCCGGAACCCGCCACAGTAGCTCAAACCGGCAGGCTGCCGCTAACTTGAGGGAGACAACTAGGAAGCTGTTTTTAGCTCCATCTTAGAATCTTTTTTCTCAGGTTTTAGGTGGAAATTCTTGCGAACACGTTGGGCGCCATTTGTAGTTAGAGTTTTTCTGCCTGACCCAGTCAGGACAAATCTCTCTTACCCGCCAGTCCCACAGTCGCTCAGACCCAACCAAGAAAGCACACAGAAACATATTGCTTATAAACTGTATGGCCGTGGCAGGCTGCTTGTTATCTACTTCTTCTCTCTTAAATTAACCCATTTTTGTTAATCTATACTTTGCCACATGGCTCATGGCTTACCAGTGTCTTTACATGTTGCTTCTCATGGCGGCGGCTGGCGGTGTCTCTCCAGCCTTCTACTTCCCAGAATTCTCTACTCTCTTGTCCCACCTATACTTCCTGCCTGGCCACTGGCCAATCAGAATTTTATTTACACAGAGCGATATCCACAGCACCTGAGACTGGAGGTGTTGTGTGTAGTGTGGAGCAGAGGCCCCTCCCTGAGACTGGAGCTGTTGTGTGAAGTCTGGAGCAGGGCCCCTCCCTGAGACTGGAGCTGTTGTGTGTGGTGTGGAGCAGGGCCCCTCCCTGAGACTGGAGGTGTTGTGTAGTCTGGAGCAGAGGCCCCTCCCTGAGACTGGAGCTGTTGTGTGTAGTCTGGAGCAGGGCCCCTCCCTGAGACTGGAGGTGTTGTGTGTGGTGTGGAGCAGGGCCCCTCCCTGAGACTGGAGCTGTTGTGTGTGGTGTGGAGCAGGGCCCCTCCCTGAGACTGGAGGTGTTGTGTGTAGTCTGGAGCAGGGCCCCTCCCTGAGACTGGAGGTGGCTTCCTCCTGCACTTGTGTCCTGTCTTCTGTAGCATCCAGTGTCAAGACAGTTTAATTTTTGTAGTTTCCCTTTGCTTTAAAATTTTTTTTTTATTATTATTATTTTGGCTTGCCTCCGTAATTCTCCTTCAGGAAATTTTCACCCCACATGATCTGATGTTGTGCTACCGCAGAGCCGCTGTGTGATGTTATGGCAAGAGGTGTCTTAGTCTTCTATGGGGCAGGCTGTGATCCATACAACTGTCTGTTAGTTCCTTACCCCTGGGGTAAGAAAAGTTAGGGCTGCCGCTGCTTAAGCATTCTTCCCTCCATGGGAGACGGCTTTAGCAAAATGCCTTTTCCTGGAGAACAGTCCTTCCTTGGTTTAGAGAACACATTTTCTTTTTTTTTTTTTCAAATCAAATTTAAAGTTACTGTCAAAATTATTTTAAAAATACATTGTTTCATGTACACACCCCTGTGCCTTGCCTGTATCTCCCAGCCTTCACCTTCCTCCTCTGCTTCACGGGTCCCTTCCTGCCCCTGAGAGAATGATTTGCCATACATATTTCAAAATTATGGCTTTCTCCCACCACCACCTCTGAGGAGTTCTTTCTTGGCTCTTCCCTGTGAGAATCTGGTGGTGCTCCTGGAAGTAAAACCCACAAAAGTGTGGTGACCCCACTAAAACAGTCTCCCAGGAGTTACTCACTCTCTAGAGAGCTCACATTCAACCTCCCCAAATTTCACCAAATTGCTTTTAAAATGTTTGTTCTAGATTGTGACTCCAGAGATCTCTGCTGCAGGCAAGCCTGTCTTGGTTAAGACTCAGAGATCTCTGCTGCAGGCAAGCCTGTCTTGGTTAAGACTCAGAGATCTCTGCTGCAGGCAAGCCTGGTTGGTTGTGGTTCTTTGTTCTCACTTGTGAAGGTAAAGGCCCAGAGAATCTCAGAGGTACAGAGGCTTCTATTTCAAAGTCATTTTTTTTTTAAATCAGAAATTTGAATAAAAAATAATGTAAGTATATTTGGTTTTGAAAAACCAAGGGGATGACAAAGTAAATTAAAGTTGAAATCCAAGTTGCCAACTCACTGAGAAAATCCCAATGAATCATAAAATAGAACAAATGTCCATACCATCAGCCATCGAAGAACATGATGTTGTTTGAGTAACCAGCCACTTATACAAACAAAATTTTTGTTTTGGCCCAACTTGAGCTATACTTATTTCCAGTGGCAGCCATATTATTGCCAGTGTGGTATGCTAGATAAAAAATTGTGTTTCCCTAAAAACTAAGGAGCTGACAACATCTAGCATGTGCTATGAAAACTCAAGACAGAAGAACAAATGCTCTTTATAAAAGAAAATTGCAGCCAGATGGTGGTGATGCACACCCTTAATCTCAGCACATGAGAGCCAGAGGCAGGCAGATCTCTGTGTGAGTTTGAGGCCAACCTGGTACACAGAGTGAGTTCCAGGACAGCCAGGACTACATAAAAACACTGTCTCAAAAGACAAAAAAATAAAATAAAATAAAATAAAAAATTTAAAAAAGGAAATTGCTATCTGCTATATTTTGCCCAATGAGAGAGGATACAAAGTAGACAAATAAGTTGAAATGTAAACTAGAATTGGATCACATGTTTTTAAATATGTGGAGGATTGATGAGTCCGTTCATTGTATCAGAGTTGTAGCTCTAATACTCAGTTGGACTCTTAGTGACCAGAAACAGCCAGTGCCGTTCCCAAGCATGTCTCCTCTGGCTGAAGTGAGCGCAGCTCTCACACCCTGGTTACTGTCGCTCATGAATTCCCATCAGGCAGCTGTAAAGCTGGAAGAAAACCATGGAATATAAAGGGACACATTAGCATGTAGAGGCTGGCGCCTGCCCATCTGCACATGAAAGGTCACAAGAAAGATATTTGCCACGAGGAGCAGCAAGTTACAACCAGTCTCCAGATCTGTACCTGTCAGATAGAGGTGACACCTGTGACAGGTACATTCTTCTTTCCACATGTCTTGTGCCAAATCCGATGTGCTCACAACAGCATGGTGGCCAAGGGTCAAAGGCTTCGCTTTCAGTGTGGAGACACTCAGAGGCCCTGATGGAAAGTCCCTTGGAGTCACCTTTTCAGGTGTGTACCATGCAAGAGAGCCAGAGCAGCAGGAGGCTTCTTCAAGCCTTGTCAGAGGATAGGCTGGAGAAGTCATGCATGGCGACACTCGGCATCCTTGGTGCTCAACGCTCCCGTCCCTTCCTGATTTGGCCACACAGGTGCTTGCTGCCTGTGTGCTCTCCTAATGCTCCTAGTGGTGGGAAGCCATCTGGAAGGGATGAGAATGGGGAGTTTCAGAGCATGGGGACTTTCAGAAGTTTTCCTGAAGAGTTGGGACTAGAGATTAGATTGTTCCTTAGGGTTTAGGGGTATTCAGAAAGGAGAGACCATTGAGAGAAAACAGAATTTCTAGAATTCCTTTACCAGGTCTTGGTGAGCACTTAGAATTGCATTAGGCAACCCAAGATCAGCATTGGCTTTCCCAAAGCTGCAGGCTGTTCCTAAAGGACAGGAGGGTGGCTCTGCACCTTTACATGTGCAGTCACATGACTGATACCTAATCTCTAGAGAGCAGATTTTTTTCCCCTGAGGATAGCTTTGTAGGGACTCATGAACATTTTCTTGTGACCTTTCTTGAGACCAAGGGCAAGTATGAGATGTTTGCAAGGGACAGTGTGGTCTGAGGCTTCTGAAACAGAGATTTTGGTGACACTTCGGCAGAGAGCCAAGAGGCCCAGGAGGTGCATCGTAGCAGCTGACCCTGACCTTCTCAGGACAAGAGATGATTCATAGTACCACTATGCAGTTATAAGGGTGTTAGACAGTGTAGCTAGTTTCTGTTTTAAATTTTGAAGACATAATACATCTGATAAAGCAACTTGCCTTCCTCCCTGTGGTGGTCTGAGTGAGAATGGCCCCCATGGGCCCCCATATTTGAATACTTGGTCCCCAGTTGGTGGAACTGTTTGGGAAGGACTAGGCCATGTCATTGGGGGCAGGTTGAGGTTTTGAAAGGCTCTTACCATTCCTGCTGTCTCTCTCCCTGCCTCTTGGTTGTGTCTCAAGATGTGAACTCTCAGACACTGCTTCAGCACCATGCATGCCTGCCTGTTGACATGCTCCCTGACATGATGGTCACAGGCTCTAACCCTCTGAGACTGTAAGCCCAACTTAAATTCTTTCTTTCATAAGTTTCCTTGGTTATGGTATTTTATCACAGCAGTGGGAAAGTCACTAAGATGCATTTGTTCTTCCCTCCCTCTCTCCCTATTTCCTTCTCTTCCTCTTTCATTTTCTTTGTTCTTGTTTTCTCTTTCTCACCCCACCCTCTTTTTCTCTTTTAGTTCAGTGTGAGAAAGCTCAGGACCCTGGACCTGTGGCCTCTCTGACTAAAGATCCCTCACTAAAGCCTGAGCATGGCTTTGCTTTGTTTCTAACCCATTTGTTCTCTGGATTTCTTCAGAGTTTGGTGGACACCGTCTGTTCTTTCTGGAAGAATACTGATACAAACATACGAGTTGACAGAAGAGCTTCTTTGCTTAAAGATGGAGCCCAGGACACAGGCTTTGAGAGCCGGGCTAGAGCCAAATAGAAACTTTTGCAGACCCAAAGGAAAAGATCAGAAAGCCTGAATTATGATGGAATGAAAAATGAGGCCTGGTGAGGCCTGACCTCGTGAAAATTAGTGGTCTATGACACTGGAAAGACTTCGGCTGGTGTCGGAGGCTGCCACTTCATACATAGACTTTATCGGGCCACTGACCTCCCTTTGGCCCATGTTTCCTCATCAGTAAGATGAGAAGACCGGTGTGCACAGGCTGTTACTCACATTAAATCAACCATGTGCACAGCACCCAAGCCCTTGCCTTTTCATTCCCCAGCCTTTTGTGTGAGGCTGGGATAAATGTGTTGTAAATGCCCGGGGTCTTCAAATCTCTGGGAAGACATGGATGCTCATGCCTTCTTTGGAAACAATTCTGGCACCCTGGGGACTTGTCCGGAAATTCTGCTCATGTTCGAGCCTGTTTAAGGGGCTTTCACTTTCATCTTCAGAAGCCAAATGCCAGGGGCTGCTTTTAATGAAACCAAATCCTTCTTCAGTCTGTGTGATTTGGGGATTTGCTTCCCCAGCCTGGGCACAGATCGGATACATTCTGTTTTCTTTATTTTCCAAGTGACCCCAGAACACTTTGTGATTCTAAAACTGACCTATTGGGAGGAACCAAATAAACTCTTCAGCCGCAGCCTTTTCTCTGAACATACTGGGAATGATCTGACTGCACACCCATCATCTGGTTTGCGGCTCCCAAGTGGGACCGGCTAACACAATAATCATGCACCTCTATATTCTGGGAAGGTCCTGCATTGCGCCCTTGACATGGTAAAATCCTCGTTGCCACAAGTGATTCAGGAGCCATATGGGAGAAATAGGTGAAATCACAGAGAAAACAAAACCAAAACGATTTCAAACAAATATAAACACCCTTTGGCTTTCAGGGACCATGAACCCAGTTTCCGTTTCCCATTGATGCATGATAACTACCTCTCTAAAATGGAGCAGCAGGTTAGCACAAAAATTGCTTGGTTTGGCATTTTTATGTGAAGTTATTTTGGGCATGAGGAGCTTTATAGCAATACAAAATTCGTATATTGGATCTGACTCTCAATGCCTCTCCTTGCCTTCCTGCCCTTCTCTTTGGACTTCTGCAGTTAAATCGTGTCCAGTTAGCTTTGTGGGAGGAGCCAGCCATCTGGGGTGTCCCCCATATCTATGTCTTCTGCATTTCAGTTTGGTGTAACTCATCTGAATCCTACTTTCTTTACGTGGAACTGAGGGCTTGGTTTCTACTATGTGTGACTTTTTCTTCTACCGCACCACTGTTAGTAAAGGAGCTGGCAGGCAGAGGTGTGTGATTTTAGGTAGACGTCTCTGTGGCTTGTTTTCTTGTTCATAGGATGAGAGCAGTGAATGTATCTACATCCAAAGGCTGTTCTCAATGAAATAGTGCACACGAGAACACAGCACACTGCTGCCGTAGTGAAAACATGAGGGGGCATAACCCATGTCCCCCCACTCCACATTGGTTTGTCGGATGAACAGATTATCAGTGGCCCGACTATTTTATGCAGGGAAGGTTAACAATGGCTAATCCAACAGTTTAAAAATTGTAAAAAAACAAAAGCATTCTGTTTTCTCTGTGCTCAAAAACTGTGTTAACTGTGCCCACATCTCTTGGCCAGAAAATTTCTTCCAATCTATTCTACGTGACAGATGCCAGGGCAGTCATCTGGATGCTTTCATCTTCCCACTGTCCCTTCTTCAGAACCTTCCTCTGTTCCGCAGGGCTGCTTCGTCTCTGTTGGTCGTCTGCATCCAGGCCAGTCCTCAGTGTGTATCCCAACGTCCATGCTTTGCCCTGTCTGCTGTATTGACATTTCACAGATTCACAAAGCCTCAGTTCAAGTGAAGCCTTTTCTGCAAAGCTTCCTTGATGGCACCAGCTCACCATCGCCTTTCGCTCCTTTGAACCACCATAGGCTCTAGCTGTCATTAGTTTGGTGCTGTCTGAACTCACTGTAAATTCATAAGAGCAAATCGTCCAAGCATCTTCAGCCATGTGCAGCCAACCAGCTCCATCTGTCTTCTCAACTTAGGCTTCTTCTGCCACATCCTTTACCTACTACCTCTTTCTCACTAGCAGCCTGGACTCCCACTTCCGGGGAAGACAGAAACAATCAAATGTGTCCCTCTGTTCTTCATGCTTCCTGCATCAGAAACTACTTGTTGTCCAGGGGAAGGGAAGGTAGCAAGGCTCTGGTCCTAAGGAAGGCTAGCCTGGCCCTTTGCTCCACACTCCACTCACTGGCCTTCCTATGAACCGTATCGCATCGCTGGTTTTTCTTTGTCTGCAGGCCTTTTTTGTTAGCATGCAAGAATTCTCTTGGATATTGCTTAGTATTTAATATCTATTGCTTGAGGCTACTCTTACACCAATTTCTCTGCTTGCTTTCTTGGCAATTCAAGAAAAATCTCTGTATAATGATTGTTTATACTTCTGTACTTCTTTTATTGTCCACCCACCTCAACTGAGTTCCAACCTATTAAATTCAAACTGCTCTTTCCAACTTGGCCACTCATCTCTTTCATTTCTCTGCCTTCATCCCACTCAGCTCCTTGTTTATATTCCAGACATTGGTCAGACCTTTCTTCTGAATACCTTCATCTCTAGGCTTCCATGACACCTCATCCTCCAGGGTTTTTCCTTTCCTCACAATCATAGTCTACTTTTCCTGAAAACCTATACTGGTTCTTCTTTCTCTGGTGTATATTAGTAAGAGTTCTTCAGACCAGAGAAAACGAAGCACTCACACACACACACACACACACACACACACACACACACACACACACACACATTTATCTGTAAGAATGGTAGTAAATTGCCCAAGCATTTTCAGACTCCATAAATTAAGGAGAGAGGTCGAATTATGTGGAAAACACAGAAGCTGAGTTGTTTCCACCTGAAGCTAGAGATCCAGGGATTCCAGTGGCAGACCTCAGTTTAAGTACAAAGACTTGAAAAATTGGGGAGCTGATGGCTTAATTTTCAGTTTGAGGCCAAGGCCTGAAGCACCTGTGCAGTCCCTTGGTCTGCAGGTCAGATAACCTCTTATTCTGATATCTAAGGGCAGGGGAGGGTGCATGTTTCAGCTGCTCGACAGGGAATCCACCTTCCATCTACCTTTATTTTCCTTCCAGGCTTTAGCTACTTGGATGGTGCCCTCCTCCAATAGATGAATGGCTCTTCCTCACTCAGGCCATTGATTCAGATGCCAATCTCTTCGAGGAAACACCCTCTCAGATATCCACCTCCCCTCAAACATGCTGTACCAGACTTTAAGGGAAACTGGGTTTCCCTTAACCAGTCAGTTGACATGTAAAGTTAATAACCCACAGATGGAATATTAGCATATTTTTTTTTTTAGCCAAAGTTCTATTGCTGTGAGGAGATGTCATGACCACGGTAACTCTTATGAAAGAAAACACTAAGTTGGGACTTGCTTACAGATTCAGAGGTTTAGTCCATTGTCATCATGGTGAGGAGCATGGTGGCATGCAGGCAGACAGGGTTCTGGAGAGGTAGCTGAGAGTTCTACATGTGGATAGGATAGGCAGGCAGCAGGAAGAGAGAGAGAGAGAGAGAGAGAGAGAGAGAGAGAGAGAGAGAGAGAGAGAGAGAGAGAGAGACTGGGTTTAGCTTGAGCATTTGAAACCCCAAAGCCCAGTGACACTTCCTCCAACAAGGCCTTCCAAACCATTATCCCTGTCAAGTGTTGCAGCTCTCCAATGACCAAGCCTTCAAATCTATGAACCTATGGGCCATTCTTATTCAGACCACCACAGACGTACCAGAACCAGAGTTGCTTCTCTCTTAGTCTGCCCTTTCCTCCTGGTGATTCCACAGTGGCAAAGAGCTTTGGCTGCCTTCCTGATGACTTCTTACTACTGCTCTTAAGCTCACTGTTTAATACTAGATTCTTCTGCTCAGCCACCCCTTTGGTATTCTTGTGTGGCTAAAGGGGCTTCCACAGCAGAGCTGAGCAGACTCAGCTGTCCTCATTTCACTCATCCCTGCTGTGGTTATGTCCCTTCTGTGTTGCAGGAGTCATCACCTAACTGGTCTCTCTACTTCATCTTGCTTTCACACAGCATCCAGAGTAAGATAGAAATCAGGTCATGTGACTTCCTAGGGCCCAAACTCCACTAGCTTTCCTGTTCTTTTGCCATTGAGGTTCAGGCAAGTCTGCCTAGCTTTTCCTTGCTTCCACACTGGGCTTCCCTAGGCATCTCCATCTGTCTCCTCGTGGTCTGCTTGTGCTGCCTTGCACTTGTCCCTGATATACTTTGCTCTGAGGTCTTTACACTTTCTGTGTCTTTTCTGGAAAATGTTTTTCTAGATTTGTCTCCATCTTATGGAATCGAGAAAGAGCTATCAATCTGTCAACCCTGTCTGTGTCCAGGCCAGGTGATGGAGACTTCCATGTCATTATCCCAACAATGAGAAGGGAGGCCATTTTTCATCACACCTCCATTTGGTTTTCATTGTAGTGTGGATCATGTCCTGATGCTCTTTCTTGCTTGTTGTTATTTTCTTGTCCATGATTTTCTCTTCCATCAGGGAGTGATGTCTTTGGAGAGTGTGACCTTCATATTATGTCTCATAATATTCACATTCTCTGGCCTACAAAAGGTCTTTAATACATATTTAAATGAGTACATCCAGACTATGCAGTGATATGTATTTCTGGTTTTGCCTCGCCTCATCTCCCTGAGCTAAACTTTTAAGATAAACTGGGGTAAGAATATGGTAAGTCTCAAATAGGCAGATGGCTTCCCAGGCCAAGATGTGAGTGTGAGGGAACCATATATTAACAGATCCACAACTGGAGTGCTTCAGAAGGAGGGACTGGACAGAGCCCAGAACCTTGGGATAGAAAAGGCCTGAAGCAGAGGCTACCCTGACCTCTTGTCCTTGCACCCTCAGCTTCCACTGCTGTGAGATCAGAGCAGTTAGTCAGATGTGATAGAACATTCAGTTATAAACATCATGAACACACAGCCCTAGCTGCTGCCCTTCACATGGGTAGGGTCCCCTTTACATCAGCCTGGTGAGTTTGGTGTGCTGTGGATCCTCTGGGTGATGGATTTGCCCTTTGGGTGCAGACAAAATGAGTCTTCTGAGCCTTTGCAATGGATTGTTACTATATCACTAGAGAACAAAGACCATTTGGAAAACTCTTAAGAAATATACTACCAATTCCTGTGGGCAACTACATCTTTTTATTATTTCTGCATTTGCTAAGCCTTAAACTCCCCATTCACTAAGCAGGTTTTGAATCCTACTATGTGTCAATTCCTTCTTAAGTCTCAGGATACAGCTATGTGCTCTGACAAGGTCTTTATTACTTTGGCACACAAGGTCTAGAGGAGAAGACATTATGTGTAAGTGAAGGAATTAGAGAGTGTGATGATCTCAGAAAGTATTAATGGACATGGAACAACAAGCCAGGTCCTGTTGATGGGGATCAGGAGTGGGAAACATTAGCTTTGTGAGTCAGGGAAGGCCTCTTTGAAGCGGTCAGTTTGAGCTTAACTTTGAATAGGAGTATAGGAAAGAGGTCATGGGTGATTCATAGGGAGAAGCTTTACCCATCTTTCTCTGAATGAAAATGCCAAATTTTGGTTGAAGAGTGGGTAGAAGGAATGATAGGAGTCATTCCTATAACACATACCATCTAAGACTAGGGTTGAGTTGGTATTGGTCATAGAGTGAATTGTACCTTCATATGATGACCTCCTAATCTAAGTACTTTATAATACAGCTGTATTTGAAAATGTGGTCTTCTAGGAGGCAAAATGAAATGTGTCACTAGGATGAGTGTGTCCCTGAAGAAGATATTAGGGCACAGACTTGCATGGTGGTGGGAGTGGGGGTCATATGAGGACAAGGGACAAGATGGCTATTCAAAAGCCAAAGAGAAAAGCCTCAGAGGAAACTACCTTTACCAGAACCTTGTTCATGGTTGTCCATCCCCTTTTAGAACTGTGAGGAAATAGATTTCTGTTGTTTAAATCACCTAGACTGTGGTAGTCTGTTGTAGAAGCCTACGATGGTTAATTTTCATGTCAATTGAACTGGAATTTAGGATCACCAAGGAAACACACTTCTGGACGTGAATGTGAAGCAGTTTCTGGAGAGATCAGGGAGGATTCACTCTGAATGTGATCCCATTGTCTGGTGGTGTTCCAAACTAAATAAACAGGAGAAAGGGAACTGAACACTGACAACCTTTCTGTCAGTTTCCTAATTACAGCTATAATGTGACCAACTTCCCTATGCTCTCACAGCCAGGTCTACCCTTCCCACCAGACTTCCCTACCAGACTTCCCTTACCCTGAGCCATAACAAACTCCCACTCTTTAGTTGCCTCTGTCCGTGATGAGAAAAGTAGCTAATAACTAAAGTCAGCAAATTAAAACACTGTCGGAAGTGTTTTCAACTGAGGCAGTCTTGGAGAATGCAAACCGAATGGCCATCATAAGTCACTGGTTATCCTTCTGTCCGACCTGTGATACTTCAGCCTTCTCTTTCCCAGCATCTGTGGGTTACAGCCTGTTGACATGGAGTGTCTGAGGAGCTGCCACCTGTGCTCACCACTATCCTTCCCAGGATTTGAACCACTGACCTCCCCATTACAAGTGAGTCAGGTTACTGACAAGCACTTTTCCTCGCATGCCCAGACGGCTAGTATATAATTAGCTGTGAGTTACAGTAATGATGATGGTGATGTGAGGTGCTCAAGGGCCTTTGGAATTTGAGACCTATAAAAGTATAACTTATTATTATTATTATCATCCTCATTACTATAATCAGGCACAAGATACAGATACCTGGATAAATTTTTTTTTCACTAAAGCAATGACACTTAATCACAAAAGTATCTAAAAATCTTTATTTTTCTCACTTTAGAAATGTGATGATTAAGTGTTTTCATGATAATTAAAGAAACCTTACAAATTCAGGCGTGACCTGCAAAGAAGACAGATGTCTTTTTCTTTTAACTGTCCTTTTTCTTGCTGGTGCCTGTTAAATACCTATGAGGCCTGGGCTTTTGGCACTTTGTGTTGGAGACAGGACACTGGAGACATCTGTTTTGGAAAAAGGAAATCATCTATAAAATATAATCTGCCTCTAATAGCGTGCCTACAGACAGTGAGCAACTTCCAGAAGATGTGTCGTTGGGCTATGCCCTCTGTACCTGGAGAGCATGCTGTATGAATAAGGCAAGCTTTATTACTTAGAAAATGCAGTAAAATTTGAAGCCAATTTGAAGGGTGTGTGCAAGCAAGCAGGTAGGGCAGGTGTTATAAGGAGCCATTCAACTGGCTAAGGCTGTCACCACTGGGGAAGGATGCCACCTGAGACAATGGGCCTTTGTCTTTCCTGCTCTGGGCTCTTCCCTGTTTCTTTCTCCTCTCCCTCCCTTCTCTTTCCATTGTCTTTCCTTTCATTTTAGTTGAGTTGTAAGGGTGTAAAAGACAGGAGAGGTAAAATCTGTCTGTCAGTACCATTCACCCAGGACCCCCTTCCCCAGGACAAGGAAACATCTGATGGGCTAATGTAGAAAAAAAATCCTTATTTCTTCCTTTCCTCTCTTTAGTCCTACTGGGTTTTGCTCACAAGCCAAAGAAGGAACAGAATAAACCAGATTTCTGAGGGATCTTTCACAGCTTAAAGCAAATTCTGAGGAAATATGGTAATTCTGAGAAGCCTTAATTAATATCTGACTAGTGGATTCCGTACCGGGGGACTGGTGGGGAGGGCAAACCAGAAACAGAACTCTTCTGTCCGAAGGGCCAGAGGGCTGCGAAGCCAGTGCAGGTGGAGGAAGGGAGGGAAGGAGGGAGGGATGCAGAGAGAGAGAGAGAGAGAGAGAGACAGAAAGACAGAGACAGAGAGAAGAAGAAGGAGAGAGACAGCATAGACTCCTGGCTCTGCAAACAGCAGGGTCCATGGAACACATCAACTGCTCAGGTTTACCCACAGGGCCTTTGCCTCCTGTGACCTTCAGCTCTCTTTTCTATGAGGCGGGTTCAACCCGCACACCACACTCAGCAAAGACGAACACTTGCCCTGTCCTAGCAGTACTGCCTCAGACTAAACCAGAGAACCCGAGGCAGTTGAAAATTGAAGCTGCGCCTGGAGCTGAGCAAGTCAGCTGGCTGGGGAAATGGCCTTTCAACGCCTTGTTTAGCATCATCCTGGACCCAAGGGGCCAACTGTTTGATTGAAGTTTAAATTTTCCCACTGACAACAGCTGTACTGACAGACAGATATAAGAGTCAGTCTACAGGTGTGCTCAGGTGACTTGTCCCCAACCTGATGGCCTTCGGCTGTGCCACTCTTCATCCACTGGTCCCATCCTCTGTCTTTCACCTACTTTTTTTCTGTTTTTCATAACATGCACCATCTTGAATTGAACTTGTGTCTACTCCTAGAGTACTCTTCTTGCCTTATTTATCTAGGTCTGTGTTCTTGTTTATGCTGTTTGCTTTATTGAAAGTAACAGCGTCCCCATAAGTGTTCTTAACCATCCATCATCCATCCATCCATCCATCCATCCATCCATCCATCCATCATCCATCCATCCATCCATCCATCCATCCATCATCCATCCATCCATCCATCCATCCATCCATCCATCCATCCATCCTTCCATCCGCATGTCTGGACTGTCAGCCAGTATGTGCCAGATATTGTACAACTGTACAAGTTTCCTTGGGGCATGAATGTATTATGCAGAGTCACTCTGTTTTTTGTTTTTACTATTACTTTTGTTTGTTTTCCAGAGGGGGGAAGGGTGGGGCTAGAACTCACCCGTCACCAAAACAAGCCGACAAGTTCTGTACTGATGTGGCCTGAATCTCATTATATTCTGCTCCTGTCCCTCACCCCAAATAAAAGGCATCACATGGTCCCTTGTGTTCTCACCACTTTTGGCCAAACTGAAATGTGTTAAAGGATTTAGGTCTTAAAGTTTCTGGCTCTGTCATGACCGCTGCATGGGCTTCAGCCTCTGCTGCTGGCCACTGTCACACTGTGACCCCCTGAGACTGTGTTAATAAAGTTAACCTTGAATCAGGGGGCAGAGCCAGCAACTAGCTGACCAAATTAGAGGTAGAGAAGGCAGGAGTACAGACAGAGAAGACCACAGGAAGGGTAGGGAGGGCTCTTCATTCTGGGATGTGTGGAGAGGAACGTGCTGGGTCTTTGTAAAAGGGAAAGTCAGCTGGTTTCTCCTCCTCTGCTTCTTTGATCTATAAGGTTTTCACCCCAATATCTGACTCCTGAGTCTTTATTGATATTAGAACAATGTAGATAAACACAACTGTCCTTCTGGAGATGGCCTCTCCATTCCTGCTTCCTTTGGCCATGACTGTTGCCTCAAATGTAGCTTTCTTGTTTGCCAAGGCCACACTAAGGGGCACATACAGATGAAGAGGCTAAGGTTTTGGCCCAGAGCTAGCAGAGTTATTGGGCTTTTACTCCTAGTCTGTTGGCTCCTGGAAAGCAGGCCCAAGTCTACTGTGGGTAAGGCACACCCCACCCAGCTTGGTGATCCTTCCTCCAATGAAGCCTGCTTTGCCCAATTCTGTCTCTCCCAGGACATGCTCTTACCCAGGAAGTTTCGTCCCTGTCTGCTCATCAGGCCTCCCTGGGCATCTTGCTCCCAGATGTGGCCTCTGCCTGGGCCCAGTTTAGACCCCTAGGCTACTTTGGTTATGTCCCAAGTAGCGTGGGGCAGGAGTACTGTAGAAACATTTCCAGCAAGAATGAAAGAAAATACTTAAGACAATAGAAAGATAATGTTTAGAAGCCTGGATCGCTTAGCTAGCTAGGCACAGGGGCCTGTAGCGTCAACACCTATGAGGTCCATACAGGAGGAAGGTCACTCACAGCTTCATAACAAGTTTGAAGCCAACCCGGACTACAGGAGACCCTGTCTTAAGTATAAAAATGAAACCAAATGAGAAGAAGGACTTTCTAGATGGTGAGTTGGGGAATCCACATGTGCCGAAAGGCACATGCTAAAAGATGCAGAGCCCTGGAGGAAGCTGAGCCCGAGCAGCTTTGGGCACAGGCTATGTTTTCAGAGAGGAAGGACTGTGGGTGTCAGGTCAGAGGGCACTCAGAGGTCCTGTAAAGCATTTGCATTGTGTGTGTGGGGGGGGCTATAGCAAGCAATTACTTCATGATTTTTGGATTTAAAATTCCTGATTTTGTGCCATAATCCAGGTTTTATCTCACTTGTGAACTCATTCTTGGTGCAAACAACTTTTCTTAAATATGGTTCTTTCAGTTTACTTTTCAAAAAATAACTTTAATATCCTGATAAGAAGAACCTATGGTGGAAAAATAGACTGCTTAAATTAACTACTGTGTCCTCGATTCCACTTAATTTCTCAGAAGTGGAAGGAGACACTATTCTAATTATTGGATTAAAAATCTTTACAGGAAGCAGTGGTCAACGCGGGGTAATGATGTAAAACAGCAGTTTCTAAGCTTTTCCAAGTGGCATGATAAGGACTTTGCAAGCTTGTCTGGAGTGGGACCCACACTTCTGACCTCTCTGTGTTTCCAAACAGAAAGGAGGTAAAAAGTTTAGTGAAGAGCTGTACTTCAGTAGCCATCACTTGTTGAATATTTTGTCATTAATGTGATCAGGGATGCTCGTAAAAGTAGGTAGTGGCACTTTATTGTGTGAGATCTTGGAGGAGTTACTTATCTCTCTCAATGCTCCTAACTATGACATGCACATCCCAGTATCTAGCACATAGACCTGATGGAAAAAATTGACTGGATTACCTATGAGCAACAATGTTTGGTTCATACTAAGTACAGATTAAAAGTCCACAAACACAAACAGAATTGTAAAATACCACAGTGAGCCATACAACTGAAAACACTAGGCCTATTTCTAAAGGACACACCACCACCACCACAGCACCACAGCACCACAGCACCACCATCACCATCACCACCAGCACCACCACCACCACCACCACCACCACCACCACCACCACCACCACCACCACCACCACCACCACCACCAGCACCACCACCAGCACCACCACCACCACCACCACCACCACCACCACCACCACCACCACCACCACCACCACCACCACCACCACCACCACCACCACCATCACCACCACCATCACTACCTCCACCACCACCATCACCACCACCACCACTACCTCCACCACCACCATCACCACCATCACCATCACCACCACCACCACCACCATCACCACCATCACCATCACCACCACCACCATCACCACCTCCACCACCACTACCACCTCCACCACCACCACCACCACCACTACCACCACCACTACCACCACCACCACCAAACAACAACCCTACCTGTGTCTCTAAACGGAACAGTCTAGATAATTATGACTTACCCAGTGTGACATCTTGTTTCCATCTGTCACACAGAGAAATTTCTTCTATCCTCCTCTTCAGCTCCATCCCAGGACACATGCACTCCAGTCTCCTTTCTGAGAAGACTGCTCTGGAGTGAAGAACTCAGCCTCGCCAGTTGTGCCAGTGGAGCTGTTCAAGGTACGCCCATGAAGCACCAGTTGCTTTACAGGAGGCTCTTCGTTTAACACTGACAGCTGGATCTCCTCTGTGAACTCACTGGGCTTGGTAAGGAAAACTGAGCTACCTTGGGCAGGGCCTTGAGATCCCCCATGAGACTGGTAGTAGTGGGGTTCATAACTCACTGTCTAGAAGCCCATCTGGGTTCCCTTGCCCTTTCTAAGGAGCTGCAGGGCCTGCAGGAAGTTGCACTGAGTTCTGAAGTCAGGGACTAAAAGCTCAGGAGGTCCTTATCCATTTTGGGATCATTCTCAGCAGTAGCTCCTGCTTCGCTGATTGTTCCAGACCCTCAAGAGACTGAGGATCCAAGACAAGCTGATTTAAACTGACATTCCTGGCTACATTTTCCTTCAATGAGTGGACCTCAGCCATTCTAATTTCATTTCCACAAATGTTCATCATGAAGATTCTGTGTTATTTAAGCTGAGTGCTGGGGAATACAACAGTTCGATCAGACTCTGATACTGCTGTCCTAGAGCGTGGTAGTAGAAAAGAGTCTCATGAAAATAACCAGCCTTGACTGTGTTTGCTGAGGATACATGTGTGTATTTTGTGCAGGAATGCTAGTGAAAAGGCTATCACTTTACCTGAAGGACTTTTACATGACCGAAGGAGAAATGATGACACATGAGCTGGAGCTGACTGGGAGGGAGGAGTCCTGGGAACCCTGAAGGCAGCACCTGGTGCATTGGCAAGCCTAGGATTTCCCCACTGTGAACCGAGCTCGTAAAGCCGGTGCCTGCCTGCCTGCTTGCTCATGGTACGGGTGGAGAAAGCTTCCTGAGGACACAGAGTCCCCTCTAGAAGCCAAAGCTGGCAAGGAGCGTGGGTTGTGCAGCATCCACATTAACTCCTTGAGAGCTTCAGAGGACAGGCAAGCAGCCAGCATACTGGAGGGTCAGGTTCCCGTCCCTGAGCTGCACAATTCCTGCACAGTTGGAAATGGTTGCATTCTTTGCCTGATGTGTGCTCAGGTCACCCTTGAGGATTAGTGTAGGGGTGGGAGGAAGGACAGGGATTCATGAACTGGTTTTGGGTTCTCTGGTCTGGGCTGATGTTCCAGCCAATCCCTTCTCTGTGGACTCTCACTGGGACTTAGAGGCTCCTGACGCTGGGATATGGACGGTTCCTGAGACGTCATTCCTCTGGATGACTGTTTTCCTTGAACCCCTTTCTTCCTGGATCTAGTCACATAGAACTTCTGTGGCCTGGGTTGCAAAATCTCTCTGGGTTGCTGAGCCTCCTGTGGGGTCCCATTTCGATTTCTACCCTAGAGTGACAGAGTGATCTCATGCCAGGGACAGCTCTGCAACCTTATATGTATCAGCTCATTTAATTCTCACAGGGATTTTATGAGATGAGCATGTGTATTACCTCAGTTTTATAAATGAGGAAACAGCCCCAGGGGAGTGGGACAGTTCACTCGAGGGCATACAGTTTCTAAGTGTCAGAGCTTCCGACCTCTTTGTTCTGGCTGGATTGCATGTTTCTGAGCCAGGTGAGAGCCAGGTCAGGTCCGGCTCCCAAGGTGGACAGCACTCTGAGCTGCAGTTCACCCTTCTCGGTAGAAGCACCATCACAGCCTGCCCGTGTTCTAGATTCTCTGATGGGACCTACCCTGTCCTAGAGCCCAGAAGACTTGACTTTGTCATCCAAACGATCACACTGAAGTGCCGCCTCCACACAGGACAGAGCTGCCTCAGCATCAGGGCTTGTATTGCACCATCGCTGTTTTCCTCCAAAGAAATATTCTTTTGTTTTGTTTTGTTTTGTTTTTTGTTTTTGTTTTTTGAGACAGGGTTTCTCTGTGTAGCTTTACGCCTTTCCTGGAACTCACTTGGTAGCCCAGGCTGGCTTCGAACTCACAGAGATCCGCCTGGCTCTGCTTCTAGTGCTGGGATTAAAGGTGTGCGCCACCACTGCCCGGCCAAAGAAATATTCTTACAAAGTATTTTTGCTCTAGGTTCTCCAGGTGGCCATGGACACCACAGTTGTGCAAATGGCTATGGTTCATTTCCTTCATAAATTATGCACAGGCTCTTTGGTGCCTCAGTTTGCGATATCACAGCTATGATATTTTGCTGTTCTGTTGGAAGTATATTTTTAATATCATATGTGCACATACATAATATATACACAAAATTCTAATTATTCCACCTATAACTAAGTGCAGTGTGTAAAGAGTTATATAAATGTCCATAATTTATAGAACAAATCCAGTATTTTAAATTTCCATTACTTCTTAGATATATAGTTTTCCCTTATTCTATTATCTTTATCTTCATTTTCCCCTCATTTCACACAAGTTCTTCTGATAACCATGGATGTTATTCAAACACTTCTGGTATTTTGAAGATGTTTTCCCATTGTTCCTTCCCATTGGCTCATGTTCTACCTTGAGAAGAGGTTGGGTTTGGGGCACCCCTGGTCCCAGTCTTTATAAAGCTGATACTGAGGACTCTTTTCAATCCCCAGTGCTTCCTTGCAATAAGCGGTCCCATGAGTCTGTAGGTGGATGTCTTAGCCAACATGTCCCTGCTCTTTCATGTCCCCTGCCAACAGTGTCCCTTGACCAGCCCTGTGCCCAGGAATATGCATTGTAATGGGCATGATATGTCCTCATGTGATGAACAAACTCCACAACCTTAAGTAGGGCACTTAGGGGTCCTGGGTACATGAAGTGGGGGACAACCCAGTGGAGCTGCAGTGTGGAATGCTAAGCATGGGCTCTGGTGTTTGCAGTTTCGTGTGTGTGTGTGTGTGTGTGTGTGTGTGTGTGTGTGTGTGTGTGTGTACGTGTGTACCTGTTGCTTGTGGAGGCCAGAGGAGAATTTCAGATCTACTGGAACTGGAGGTACAGAGAGTTGTGAGTTGGTATGTGGGTCTTCTGCAATAGAGCAAGTGCTTTTAACCACTGGGCCATCTACTTCAGACAGGTTTTATTACTTTTGTAGAGTTGTTTCTGGGGTGAGTTGAGCTCGTGGGTAATCATGCAATGGTAGGACAGTCCTTTCTACTTCTGGACCTCTCTTACTTGTCTGGACAGCGGACTTGGTATCAGCCATTTGTTCACAAGAACCAACCTCTGGATCACCCAGAGTCCAGGGAAGATGTTACATCCAGCATGGGATATCTGAGGGAAAAACAATCTAGTACACTATGCTCTTGTGTCTGTTAACTTTATTCCTCTAAGACAAAATCCTATCAGTACAGCTACAGCTTCACCAGGCACTCAGGGCAGGAATAAATCTAGACACACCAAGCTCTTTGTCCGTCTACTTTATTTCTTTGGGATGAAATCCTGTCTACATAAGCTTCAGTTCCGTCCTAACACTGGGTTCCTCTTTGTCCCCTCTTTTACTGCCCTCTCATAGTCCTGCTAACGACTAAGCTCTTACGCTTCCAGCTCATCTTCGTCCTTTCTTTCTTCGCCCTCCATCTCTACTCCTGGCTCTACAAGAGTTCTGCCTTACCATCTACTAGACCTCTGTGTTCTTCCTTTCTCCCTGGTCAAGCTGTTCTGTTTGCCTCTACAGGTCTGTCTCTTCTTCCCCTGGCCACAGGTTCTCTGCCTCCTCAGGAATGTTGCTCTACCTTCTACCTTGATATGTAAAAATCTCTTTTGTCCTCAGTCAATTGCTCTGGAGAGCCACTAGGCCTCAAGGCAAAGGGACCTTCTCAGCTTCATTTGCACAAGAAACAAAGCTATGTATCTACTTCCTGCTTGGCTTTGCCTTATCCATGTACTGGCCTAAACAGGAAATTCACACACATTCTATAGGAACTGTGAGCACAAGAAATTTATAACAAGGCACAGCTGAATATTAAGCTGTGTAACACCAAACAATCAATGCTAGATGGTTTCCCACTTGACTGACCCTTGGCCTGGTCAAGGTACAGCTTTAATACACAGCTGAACTCCTTATAATAAATTCTTGTGGCTCGCCACATGGATCTATTCATGTTATTGTTCTTATATTATTATACACACAGACACAGACACAGACACAGACACACACACACACACACACACACACACACACACACACACACACACCCCAAAGCTCAAAAGATTCAGAAAGGGAGATTTTAAAATGGTCAGAAGTCTGGAAATGATATTAACTATGTCAGTGTCTTTGGCTGTAGAGGCTGGACTTGTCACCTTCTAAACTTGTTTTATATGACTTGTCCCACAGATGTCTTCTATCTAGAATTGCCTTAGCCTTCTCTCTCCCCCTAACATTTTTCTCTTCATCTGGATTTCCATTGAAATTGTAATGGTTAAAAAATATTTTTGATTTAATAAACATATTTGCATGTTGGCATCAGTTGATAAGCCAAAGTTGAACAGAAACTTTGTCTATATGGTCCTTAGAAGTGTGGAAAAGCCAAGGGAAAGGCTGAGTGTGAATGGGTGTCACCCAGGGTCTGCTGTCAATTCTGCTGACCAAGTGCCAGAAGGGTGTGTCTCTCAGCAGCAGAGCAAGAGTTCCGAAGAGTGAGGGACTGTGTCCTCCTAACTGCTGTGTTGACTGTTGTCAGTGTGGAGATCCATGCAGACAGACAGATGTTAAATATTGACCCCCTTGGGACTTTTCCTGTATAGTTAGGTGGTAGGAGCAGCAAGGTGGGTAACCACACTTAGCATACTAGATATTTCCTCAACAGCACATGGCATAGCGATTCTTCCGTGATAAAATAAATGTCTGAAGTTTACAATGAACATACTTTCTCAAAGTCATTAAAATGTAGCCAATCCTGTATCCATTAAAAAAAAATCTTTCTCAGGGACAGAGAGATGGCTCAGCAGTTAAAAACACTGGCTGCTCTTCTAGGGGACTTAGGTTCAGTTCCCAGCATCCACATAGCCACTCACAAATGTCTATAACTCAGGTTCCAGGGGATCTGATACCTTCACACCAATGCACATAAAATAAAAGCTTAAAAAAAAAATCTTTCTCATTGTTTGAAAGTGGTAAGATTAGATCTTCTCCAGTGATCTAATTTGCCCTTACAGAATTCATTCTTTCTCTCTCTCCAAACAACATCTTCCTTTCCTTTTTTCAAAAAGAGGAAATGTTCTACAGTAGAACTACTACTCAACTTGTTCAAAGGGTTTGAGATAATAGGAAAGTAAAAAAGAAAGCTTAAAAGGAAAGAAAAGCCTTTTGATAAATGTTTTGAGTTCTCACAGATACTGTAGTTAAAATGAACTCCAAGGGAATAGAAAAGTCTCAAGAAGAAATGTTTACCAAGGGCCACAATGACTTCAGCTGTTAGAGGGTAAGCAGTATCTATTGGCTAGATGTTTCTGAGATGTTCATTGGAGTGTTCACTGATGTGGGTTCTAAGATTTTACTTCAGAGCTTGATCACAAAACTGGCCTCAGCCAGACTCTGGCCACTGGCCTCTGGCCTCATATCCTTTGACGCCATTCCTGACCCATACAGCAGCTTGGCATCCATTGAACCTCTCGGGAAGAAGCTGGCCTGGCAAATCATCACGGCCCTTGTCTTCACTGTCTGGCCTCTTAGTCTTCTCCGTCTGTCCTGGGGACAAGGTCAGGGAATTAGACATTGCCTGTCATTATTGACTTCCAGGTGGGATGAGGCTCCCAAGGCCACTAACCATAGTGAAGACAAGATCACAGGGTATCCACACTCTAGGTTTTCAAACTTTTGATTTTGACTTAATGGTGCATTGAAAGGTTGGTTTAATGGGTTTAAAGTGCTTTAAAACAACACAGAAAGAGAAAAATATTTTCCTGGAATTTGGTTTTTAAAATGTTTATGTATATAATTTTATATACTCATATGCATGTAGGCACACACAGAATACACTGAGACATATAAAGTTGGCTTTTAGTATGTGGGAAATATATTTAACAGTCACTACTTATCATGACAAGAAACAACAGCAAGACCTACAAAGTACAAAGGGATTTTACACACACACACACACACACACACACACACACACACACACACACACACACACACACACACACACAGAGAGAGAGAGAGAGAGAGAGAGAGAGAGAGAGAGAGAGAGAGAGAGAGAGAGACAGACGTCCTACATATACACCCACAGCTGTTTTCCTCCAGGGTCACACACAGACCTGACACCCTCAGCTGTAGTTAGATAAGGCCAGTTTAGTGTCATGTGCTCTTCTCTATAAATTCAGGGCAGTTGGGAGCTAGAACTGTTCTGTGTCCCAGGGTGAAAGACTGTCCTGGGTACTGGAGTGCAGGGCAGTCTGTATGTCTCTTCTTGATTATCTCAAAGCCAGAGAGAACCTAGAGAAGGGAAATGACTTTAGGGCAAAGGAAAACATTAAACACGGTTCCCTTATAGTATGAACCTGGAACAAGCTGTGGACATCATTTTATTTTATTTTTGGTTCCTCATTGTCTTTTTTTCCCCATGTCAGGCACTGTTACTGAAGATTTATAGGTGAGGTATCTATCTCCTTAAATGCTACAATTTGAGACCCTGTGAAGATGACTGGCTGAAGTTGTCATGCCATAATTAATCTGATGAAGAACCTAAGCAGAAAGAGGATACGGCATTTGAAACCTGCCTTGCTATGGCCATGAATAAAGTCATGAAGCTAAGAGAAGGCAAAACTGGGCTGAACATCAAGGGAAACAAATTACCTTAGAGAAAGGTCTGTAAGATGGTGGAAAGGTTTCCCAGGGCACTGGTATTGGTGCTAGTGTGCTGGAATCATTTACCAGTTGGCTGTTGAAAGCCCCTGACAGTATGCTGAAGGATCAGGATTGAGTTGACAAGAGAGTAGACACCTCAGAGGTCTTTGCCATCTTTAGAGCAGATGATTTTGTGATCATTGACTTCTTCCTGAAGCACTCCAGCTGCAGCTGCTCTCTGGGGTATGAAACATGAAATAATCAGTCAGAAGATCAGCAGTGGTCAAATATGTTTGAGGAATCATCCAATCCTAGTCTTTTTTCCCTCTTTGCTTCAAAATGGCTGTAGAAGTGAATAGGATCAAAGAAATAAGGAAGAAATGAATTCAGTGTCTCAAAGCTGTCATGATTATTTGTATTGTTCATTCAAAATACTTGATTCAATGAAAACTATTCTTCAGGTTGTATTTAAGCACATATCCACCCCCCCCCCCAACCCCTGGGATTTTACCCCACTAAATGTGTTGGTTTGTGGTGATATATTCTATCCTAGTAAACTTATCTGAGGATCAGAGGATAGAGCTAGCCACTAGATTAGACATAGAGGCCAGACAGTGGTGGCACACATCCTTAATCTTATCACTTGGGAGGCAGAGATCTATCTGGATCTCTGTGAGTTCAAGACCACACTGGAAACAGAGCCAGGCAATGGTGGCACATGCCTTTAATCCCAGTACTTGAAATCTTATGCCTTTTGCTTGGGAAGCTTTAATCACAGGAAGCAAGATAGCAGGACAAAAAAAGGTATATAAGATGTGAGGAAACAGGAACTCATGTACTTGAGGCTGAGGATTTCATAGAGGTAAGAATGTGCTGGCTTGTTCTGCTTCTTTGATCTTTCAGTTTTCACCCTAATATCTGGCTCCACTTTTTAAAAGTAATAAGACAGTTTAGCAATTCATGTTACACTGGTTTGGTTTTTGTCAATCTGATCCAACCTAAGGTCATGTCAGAAGAAGAAAATTCAATTTGGAAATTGTGTCCATCACATTGCCTGTAGGAAAATCTGAGAAAGTGTCTCTAATCAGATTGCCTGTGGGCAAGCCTGTGGGGGCATTTTCTTGATTAATTTTTGGGAAAGCTTAACTCACTGTAGGGGTGATACCTTTGGGCAGGTGGTCCTGGGTTGTATAAGAAAATAGAGCAAGCCATGGAGAGCAAGCAGATAGACAGTACTTCTCCACAGTCTCTACCTCAGTTTCTGTCTCCAGGTTCATATGTTGGGTTCCTATTCTGACTTCTGTTCATGATGCACTGTAAACTTTGTGATGAGTGAACCCTTTCTTCCCCAAGTTGCTTTGGTCGTGATGTTTATCCCTACTGTAGACAATAATCTAGGACATTGTGGTATTCATGACAGTCATAGACAGCAAGGTAGGATAGTAAGCATCTTTTTCCTCAACAGGTTGTTCTGGCACTGTATAGAAAAATCAGCTTGAGGGATGTCTGAAATGAGAACACTGGCTTCATTGGCAGCATGGTTAGAATGCTTGTGTGTCTGCAACACACACTTTAGAATTATTCAGGCAGTACATTCCCCAAAACGTCAACCTTCTGCTGAGAGAGAAATGACCTACTTTCTGAGGATCACTTGGGTTTGAAATTTAAACTTGTACCTTTTCTTCAATTGGGAGCAGGAGAAGGTGAATTCACATAAAGTCCAGAGCTTAGGCATGCTTACAAGGAACCCAGGACCAGCTAAAGTACACACAGCTTTCTCAGCATACCAGGGTCTAAGTGCTTCATAGGCACCATCTCATTTTCTTTCTTGCAGTCAGTCAGGAGGTATGAACTGTTGTTACAGTTTTAGGGTACAGGAACACAGAGGTTACAAATCCTATCCTAAGTAACAAAGCCAGTATAATTGAAAGTGTGAATTTGATCTTTTATTGGAGCTAGAGTTTTCCTGCCTGGCCCACAGTCAGGACAAATCTCTTTTACCTACCAGTCCTACAGTCACTCAGACCCAACCAAGTAAGCATACAGAGATTTATATTGTTTACAAACTGTATTGCCATGGTAGGCTTCTTGTTATTTGTTTCTTTTATCTTAAATTAATCCATTTCTATTAATCTATAAGCTGCCACGTGGCTCGTGGCTTATCTGTAAGTTACATCTCTCTTGTCATGGCAGTTGCTGGCAGTATCTCTCCCTGCCTTCGCCTTCCACTTCCCAGAATTCTCTTCTCTGCTTGTCCCACCTATACTTCCTGCCTGGCTACTGGCCAACCAGTATTTTATTTTAACCAATCAGAGCAACACACTTGACATACTTGAACATTCCACAGCACTTCCCCTTTTCTTTAGATGTAATAGCATGAAAGGGTAGATTAATGAACTTACTTTTAAAGACCAACAACTTGTTTAAAATGTTTTACATTGGTATAGATTTTAGTCTATTGATACAAATTTAAAGTTAATTTTGTTATACTGTGTGTATATTTCTACTCTTAAGGTATTATGTTTGTATAGCTCATTTAAAATTGTAATAGATAATTAAAAATAGATTAATAATTTAGTCATCTATGATAATCATACTTGTAGCCATATTAGTTAAGACTTCTAGGTATACATAGCTATATTTCAGATAGATAGGTAATCTTCAAATACTTCAAAGACCTACAGAATATGGCATTTAAAATATTTAAAAAATTTAGACTTTCTGGACAGTGAGACATGTCTACTTCAGAGAGGAGGATGAGCATCAAAGACACTTCATATGGAGTTTATCTTCACCTTGGCAAAAATAGCCATTTGGGCAAGAAACTGTTCTTGCCTGGACTGCTTAATCAACTGGACATGCAGGACCCATAGGAAGGTGATCACTGAACTTTGCTTGGTGAAATGGTCCTTCAGGTAGCTGCTTCGCAGAGGAAACTGCCAGACATTCTACAGGACACTGAGAGAAGTGACCGAGAGACTCTAGCCCTGTGGGCTGAAGACAAATGCCCCAACTTTACAAAGGAACATTAGGTGACTGTCTAGGCTGCCAGCTGTCTCTGTCTTCCTTGCAAGACTCCCAAAAGTTGCTTGCATCCATCTCCCGGTTCTCAGGTAATATTATATCCTTCTGGGGTCTTTGATATGGTTAAAGAGTAGATAGTTATAATTTCCTCAATTATGATAAAAGATAAGTTAGATATGAAGCCTTAGACTCACAAATATAAGATAGATAGGATATCTTCTTTAATATTGTAACTGTAATTCTTGCTTGATAATTGTTTTGTTATCTGTAGTTTTACTCCATAAAAGTTAAAACCTTGCTTTTTGAAAAAAGGAAAAGGGGAAGTGCTGTGGGATGTTCAAGTATGTCAAATGTGTTGCTCCGATTAGTTAAAATAAAACACTGGTTGGCCAGTAGCCAGGCAGGAAGTATAGGTGGGACAAGCAGAGAAGAGAATTCTGGGAAGTGGAAGGTGAGGGCAGGGAGACACTGCCAGCTGCCACTATGACAAGAAAGATGTAAGCCATGAGCTACGTGGCAAAGTATAGATGAATAAAAATGGGTTAATTTAAGATAGAAGAAGTAGATACCAAGAAGCCTGCCACGGACATACAGTTTATAAGTATTATAAGCTTCTGAATGATTATTTTATATGTGGGTTGTGGGACCGCAGGGGCTTGGTGGCACCTGGAGAGAAGCTCTCCAACTACATTTTATTCTGACTTAAAATCTGTTCTTCAAACCATTATTAGTCTACTGCTTTGGTTAGTGTGGGTCTTACTTCCTTTAAGAATAAGCCAGGTGGGGCTCAAGAGATGGCTCAGCAGTTAAGAGTATGTGTTGCTTTTGCAGAGAACCTCAGTTTGGTTCTCAGCACCCACCTAGTGGCTCACAATCACTCCTGACTCTTGTTTCAGGGTGTCTGATGCCCTCTTCTGACCTCCCTAGGCACTGTATCATGTGACACACAGACACACATGCATGGAAAACCCTCAAACGCAAAAATAAATCTACATTTTTTAAAAAAGAATAAGCCAGATGGGTGAGCTTGAATATTATCCTAGTAGCTAAGAAGTGGAGGCAGGAGAATGTCCAGTTTGAGGACAGCCTGACCTACATAGGGAGACCCTGTCACAAAACAAAACAACAATAAGAAGGAAGAGAGAGGGGAGGAAGGAGAGAAGTTGATTTTGGAGTCTCATGTTCAATATAACACTCCAGAATCTGGGACAGCAGTTCCTGACATGTAAGGGAGACCCACTAAATTTCGGCTAAGTGAAGGAATGAATCAGTTGGTACCAATGCCAACCTTATTTACTCCACATTTGCTGAGTAACAAAAGCACTCTTTTGTTGCTCTTCTGCTGATCTCAACTGTCTGTTAGCTTTGAAAGGATTTCTTCTCACTTGCTGTCTTTGACCTCAGAATACATGCATCACTCTTGATACAGGATCCGAAAGAACCAGAAGTCCCACGACATGGCAATTATCACACTGTATTGTACTTGTTTGCTCGGTTGTCTGTCTTCCCAGATATTCTTCTATGTTCTCTAAGCTCTGTTTTACTTGCCACTGTAACTACAGATATAGCACTGAATTGGATATAAAGAGATCTATTTGTATGTAGTAGTTGAAAGAATAATCAAGAGTATGTTTTCCAACTTACCTTTCTATTTGTTATTTACCAAGAACCTTCCTAGTCTTCCTGTAGTAGGTTGCTCTTGCTGGCTAACAAATTATAAACAAACAAACAAAAGACATCTACTGAAAACAATGGCAGATGTGTGTAGCTTTTGCAGTTTCTGGGTGATCTGGTTCAGGGGTAGGAGTCAGATGTTATCAGGGGCTGAAGTCATTTGAAAGCTTGACTGCAGCTGGGGGAGTGACTGCCGGTGCCACTTTTTGCAGGAGCCTCTCCACAGGACTGCTTGAGTGTCTTGATAATATTGTTGAGGAACATTACTTTAAGATGTGTTATGTGTGTTACATTTATTTATGATGTGAATTATTTGTTTAATGATGCAAAGATGTGTTGCATTCTTTTATGTTGCATTTGTTTAACTCTGCAAAGCTGTGTTACTTTGCCTGCCTAAAACATTGTTCTAATAAAGAGCTGAACAGCCATTAGTGAGGCAGGTGAAAGTATAAGCAGGGCTGACAGGCAGAGAGAATAAATAGGAGGAGAAATCCAGGGGTGAGAAAAGGAGGAGAAGAGGGTGCCAGGGTCCAGTCACTTAGTCACACAGCAAACCTCAGAGTAAGAAGGAAAGAAAGTCATATAGAATAAAAAAAAAGGTAAAACGCCCGGAGGCAAAATGTAGTTAAAGAGAAATGGGATAATTTAAGTTAGAAAACCTGACTATAAACAAAGCAAGCTAAGGCTGGGCATTCATAAGAATAAGTCTCCCTGTATTTATTTGGGAGCTGGGTGGCAGGCCTCCAAAAGAGTAAAAAATCAAAACAAAAACAAAACCAACTACAATTTGGCACCTAACATGGGGCCTGATTTTCCACATGGGGTCTGAGAATGCTAAGAACAAAACAAAAGAACACAGAAACAGTTCCTTGAAGAAGCTCTGCTGTACAGCAGAACACTTAAGCAGCCCCTTTCTCTCTGAGTAGAAACAAAAAACTAAGTAAAAACGAACACCTGCCATAGTGCAGGGCACTGACATTCTAGAGCAGGGGTGCAGTTCTTGGTCACCTATCACTGACTGGCCTGTGGGCTTTAGGCTTGGCTCTCAAAGACCCGAGAAGTTAGTGGAGCCAGCTGCCAAAGCCATGGGGGAGGTCCTAGGCATGCTGCTTAGCAGTTTAAATGTGATCAGAAAAGATTAGAGATACACAGTAAGAGAGTTCCAGATGGAAAAAAACAAAACAAAACAAACTCTAAACAGATTCCAGTGTGTTTAAAAATGAATGTAGGCTTAAGAAAGAAAAGAAGAAGGATATAGACAGTCATAGAAAGCAAAACATGGTTTAAAAATGATAAAGTAAGGCCTTTAAAGAGAGGGTAAAATATAAAAGAAAAAAGCCATGTAACAATTGGAAATGTACAATGAGTCTGGATCCTACATAGTATTGTGTTGATTTTGAATTTTTGATCACTGATAAGCAAATAATAGCTACTAAGTGACATGGGATTGAAAGAGGGACTGATGAAATAAAGCAGCCAATATACTTTAGGAATGCCTTCACTTTAATATGGATGTTAAAAATGCATTTGTCAAATGGAAGTAAAAAATGCTTTGGGGAAGAGGTGTTTTTTTGTTTTGTTTTGTTTTGTTTTGTTTGTTTGTTTGTTTGTTTGTTTCCTTAGGAAACATGAGGCTGTGGATTCTGTAAGTATGAATATGGATCAGGGTTGTTTGGGGAGACCTCCTGAATCTTTATAGGTGATATATATCAACAAAGGTTACAGCTGGTCTTCCTAGGACTTGGCTATTATCTTCAGATAATTATCAACAGAAAGCAGTCTAGAGAAGATGATGCTGACATTCCCAAGAGGTGGTGTGGGTGGTTGTTGGTTATTTGGTGAGTTATGGACATTTGTTATCATTTGGGGGAATATAGGGATTATAGAATAAAAATACAACTATTAATCTCAGATGTTTTGCACTGGCATGGATTTTGGTATATTGAGACAAGTTATTTTTGTTATACTGTATGTATGTTTCTGCTCTTCTTTGGGGTACTGTGCTTATGCAGCTCATTCAAAAATGCAATGTATAATTAAGAAAGGAGGTTAAAACTTGTTGTTTTATTAGGCATGTTTTCAAGGTTAAACGGGTCTATTTTAGACAGATAGATGATTTTCAAACACTTCAAAGACATACAGAATATGGCATTTAAGATGTTTAATAACCTAAGATTTTTCATACAATGAGAAACATCTGCTCCTGGCAGCATCAATTTACTTCATAAAAGGAAGATAGGCATTGAAGAAACTCCATATGGAGTTTACTTTCAATGTGGCAAGGCTAGCCATTTGGGCAAGAAACTGTTCTTGCCTTGACTGCTGACAGTATGCTGTACAGACTGCACAAGTGGGACACAGGAAAAAGACTGTTGAACTTTGCCAAGACAACGTAGGTCAGTCCTTCAAGATTCCTGCTTCACAGAAAAGTCTGCCAGATGTCCTAGGCCTGTAGGCCAAAGATGGATACTACAACATTGCAGAAGAACTTTGGGTGACTGTCCAGGCAGCTAGATGTCTCTGTTGTTAGCTAATATCACATCCTTCTAGGGTGTTTAATGGAATTAAAGACTAAATGGTTAGAGTTAAAGTTTTCCTTAGTTATGATAGAAAATAAATTAGGAATAAAATTTTAGAATCACTAAGATGAGATAGATTATGGAGTATTTTCCCTGAATTTGCTAAATAAAATGGATTAAATATTGTAAATATAATTCTTACTTGATAATAGTTTTTGTTATATATAGGTTCACTATGTTAAAGTTAAAATATTTCATTTTTACTTAGACCAAAAAGGCAGAAATATTGTGGAATATTAGTTTAAGATATGTTACATTTGTTTATGCTGTGGAATATTTGTTTAATGTGTTGCATTCCTTTATATTGCTTTTGTTTAACTCCGTGAAGCTGTGTTACTGTGACTCTCTAAAACACCTGATGGTCTAATAAAGAGCTGAATGGCCAATAGTGAGGCAGAAGAGAAGATAAACCAGGCAGGCAGGCAGAGAGAATATACAGAAGAAGAAATCTAGGGAAGAGAGGAGCAAGTGCTGAGAAAAGGGGAAAGAGGACACTAGGGGCCAGTCACCCAGCCACCCAGGCACACAGTCACACAGTCACCCAGTCACACAGCCACACAGCCACCTAGCCACCCAGCCACACAGTCACACAGCCACCCAGCCACCCAGTCAAACAGCCACCCAGCCACCTAGCCACCCAGCCACACAGTCACACAGTCACCCAGCCACCCAGTCAAACAGCCACCCAGCCACCTAGCCACCCAGCCACACAGTCACACAGTCACCCAGGCACACAGCCACACATCCACATAACCACACAGCCACCCAGCCACCCAGCCACCCAAACAGCCACCCAGCCACACAGCCACCCAGTCACCTAGCTACCCAGCCACCCAGTCAGACATCCACACAGCCACCCAGCCATCCAGCCATCCAGCCACCCAGCCACCCAGCCACCCAGCCACCCAGCCACCCAGCCACCCAGCCACCCAGCCACCCAGTCAAACAGCCACCCAGCCACCCAGTCACACAGCCACACAGTCACCCAGTCACATCACACAGCCACCCTGCCACCCAGTCACCCAGCCACCCAGCCACCTAGCCACCAAGCCACCCAGCCACCCAGCCACACAACCACCCAGCCACACAGCCACACAGCTATCCAGCTACCCAGCCACCCAGCCACACAGCCACACAGCCACACAGCCACCCAGTCACCTAGCCACCCAGCCACCCAGCCAGACATCCACATAGCCACCCAGCCATCCAGCCATCCAGCCACCCAGTCACCCAGCCACCCAGCCACCCAGTCACCTAGCCACCTAGCCACCCAGCCACCCAGTCACTTAGTCACACAGCCACCCAGCCAGCCAGTCACCCAGTCACCAAGCCACATAGCCACCCAGCCACCCAGTCACACAGCCACCCAGCCACCTAGCCACCAAGCCACCCAGCCACCCAGCCACCCAGCCACATAGCCACACAGCCACACAGCTATCCAGCTACCCAGCCACCTAGCCACACAGCCACCCAGCCACCCAGCCACACAGCCACACAACCACCCAGTCACACAGCCACCCAGCCACCCAGCCACACAGTCACCTAGCCACCCAGCCACCCAGCCACACAGTCACCTAGCCACCCAGCCACCCAGCCACCCAGCCACACAATCACCCAGCCATACAGCTGCACAGCCACACATCCACCCAGACACCCAGCCACACAGCCACACAGTCACCCAGCCACCCAGACACCCAGACACCCAGCCACACAGCCACACAGCCACACAGCAAGCATGGAGTAAGAAGAAAAGAAAGATATATTGAATAAAGAAAGGTTAAAAAGCCCAGAGGCAAAATATAGTTAAAGAGAAACGGGATAATTTAAGTTAGAAAAACTGGCTAGAAATAAGCCAAGCTAAGACTGGGCATTCATAAGTAAGAGTAAGTCTCTCTGTATTTATTTGTGAGCTAGGTGGCAGGCCCCCAAAAGAATAAAAACCAATACAAAAGCAAGCAAAACAAAACAAAACAAAATACCCAACTACATAATATAGTGGCTTCAACCAGAGTGAGTGGTGTAACAGAACATAGTGGAGGTATACTGCCCACTGTGGTAAGTCTTGGAAGTTACTATGTTCCATTGATCCTACAGATTGGCCTTGATTCAGTGTGACTCACATTCTTCCAGGAAACAGGGACCATAGGGGACTATACTGAGGACTCATCTCCACACATACTGCTTCCATATCTTCTTCCTGTCAAGTGTGTAAGATATGCCCATTTTATAGATGAAAACCATTGAGATTAATGATCACTTGTCTGAGCTTATAACTCCTGGAATTACATGTTTCTTCCAAATATCATAGTTGTATGATTGACTAAATTGAGTTTTAAGGAAACTCAAGACATAAATATTTAAATACCAAGTTGGAAGTACTCTTTATACTACCAAAGGATGATTATTTAAATGGACTATTCAAAGCTATTTAATTTATCAAGGATTTTTCATATCAGTTATAGAGACATTTACTAGCTAAGAGAAACATACACTAGAAAAAAACATATGTATGGGAAATAATCATTCTATACTTCAGGCTTCTTTAATTCCACACTCCTGTCCTAGGCCAGAGCAAATTTATATTGAAACATTTTTTAAATAAACAAATGATCATATCAAAATATCTGTGGCTTTAGTTTCTCATGAAGTTTTTAATACATGAAAAAAATTGACATATTTTTGGGATATATTTTATTATTTTTCAACAAAGAGTCTGATTCCCCCTGAGCTTTGTATTGCCAGACTGCCTGAAACTCATTTGGGTTAGTGCTGGCCCAATGTAACACGTTCTGAAATGTTCATCCCTGCTGATTTAGGAAGCTTAAAAAACTGACAGATATTTAATGAAAACAAAGAAAATGTACAAAGAAAAATTTCATCTGAACAATGAATAAAAGATCTGATTTTCAGAACATGTAGGTAAATTGAGTAATGTTTTTTTTTTTTTTTTTTTTTTTTTTCTCAGTAAATCAACCAAGCCAATAATCTAAGTCTGAAAAAA
The DNA here is from genome assembly GCF_903995425.1 of Onychomys torridus. Classification (NCBI taxonomy): domain Eukaryota; kingdom Metazoa; phylum Chordata; class Mammalia; order Rodentia; family Cricetidae; genus Onychomys; species Onychomys torridus. The sequence goes on along the minus strand of NC_050452.1, from coordinate 6,807,627 downwards.
AAATCTGGGGAAAAGTGTCAAGGAATTAAAAAAAATTAAATTGTATTCCAATTGTGTTGGAAGTTTGAGAGATTTCTATTAGATATCTTTAGGCAACCAGAAGATACAATGTTTTCTGATTTAGGACACTATTATTATTTCTGTGAGATGGTTCCATATCATTTCTTGTGTGCAAAATGAGTGGATTAATGGACTCTTGCTGGTATGGTGGGATATAGATCACAGATGGGAGATGACAGAGCAATGGTTGCTGGATGACTGCTCTAATTCAGGTAGGCTAGTACTGTAGTTCGATCACACAGACAACCTGGTCAGAATACTCTAAGACTTTATAGCTTTCTGTGCTGTGATAGTTTTGGGAGGATGGGAATGTGCGATGAGTTCTATTCAGTTTAGGTGGTATAGGTGTGTATTTACATGTGTGCATTCTCTGTGAGTTGGTGTTAATGGTTTTTTCTTTTGGTGTAAGTAATTCTTGTGTATGGTCTGAAAGCAGAAGAATCCACAGAAGGGATGCTAGCTTGTGTAGCCTATGAGCAAGCAGTATACACCTTTGCCTGCAGCATTTATCTCCCAGTCACTGATTGAAGTTTTAAATATGAAAAGCAAGAGTTTGGCAAAATTAGGAGAGTTCAAAGTTACTACCATCACAGAGGACAGTATCTGAAAAATGGGAACTTCCCCTTAATAAACGGAAACATTTGCTGTTGGCTGAGGAAGAGTGTTTTAGTTAGGGTTACTATTGCTATGATGAAACACCATGACCAAAAACAACATGGGAGAAAAGCGTTTATTTTGCTTATGATTCCACATCTTTGTTCATCATTGAAGAAAGCCAGGACAGGGACTCAAACAGGACAGGATCCTGGAGGCAGGAACTGACGCAGAGGCCATGGAGGACGCTACTTACTGACTTTCTCCTCGTGGCTTGCTCAGCCTGCTTACTTATAGAACTCAGAACCATCAGCCTAGGGATGGCCCCATCCACAATGGACTGGGCTCTCCCCCAACAATCACTAATTAAGAACAGCTGAGTCTTATGGAGGTAATTTCTCAATTGAGGTTCTTTCCTCTCAGATGCCTCTAGCATCAATATCAACTTGAAATAAGAACTAGCTAAACCCAGCTGGTGCAGAAAGTAAATTAGATGGCCTGAGAAGAGACCTGAGATACAAGGAAAGTGCTTGCTCCTTTGTTGTGGGTTGTCCAATGATGTTTTTAATATGAAGGATATAGTTCTCTTTTAAAGTTAGGTTTTTAATAATATTTAATGCATTGGCTGTTTTTTTCAACAGAAGAGAATGGAGTTTCCTTCTTCCAGCCTGTTCCCCACTTGACTGCTGTAAAATTCTTGGTGAACTGACTCATGTGTCAGAGCCATCAGGGACAGTTTTAGTTACTTCTGTGACTTTAGTTTCAGTATTGGAGACACAGGGCAAAGGCAAATCTGAGGGATTTATTCTGGCTCTGTTTCACAGGATTTAGTACATTGTAGTAGGGAAAACAGAGCAGAGTGCTTGGTGGGTGGCAGGAACATGAGGCCAGAAGCCTGATGATACTGTGGTAGAGCAGGAAGTAGTGTGTGCAGGCCAGAGTCACGGGACTGATTTCCACAAGGCAGGCCCCACCTCCTAATGGCTTCACGGCCTTTAGGATTGCATCACAAACTAGGAAGTCTATGCTTAAAACATGAAGAAGTGAGGGTGCATTTCGGATTCAAGCCCTAACAGCTTTTGTGATGAGGGCACAGAGTGAATAGATTTCAAAATTTCTTCTGTGCAAACATATAGTGCGCCTTCATAACCCTTTCTGAGCTCTCTGAGGCTGTGTGAGCGCTTGTTGTCTAGCTCTGTCTAGCTGAGCATACCCTCCATGACCTAGTTCTGCTTTATTCTCTACTGCATACACTACCTTACCTCTTCTGTTTATCCAAAGTGGAGCCTGTGTTCCCTCTTTGTAAAGAGATGCTGAATGAGACCGAGATGAGGCTTAGAATCTTGGGGCTCCAGTTAGCTGCTGCCTTTGAGTTGGAGTTAGTTTTCCAGTAGCCCGTAGTGGACAGTTGTCAAAGGCTGTGACCATGGTCCTCACTTCCCACTGTTCATATGCTGTGTGGCTCTCTCCTCTTGAGCGTGCTAGTGCTCTTGGATTCGCGTCTAACAATGGAATGTTGCAAAGGTGATGGGAGGGGTGTGACCTCATGCCTCTAACTCCCCAATGAGACTGCAATGCCTGCCTTGCAGCATTCTCTCCTGATGACCTTTAGGATTATTGGGAACTAACTGCTCTTGGACAGGGCCAGGAGCTAAGGACCAGAGTGTGGCACGCAGTCCTCACACTGAGGACATGGTGAGTTTGTAAATGAATTCCCCAGATGAGCTTCACATGAGACTGTCCAGACCATATCTTCACGTGACCCTAAGAGAGAACCCAGCTAAGCCCCGTCCAGACTCTTCATCCTTATGGATAGTAAAATGAGGAGTAGAGACTATAAACTGATGCTATACTTTGTTACCTAGTAATAACCGGCAATGCTTAGTTAAACTACATTTAAACAAATCTATTTACCATGACCATCTAGTTGTATTTCCTTCTTTTGGTTATGCACAAAATAGCACAGAATTGTATCACTGTAGCTCCAGGACCATAATTTAGGAGAAGGCAAAGCTATCTGAAAATGAAAAGTTTTCAGGCTGTGTTCTGTAGCCTGCAAAGAACTACAGCACACCCCCTTATAATATGGCCATGCTTCTTCATGGCTTTCTCATGGAAGTCAGGGCTCTTGCTTCTTCATGGCTTCCTCATGGAAGTCAGGGCTCTCACTTCTTCATGGCTTCCTCATGGAAGTCAGGGCTCTCACTTCTTCATGGCTTTATCATGGAAGTCAGGGCTCTCGCTTCTTCATGGCTTCCTCATGGAAGTCAGGGCTCTCACTTCTTCATGGCTTCTTCATGGAAGTCAGGGCTCTCACTTCTTCATGGCTTCCTCATGGAAGTCAGGGCTCTTCTCTTTTCACTTCTGACCCCCTGGTTGACAATGAATGCAAAAGAGACACTGAGCATGGTGCCGGAGTGAGAGCCCATCTGTTTATATCCACACATGGTTCAGAACCATTTTCCTGATGTATTGGTATTAAGTTTTGTCTCACCAATCCAACAGTAGGTGAGTGACAAAATGCTACTCTCTAAGCTTGCTTTTCACTTGCGGTGTTTTATTTGTATGACTGTGTGTTAGTAAGGGTTGACAAAGCCTCCTAAAAAATATAAAGGCAGTCACTAATTTTTAGGAGTCTAAATGATTACACTAAATTTTATTACTAATTTTTGTGGGTTTGACAGTTCCTTTGTGCCATAAAATTGAGTCTTTCTATTATTCCTCAGCCAGACTGAAATAAAGCAGCTTGTGTGTGATTTTGCACTGTCCTTGTTCTGTCTCCCTGTTTTCATGAGTAATTGATTATATCAGTATCTTTTACTTTATGAAATCAGGACCACTTAGTAAAATTGGCTTTACATCAAATCTCATTTTTCTCCAACTGACTGTACAAAATGTTACTTGGCTATCTACAAGTCACCACATAATAAGTTGAAAATGTTATATGAAAATGATATTTGTTTGGTAGCCAGCTATGTGGGCTTCTTGAGATACAGAATAGCATTTTTTTCTTTTTGCAATTCTTTTGAACCATTATGACACTTGGCCACAGTTTTCTTTTATTGTTTCCTTTATCTTTTCTATTGCACATTGATAGACCACATTTCTCTTTGGAGAATGTCCTTTTTCCTATTTCTTAGGCTTCCTGCCTCCCAGGCAGTGCTAGCCTGCAGTTCCCGATCCTGCCTTTAGGTACTGCTCCTTAACACATAGTGTTGAGTGCAGGGCTTTGCCCCACCCACCCACCCCCACTTTCATGGTGCAGAAATAACTTGTTTTGGTTTTTTTTTCATGTTTGCTTTTGTTAAATAATTATTCATTTGCAGAAATGTTTGCTTTTCTAAACGAATCAGACGCCATGGTCTTTGCCTAAGAATCTCTCAAGTTCATTGCTTGAGTTTAAGTGAAGAAATTAATGACTTATTCTAGTAATGCCAAAGGCCTTACTTTCACAGTGTACTTTTAACCTTTCAACAAGAATATATTTGAAAGTTATTCAAAATGAATAACTTGGGAATCATTTTTGAGATGTATTTCTAATTTAAAATTTCAGACTTTTTTGGGTTAATAGAAGTAGAAAGAATTCAGTAGAACTTTGTTAAAAGAACATGTGTGACGGCAGATTTTGGTGTCAGCTTGACATACCTGAGAAAATGGACCCTCGGTTGAAGAATTTTTTTCATCATATTGGCCTATGGATATATCTGGGGGGTATTTCCTTGATTGCTAACTGATGTATGAGGGCCCTGCTCACTGTGGGCGGTACCGTCCCTGGGTGCGTGGGTCTGGTCTGTATAAAAAAGCTTGTTGACTGTGAGCCTGAGAGCAAAGCAGGAAGCAATGTCCTCCATGGACTCTGCCTTGGCTTCCCTCCATGATGGACCTGTGACCCAAACACAACGCAACGCAACACAACACAACAACAAATTCCTTTTTCTCCCCAAGTTGGTTTTGGTCTGTGTTTTATCATCCCAACAGAAAACCAAGTAGAAGAGGGTGGTATTCCTAATCCTGGTTCTTCCATATTAAATCTGAAGTTATTATCCCCTTTGGATCTGAATGCTGCAGTGTTCTCTTGCTCTATGAAAACTTGAGGGACATTACAGTGCTCGAATACTGCTCAGTGGCAATAATCAGCCAACAGACCTTGGCAGAGCTGCGGGTTTATGGCTGCATTCTGTCAAGGCTGGTTGTAGTCAGAAGTTTTCCTGTGTGCCGCCCATCCCTGTAAACACACAGAGGCTTATATTACTTACAAACCATATGGCCTAATGACTCAGGCTTCTCGCTAGATAGCTCCTATAATTTAACCCATTTCTATTAATCTACAAGTTGCCTCGTGGCCATGGCTTACCGGTACTTTCACACCTGGCTTCTGGTGGTGATGTCGTCTCCTCTCTGCCTGTGCCCTCTCCCTTCCCTGTCTCTGTCCTGAATTTCCCACCTGCCTATCAGCTGCCTCGCCATAGGACAAAGCAGTCCATTTATCAACCAATGGGAACAACATGTATTTACAGCATACAGAGAGACATCCCCCAGCAGCTGGTACTTCATCTCTATCATTCCCAAGAAAGCTCCCTGTGCAGAGGAAGACAAGAGTTAATCTGGCCTATGGGTGAGAGTTATTAAAAAAAAAAAAAAAAAATCAAAGCCGGAGAGATCACCATAGTTCAGCCTAGAGGTTCTTACATTCATGTTTAAAGTTTCCCTTTATTCTTTTTTTTCTTTATAAAAACAACTTGCAATTTCAGATAAATTGTTTCCTGTGAATGAAACTCTTCACTTTCAGGTTGATATGTTGTGATTTGTGAAAATTTGAAGTACCTGTTACAGACCTGCTTTCACTTTGCAAGGGCCACGTGTGTCAGCTGATGACTGAAGTTGTAAATCAACGTCTCAGATCTGGAATCTCCTGTAGTGAGGCAAATCACCACAAACAACAGCTTTAAGAGTAAAATAAAATGAAACAAGCAGTAATAATAATAAAAAAAACCTTGACAGGCAAATTTAGTGTTCTACATTGTGCATGTTTTTCAGCCTTTCAAACTTTCTGAACACTATAATTTGTTTGTGCTGCTGTATCACTGCTGTCAAAGATCCAGGACTTTATTAGCTTTCCTCACCCAAGAATACCACTTTCTCTTTTATGAGGAAAGGATGCATAAGAGCCAAGATACTTGAATCTGTGACCGCATTCCTCCTAGCCAAAGCTGTCTACCTTTTGAGAAAAAGGGAAGGAAGGAGTACAAATATATAAATAAGGAGTGCTCAAAGGGTGAAAGGAGAGAGGGGGCAGAGGCAGAATGGGAGAAAGAGAAAGAAACCCAAGGATAAATCTTTCTCTTGAAAGATGGTAGTGTGCGATGGGGCTGAGCCAGCAGCCAGACCTTGCTAACCACTTGCCTTTCTGAGTTCAAGACTCCTGGAATAAACCGCTCACCTGAGAGCATAGTGTTAGTAAACCATGGTTCACTCCCCCAACTGATGGTGGAGACTTTGTCCTCGATGAGAAACAGGCCAAATGATCGTCTTCATTTTGGTCCGAGCATCTCTTTAGATCTGAGGGGAGTTAAAGGTTTGGATGAGAAGTGACACAGAAGCCACCTTCACAGTTGTTAGTGGCACAGCTGCTCACTTAGCCATAAATTAAGTCTTTGCCTGCTCTCTACTCTAGAAGTTGAGTCCATTCCCAGGACAGCTGACCAGGGGTCAGGGAAAGGAGCATGGTTAAAGGGGGACTTCCAACAGCTGCTGGGGAAAATACCAGCTTCCTTTTTGTATTAACCATTAACTTGCCTCCAAATTCCAAACAGACGACCAGCATCGCAGAAAGGACACATGACGGCTGACGTGGTGGCTATACCTTCTACCATGGCAGAAGAAACGTCCTTCCTTCCCAGGTCTTGCCCCAGGTCCCAGGGACTCAGGTGTCTCCTTTCTTTCTTACGTGTCCCATCACATTGTCATCTCAAGATTAACCCTTCTGTCACCTCCCACCAAGTTCTTCCTTCTCTGGATTGTTAGAGAGTGTAAGGGAAGGTGAGGGTGGACAAGAGTAGCTGGGCCCCAGGGTTTCTAAGTCACTGTGTTTACAAGTGCCTGGAGCTCAGGCTATACTGACAGGGTGGGAGAGTCACCTCCCTTGCTGAGAAAGACTCTGAACCCACTGCATGGGGCCATCAGCTGGAGGCTGCCTTGTGCTGGCCAAGGCTCCAATGTTGATTTCTCGGCCATCATCTCAGGCCTGAGACAGAAGGAGCAGTGAAGCAGAGGTGCTGGAGGAAGGCTGTGATGGAGGCAGACATTTTGCTTTGATGATCTCTAGAGCACTGGGCTGCCTGGCCTCTGCAGGGCATCCTCTGCTTCTGGGATCCTTGTGTTGCTCTATTCCAACAGGACACACCACCTGCTGGAAATTTATCCACATGTAGGAAAGACCCTCCTAAGATAGAGGAAAACGTCAAATCTCATGAAACAAGAACAAACACATCCTTTGACCTGTGTCTCCCCACTTAGTCACACATGAAAGGTAGCTGGGATGAGGGAGGTGGAGGGGTCAGTTAGAAGCACAGGGCTATAGGTTACAGAGACTGGGTGTGAATGAGGTGAGAGAGGTCGGGAGACCCCAAACCCCTGAAACTGGGGGTATGGTGTCTATTGTTGACTCTTCACAAACACTTCCCCTCCCACTGGGACCCCAGGGCGCCCCCACCTGTCATGTCTTCCTCACAGGAGCCTGGTTTTCAGGCTCCCTGTGGCGCTTCTGTTGAGTATTCTCTGGACCTGGCTCTTCACGTCCATCCTGAGAACCATCCTGTGAAAGAATGAGGGTGCGGGTGAGGCAGGTTCATTTCCTTAGACTGGACCAGGCTGCAGTCCACCCTCAACTGCCCAGTCGTCAGTCTGACACCAAAGGGCAGGATACAGGGAGCTGGGAGAGAGCACCGCATGTTGTCTCTGCTCAGACGGAAGGTGTAGGCAGCTAAGAGATGTTGGGGATGATTCCCAGTCATAGGGAGGTTCTGTCTCAGTGGCAGCTCTCTGACTTCAGCCTGGGTTCAAGTCACTTAGCAGGTGTTAGACTCAGGGTTCTATGTGTCCCCCACTCTCAGAGCTTCTGACTCAGCAAGATCCAGACTGAGGTGGTCCATTACTTGCTTCTTTAAATAGCTCCAGATAAAACCAAATCCTCCATTTTATGAACCCCTGAAGTGTGGAGAGAGCTCTGGCTGGTGTGACTCTACAGATGCTCTCCATCCCATTCTACTGGGGTATCCTCGGCCTGCTTGTGCACTTTCCTAGCTTTGCAGTCTTGCAGGAAATTTCTATTTCTAGGATGCTATTTGTCAGGTCAAGGGTGTTCAAAAAGATTTTGTTGAAGGGTGATATTTGAGATGCTTTGATATGTTTAGAATCACAGAAGGTTAGAGCTGAAAGAAAATTTAATGTGACCTAATCCAACCAGGCTGTATTACAAGCAGGGGACTGAGGCACCAGGAGACAAAGTTTGCAAGGTAGTCACACACCTAGATGGCCTCACACTTAATCTCAGTGCGGTTCTTACCAGAGCCATCGCACAATGGTTTGCTGTGGGCTGGAGACCAGGTGATACTTTATATTTTAATTTAGTCCATGCAGTGTCTTTCTGTCTTGTTTAGTATTCAGAACAACCTAATGAGGCCAGACAGATTTGTGTACTCATTTTGTACAGTGGGGGCTTCAGGAGGTTGATAACTGCCCCATCCAAGACTGGGGGGTGAGACACTGTGGCCAGAGAATGAGCTGTCGGCTGTTTTGCCACACTGCTTTCTGTGTGGGTGACACTCGCTGTGGACCATTGTGCCACACTGCCCTCTGTGTGGGTGATCTCCACAGATGCTGAGGTTAAAGGCTCACATTTTCTTATCTGAAGGGTAAGGAGAGAATCTCTTTGTTCCAGGAATTTGGAAAGCCAAGATGATGCTAGAGTCGTTTGAGAACATGACGATCTGCAGACTGGGGGTACCCTGTCGGGGAAAGGGATTTGTGTTCTCTGGAGGGTTTGATAGATGCTACACGTGTGTATGAATAGATGCTGTTCCCTCTTCTGTGACGCCCTTCCATGTTCTATCCACTGTCAGGTCAGGTCTTGGTCTTGGGAGAATCTTGTCAACTTCCCCAGGATGAAACATGCCCCCCCCCCTACATGCTTGCTCCTTGAATCTGTTCAGGCTCTTTCTCTTCTTTTCTTTCTTTCCTTGTCCCTATATGGAATAGGAGACCTTTTCTGTAATCTGGTGGCTCCAATGAGGGTCCGCTGTACTGCCCGGCCAAGTGTCCGTACTCTCAGAAGTACACATGGAGGGCCCCTTGCTGCTGGCTGGCCTGGAAGTTGGTACAGTGGGACTGGTAAGGGGGGACTGTGCCTGTCACCGTCCCCAGGAGGAAAGACAAGAAGCTGTGATTGCTGAATGCCAAGATGACTCACAGTTCCGCAGTCCTTCTCCCAGGAAACAAGAACTCAGCCCTTGGTATCCCCACCACATCCCATGTCCCCAAAATTCTGGACCAGCAACACAAGCATTCTGGACCCACCTTACATCCCTGTGGTCTCCTCAAGTTCCTCACTTTTTTGTTTGGGTAACCATCTTTTGTCCTTTCCTGAGTACCCAGGACCTCCAGAAAGGATCAGGAGGTTTTCTGGGACCACTCAGCCACCAGTTTCCTAGATTTGGGGATGTTCTGCTTCTGAGGGTATACAGCCTTGGAGGAGAAGGAAAAGAATGGATATAGTATAGTAGATGCTCAGCTTCCTTAAACCCCTAACCTGAGCTGGTCTTCCAACAGGGGCAGTTATGGGCCAGAAAAATCACTCTGCTGCCCCTCTTAGGGACTGGTTGTCCCGTCTTCCTCCTAAGCTGAGTGCCTCCTTTGGGAATATGGTCCTTCTCTAATCTGGGAGGGTTGGGGTCAGTCCATATCATCTTGTACTTGAAGATTTTTTCTCATTCTTGGTTCTTAGTGCCAGATCTCCTTAGTTTGGTCTGTAACATATTTTCAGCTAGAGATAAAATATAATTCACTTTCTTGGGGGAAAATTATTCACTAGCAGCTGAGCCCTCTGGGAATCATTTCCTGGTGTGGGAGTAAGGTCAGTTCTGTGTCTGCCTTGGCATATCCTACACATTTCAAACAGGGTCACCCCTCCTTGTGCACTCAGTGTCTTGAGAGATCCTTGAAGATGGCTCCTTTCCCTACAGGACACAGGCTATGCTCTTATTCACTTGGTAACCAAGGAAGCCCAAGTGAAGATAAGCTTGGATGTAGCCAAGTGGCCACTTGGACTCCGGCTGCCCAAGAACCGAGTTAGAGCCAAGGCATCCCCAGGCCCCCTGCTGTGCAAAACAGCCAGCCTGGTGCTGGGGAAAGTTCTCGTTAGGGCACAGAGACTGCAGAGATTGTTGCAGCCCGTGGGCACTTCCTTTCCTTTCCCTTCCTTTGCTCCAGCAGCAGCCTGCTTTCTCTGGGTCCTAACTTGCCGGAGAACCCCCCTTTTCATTGCATAGCACTGGTTGTGTTGTCCAGTAGGTTTTCTACCAACACCTGGATATGGGAGGCATTCCCAGCATCAGCACCTGAGAAAGACAACATGTGGCTAATGTTGGACTGGTGTCCACAGACCCCGGACCCCTCCTCCATTGTTTTCAGAGTGAGCACCCATCTCTCAAATCAATGCAACCAGTCTGATTTCCCATGAAGGACAGGGAGAAGGGAATGTGAGGAGTCATCATGTCCTCTTACGGGAGTTTGGAAACCACAGTGGCTCCATGTCAAGGACTCCATTCAGTGGCACACTTGCAAAGCTCTATGGATTTCTGGGAATAAGGAACATGTTGGGTGGAAGCAATAGCAGCTTCCTCAGGATGGCAATCTTGACTTTCTTCCTAATTATTAAAACAAAATAATTTATGCTCAGATCACAATGCCATGATAAACAATTTTCTGTGACATATGTCATATCATACTGGAACAGAGTTAATTCCCAACCTAAACTGAGACCCACACTATCCACCCTGGGCAGTAGATGATGAGTTTGCAGATCTGGGTTTCACTGTTGTTACCCAGCAACATTGCAGGGTCATTGACTGTGTTAAGGCTGGAAGGAATATCAAAGCTATCGAACATCTAGCTCAAACTCCGTATTTCAGTAATGAGCAAAAGATGGTCAGAGAAGGAAAGTGGCTTGTTCAGAAACACACAGTGAAATACATGAGCTATAAGGGAAGCTGGTATCTCAACTCTCAGTCCAGTGTGTCTTTCTCATTTCTGATGCCACCTGTAACATCCTACTATGCTGACCATACATCATGCTCACAGAAGGCTATGGTGGAGATACCAAACCTCATCTGGGCACCAGTGCCATGAAAGAAGGGGGGGATGGGTATACTGATAAGGAGAAAGCCTGGCCCAAGAGCTCTACTGTTTGGGTTGGTTCTTCCTTGGTATAACGGGGCATTCTCACCATCATCTGACTCATATTTAAGAATATTTGGAAGTAGTTAGTGGATATCCATGCAGGGATGTATAAATGAACACTTTAAAGAAGGTGGCAGAATACTTAAATTATAGAGGTGTGACTTTAGTTAGGAAAAATATTTTACACATACCCACATTTTTCATTAATAGTAAACATTAACAACTACTAACTTGGGCATTGGGTTGTAAGCCTGATTCTTATTTTCTTTTACATTTTTCTCTCTTTTTTCAGTGAAAATTTTGTTTGAAAAGATGATTCTGTATTGGGGATATTTATACATGGCCCTCTCCAGAACCCCTTAGGAGTGTTTTCTACAGTGTAACTGAAGACTCAACGGGCTTGTAAGACAGGCTTTTCGAAACAGGAGCTCTGATTAAAGGACATGGAAGGTCAACTCAGTTTGATGTCTTTATTGGTTTGGACCCAAATGTTTGATCCTTCTCTGTCTTCAGTAGTCTTTCTACTTTCATTTAGGAGTCAGCTGCCTGTCTCCTCTGCGGAAAGAGAAGACCAAGGGCAGAAAGGTCTGTAGAACTCAGACCCTGGAGCTCTCCAGAGATCTTTCATTTTTCATCCTAAGAACCAGAATCCGTGGTAATGGCTGGAGGGACCCATAGAGGTGCTGTTTAGGCTTCTAGAAAGTGAAGATGTGACTGGATCTTGGTATCAGCGGGCCCCTGGCAGCTGGAAGTCAGGCATAGCAGCCCTCTCAGCTGGTGCCTGGCAGCTTCACAGAACAGTCTCTATTTGAGCAGGTTTTGTTTGCCTTGCACAAACTCATCAGGGGACTTGGGGGCATTGGAGGTCTCCCACAGCCAAGACTTCACCTCTGGAGCTCCTCCCAGGACAAATCATTTCTGTTGTGATGTTGGCGTTTCTTGGAGGAGGATGTGCAGAAGCCCTACACAGTATACTGGCCTGTGTCAACCAAAACCCAGTGGATGGATTATTATTATTATTATTATTATTATTATTATTATTATTATTATATTTGTGTTTTAATTTTACACATCAGCCATGGGTTCCCCTGTCCTCCCCCCCTCCTGCTCCCTCCCCCACTTTCCCCTCAGTCCCTCCCCTCCATCCCCATGTCCTCCAGGGCCAAGACTCCCCTGAGGATTCATTTAAACCTGGTGGATTCAGTACAGGCAGGTCCTGTCCCCTCCTTCCAGGCTGAGCAAAGTGTCCCTGTGTAAGCCCCAGGTTCCAAACAGCCAGCTCATGCACTAAGGACAGGTCCTGGTCCCACAGCCTGGATGCCTCCCAAACAGTTCAAGCCACTCAACTGTCTCACTTATCCAGAGGGCCTGATCCTGTTGGGGGCTCCACAGCCATTGGTTCACAATTCATCTGTTTCCATTCTTTTGGCTTTTTGTCCCTGTGCTTTTCCAATCTTGGTCTCAACAATTCATGCTCTTACAGTCCCTAGTGGATGGATTCTTCTCCTTGCCTCTCAGCTCCATCCCAAGGAGACACTTGGGGAAATGCGGGAAATGTCTTGTGACTAGGAAAACTGCCAACTCGAGGGGAGGGACAGCAGAAATCACCCTCCTGCCAGCCCAGTGGTGCCAAGCACAACCCTCCTGCAAATGCTGCCCGCCGGCTCTGAGCATTGGTCATGTGACTATGACCTGATCTGGGAGTTTGTAAGGTTAAGTTCTTCCTTCCTGTTCCATACACCAACAGGTTAGGGCTTCTGCTCCATGCAGTCTTCATTCTGAATTGAAGTAGCTTGACTCACTCCCTCAAGCCAGGGGCAAGGCTTCTTTACTATCCCTCCAAGCTGTGTGGCCTGCAGACTTTTTCTGCCCCTCTGAGCTGAGTACTGCATGGCTGTGCTGTAGGCCTTGGGGCAAGCCTCTGTCTCCTAGCAGCTTGGTCTCTTTCCAATCTAGACATTAGCAGAGGCCTGGAAGCCAAGCAAGGCCCTTTAATCTCTGTTGCTCTTGATCCCTGTGGCCCAGGGGATCAGAGATGAGTCTTGCAAATGGATCTAATGACAAGTGTTGAGAGCTTCTGCTTGTGACATCCTTGAGGGCTTTCAAGGCTTGGCCCCTTGGCTGCCTTTACAAGAACCTCTCTCTCACCCAGTCGCCTCTCCTGGCCCCACAGTCTCTATCTTCCAGTTCAAGTTAGAGCTGGTTCCTTCCCTTCTGCCATGCATGCATGTTGATTACCCGCTGGTCTGCTCCCTCAACTGTAACCTCCATGGAGCTTTTTACTGTGCTTTCCTGGCAAAGTCACCCAATAAACGTTTGATGGCATGAAATAAAAGGCTCCACTCTTACCCATTGGTTGACACACCCCTGGTTCCCCACTACATTTATGAACTTCTTCCCAACTCTCGCGTGTGCAAGGCTGCACAGACAGAATCTAGTAGGGGAGCTGTTCTAGCTTTATCCTTTCGGGGCGTGTGGTCACCAGAGATAAAGCACAGCTCAGGAACCTATTTGTGCAGTGGTGGAAGTTGGAGCTCAGGGGTGGGGTGGACTGAGAGGCTGTATGGTGGAGGCAGGATGATCTCTGCGCTTACAAGTCTCTAAGCATACAGGAAAAAAAAAAAAAAAAAAGAAGCAAAACATGGAATTTGTTTCCGGAGACCTTAGTTTATTTCTAACGCTGACATGTAATTTTGCCATGGACAAGTCACCTAAATCCTCAAGCCCCATTTGAAAAACTTTGACATGATGTTTTTTATTCAGTGTGTGTGTGTGTGTGTGTGTGTGTGTGTGTGTGTGTGTGTGTATGTGTGCGCACATGCACCTGCCGTGACACATGTGACACATAGATCAAAGAACAACTGGAGGGAGTTGGGTCTTTTTTGCCTTGTTGGTCCCTGTGATCAGACGCAGGTCATCAAACTTGGTGACAACCAGCTTTACCCACTGAGCCACCTCGCCAGGCTGAGCCTCACTTTTCTAAAAGGAAGAAATCCTCATCTTACCTTGTGGACCTTCTGATGGCGTAAGACTGAAATGAACACATTCCCGGGTCTTCTCTGGGGCGGCAGCCTAGGAGGATCTGATGTCCGTGGTGACTGCCCAGGCCTTTCACTTGGTGCCCTTTGGGGCTGCTAGTTACTTGTCTGCTTCTCCAGCACGTTTGGTTGTCTTTCTGACCTGTTTTGGTTTTTACATGATCTTAGCCCTGTGTGTTATGCTTTCCCCCTTAATGAATGCATTCTACTATTTAAAAACTGTCTTGTAATGACAATGCAGTTAACAATGGTTTTTTATTGTCGGTCACTGCCAACACATGCTAGTTGGAACACATGAACATGTTACAAATAAAAATTTCCCAAAGCCAAGCTCTTTACTATCTCAGGTGCACTCCCCCATCACTTCCTTCCTCCCCCCTCCTTTTCCCCTTCCCTTTTCTAGCCAGCCAGACATTCCAAATAAAATAAAATCTGGTTGGAATCTATTAGATTGATTTGAAATCTTACTGAAGGGACAGATTAAAAATAACAAAACCAACGAACGAACGAACGAACGAACCAACCAACCAACCAACCAAACAAACAAAAAACCAAAGAACAGCTCTGCTCTGGTGTATGAAAAGAAACATCTCAGGAAACAAGGTATGTAGAATCAGGACCTAGGGTGGGTCTCTGTGGCTGGAGGGACAGCTCAGTGGTTGACATCATGCACTACTCTTACAGATGACTGGAGTTCAGTTCCCAGCACCTCACAGGGTGGCTCACAACCACCTGTCACTCTGCTCTAAGGGATCCAGCAGCCTCTTCTGGCCTGTGTAGGCACTGCACTCATGTACACATGCCACACACAGGCACACACTCACATACATAATGAAAGATTTAAAAAAAAAACTGAAATGCCATCAAATGAGACCTAAATTTAGTTCCCATGCTAGAACTGCTGTTTTAGGGGGAGTTGAGAGTTCCAAGTGACCTGGGACGTTTTCCTGGAGAAGGTGGGGACGAATCTGTACCTTATGCCTCTGGTGCACAGTGAGAGTGAAGAAAATATGTAGTTCAGTGGAACAGTGTTAGCGGGAAGGGTAACTGTGCTGAAGGAGGAGAGGGTCTTGTTTGTGGAACAGCCAATAGTTACAGGAACTACCTGAGCAGTTCTGAGAACTTCTGCCTTGTCGGGGCCGGTATATGGAAGGCTTTGGGTGCCAGTCTGACACAAGTGGGTGTGGTGATTGGCTGGATGTGGGAGGCCATGGGAAACAACCACCATCCTGGACTAGAAAGGCGGCTTGCTGAAAGTAATACTTTTGCAAGGAAGAGCCAAAATGGATAATTTGGAGCAAATTTCTCTCGGAGATGGTTTGCGTTTTCCTTGTGATGAGCTTATCAAATATTTCCCCCAGTGGCCCTGTGGACTAGAACAACACAGGTCTCTTCTTCAACTGTCCTCCCTTCCCTCCCTCCTTTACTTTATCCCTCCCTTCCCTCTTTCCTCTCTTCCATGAAAGGGCTGCTAGTATGATTTCTTTGGGAAAGTGACTCTTTCTGTTTGTTCGTAGGCATCCAAAAGCGTCCTTTCACATGTTTCTGCTTGATAGTGCCTGTGAGAAGCAAGGTTCTTGTGATGCCTCCTGGAAACAGTCACTGAGCACCTGGGGACTTGGAGCTGATGCTCGAATCCAGGACACTCCACAGCGCTGGTGGTCCTTTGGAATCCGTGCACTGGTGAGGACTGTGACTGTGAGACAGTCACACTTGTTTATGAATTTAGCAGAGAAGACTTCCGGGAGAAGTGTGTCTGAGGCGTTTAGACTAATCAGAGCTAGCACGGGTGTGTCACTCTAAGGGGCATCTATGGCAGGTGCGGTTCAGAGACAGCACAGAGATGCCTCTCTCCTGGCATTTACATGACTCCATATGGCTCTTTCCTCTTGCCTGGGTGGTGCCTGTGACTATGAAAGGTGACTTGAGGTTCAGTTAAATCGCAAAGTTCAGGATGCTTGGCTGAAGTAATTAAGGTTCCTAATCAGTTAAAGGAGAGCTATGAGGAGATGGTTGTGGGTGGCTTCCCCTTAAACAACGGAAGTCAAAGTGATCCCCTTACTGGCCTCAAGAGGTAGGCAACGACCCAGCAGAGAGGCCACATAGAGAGGACACTATCCAGGAGGAAAAGGTGGTGGGAGGTCGGTGATTTCTGCCAATACCTAGTGAGCCCAAGAGAGGACCATGAACTTCAAATGACATCACAGCCTCACTAACACTGCAAATGCAGACTCCTAAGAGCCCAAGTACAGAACTTGGCTGTTCTGTACCAGGCCTCTGGAGTGCAGAAACTGAGATACTGGGCCTTCCTCAAAGATCATGCTTGTTGAAATGCTGTGACCTCATCAAAGATCATGGGTGTTTAAATGTTTTACACAGTAAAGAAAACTAATGGAGGATTTGATGTATCGTTGCCTTGATAAAACATCCTTAGAAATAAACAAGGTAGGATTTTGTAAAAACTAGAATTCTTATTGGGAGATTATGGTGTATAGGGTTAGAAGAAATATAGCCAAATTATTGGAAAGGACTCATATTCCTCAAAGGTCATGGTCAATAATTCCTCAATACCACCCTATTAGAAGGCTTTATTTTCTTGGTAGAGTATGGAGTTCCAGGCACAGCTGAATTACTTAAGAAATGGGAGATAGAGCCATTTCCACTTTCTTCTATATATTACTTCATTTCCCACCCAAACAGAGGCTGGACTGTTTATGCGTTTGTTTCCTGTCTTTAAAGACTGAGTTTAAAGGAGCATCCAATCCTAAGCCATTGGACATCATGCTAATTTTTAACTGTTCAGGGCCCAGAGCTGTTTGATCTGGTCTTCGAAGTCACAGTAGGAATAGGCACCAGCTCCATGTTGCTCTCTTTGATTTGGAAGGATGCTTGCTACCACCTGGTTTAGAAGGAAGGCCTGGTGTTCCTGAGAAGGCATCAGTATGTGAAAAGAGCCAGGGGGTGAGTCATTGTGAAGAGGTCTACATTGCTGAGTGGAATAACCTTCAAGGAAGAGACCAGAAGTCTGAGACCTGAACTTGAGAGCGTGGGTATGCTGGCCCTGGCTCAGCAAGTGTGGTGACAGAGTCCTCTCACTTGAAGCCTGAGCCTGTGACTTCCTTGATGTGGTTTACATCTGAGATTATTCAAATGGGGTAACCCTATAGACGGATGTGGGAAATTGAACTTTCAGACAAGATGGAAGGAAAGAATTGGTAGCCCATGCAGAAGAAAGGGCTGCTGGTATTAGCCTTGAGCTTGTGGCATAACAAACCCAAGCATGAGAGTCTGGGATAATGAGGGAAATGACCCAGGGCCAGAATGGCGTCCCACTCCTTGTGTTCCATGGAGTGTGTGCTACTTGGACGGAGAGTGGGGTTTTCTGCTGGTCTCCCTCACGCTGACGTGAGAATGTTTACTTTTCGGTTGGAACGGCGTGTTTGGACTCTGGGTATGAGCGAGTTCACTCCTCGCTTTGGTTTTCCCCACTCTCGCCTGAAACACTTTGCTGAGCGACAAGTAAACAGCAGTTGTTTTCACAGGTGTAAAACCAACAGATCAAATGCTGGCCTGTGCCTGGGCTTGTGAACCGGAACTGTGTTATGTTTGGAGAACACCACCACATCATTTACACTTGCAAACCCTTTGTAATCTTAATCTCTTTGTTGCTTTTATGTTATACTGGCCCCCCAAGGTTAAAGAAAGAGATTTAGACCTTAAACACAAATCCAGCCTTCAAGCTCTGGAATTATCTTTGCCTTTAAATGCAGCTGATCAATGCCCATTTCTTTTGAAAATAAAACCCTTTTGAACCTTGAAAGCCTTCCACTGTTGAGCGGTGCCTAAGTGCCACATGGGGGAATGGGCAGAAAAGAGCCCATTTTTCCCTTAGTGCTTGCATTAGGGGTCCCAGAGTTCAGTCCAATGCAATCAATTTAATTGGCGCTAGCTCTAGTGACAAATTATGCTGGTTTACACTCCAGTGTAGCAGAGATTCCTCAAATGCAGGGGAAGAAGGGAGATACACTTCTTGGTCTCTACTTAAAGAGGGCAACAGTATTGGAAAAGGAGCACATTTAATTTATCACTGTCAGAGCAGGTGCAAAGTTTAATTCTAACTAAAAGCATTAAACAATTAACCCAGACAGTCAGGCCTTCTGAAAATGCTCAGTAGCAGGGAACACACGGACCAGATTACTGACGGAAGCATCTGGGCTTCCTGTTCATCATTCCACTGGAGATCTTCCTGCACAAAAGAAAAGAAAGAAAGAAAAAGAAAAGAAAGAAAGAAAAAGAAAAGAAAGAAAAGAGTTCAGAACTACAGTAGCATCTCATGTCTTTCAGGGGATGGCTGTGTTGAAAGACACCGTCTTACAGTACTCCATCCTATACTCACAGATCATCAAATAACTGTCCCTTGAGCCCAGATTGGTTAGCTGGAGGAAGAGAAACAGTAAATCATAGAGTTTTGAGACTACTGATCGGGTTGTCCACCTTTCCTTAAAGTGAGGTACAGGAACCA